>NC_083580.1:73205610-73514610 GCF_027579695.1 Neoarius graeffei
TCATTTCGACTTTCGCGTTTTGCTCTGATTCCCACACGGCATCATTGCGACTTTTTAGCGTTTTGCTCCGATTCCCACACGACATCATTACGACTTTCGTGTTTTGCTTCGATTCCCACACGGCATCACTGCGACTTTTTAGCGTTTTGCTCCAATTCCCACATGACATCATTTCGACTTTAGCGTTTTGCTCCGATTCTCACGCAACATCATTTCGACTTTAGTGTTTTGCTCCGATTCCCGCAGGACATCATTGTGACTTTAGGGTTTTGCTCTGATTCCCACGCGACATCATTACGACTTTAGCATTTTGCTCCGATTCCCACACGACATCATTTTGACTTTCGCGTTTTGCTCCGATTCCCACATGATATCATTATGACTTTCGCGTTTTGCTCCGATTCCCACACGGCATCATTGCAATTTTTTAGTGTTTTGCTCCAATTCCCACATGGCATCATTTTGACTTTAGCATTTTGCTCCGATTTCCGCGCGACACCATTACGACTTTAGCATTTTGCTCCGATTCCCACACGACATCATTACGACTTTAGCGTTTTACTTCGATTCCCACACGACATCATTACGACTTTAGCGTTTTGCTTCGATTCCCACATGACATCATTATGACTTTAGCGTTTTGCTTCGATTCCCACATGACATCATTATGACTTTAGCGTTTTGCTTCGATTCCCACACGTCATCATTTCAACTTTAGTGTTTTACTCCGATTCCTGCATGACATCATTGTGACGACATTACGACTTTAGTGTTTTGCTCCAATTCCCACACGACATCATTTCAACTTTCTCGTTTTGCTCCAATTCCCACACGGCATCATTATGACTTTTTAGTGTTTTGCTCCGATTCCCACATGACATCATTTCGACTTTAGCGTTTTGCTCCGATTCCCACATGACATCATTACGACTTTCGTGTTTTGCTCCGATTCCCACACGACATCATTACGACTTTCGTGTTTTGCTCCGATTCCCACACGGCATCACTGCGACTTTTTAGCGTTTTGCTCCAATTCCCACATGACATCATTTCGACTTTAGCGTTTTGCTCCGATTCTCACGCAACATCATTTCGACTTTAGTGTTTTGCTCCGATTCCCGCAGGACATCATTGTGACTTTAGGGTTTTGCTCCGATTCCCACGCGACATCATTACGACTTTAGCATTTTGCTCCGATTCCCACACGACATCATTTTGACTTTCGCGTTTTGCTCCGATTCCCACATGATATCATTATGACTTTCGCGTTTTGCTCCGATTCCCACACGGCATCATTGCAATTTTTTAGTGTTTTGCTCCAATTCCCACATGGCATCATTTTGACTTTAGCATTTTGCTCCGATTTCCGCGCGACACCATTACGACTTTAGCATTTTGCTCCGATTCCCACACGACATCATTACGATTTTAGCGTTTTACTTCGATTCCCACACGACATCATTACGACTTTAGCGTTTTGCTTCGATTCCCACATGACATCATTATGACTTTAGCGTTTTGCTTCGATTCCCACATGACATCATTATGACTTTAGCGTTTTGCTTCGATTCCCACACGTCATCATTTCAACTTTAGTGTTTTACTCCGATTCCCGCATGACATCATTGTGACGACATTACGACTTTAGTGTTTTGCTCCAATTCCCACACGACATCATTTCAACTTTCTCGTTTTGCTCCAATTCCCACACGGCATCATTACGACTTTTTAGTGTTTTGCTCCGATTCCCACATGACATCATTTCGACTTTAGCGTTTTGCTCCGATTCCCACATGACATCATTACGACTTTCGTGTTTTGCTCCGATTCCCACACGACATCATTACGACTTTCGTGTTTTGCTCCGATTCCCACACGGCATCACTGCGACTTTTTAGCGTTTTGCTCCAATTCCCACATGGCATCATTTCGACTTTAGTGTTTTGCTCCGATTCCCGCACGACATCATTGTGACTTTAGGGTTTTGCTTCGATTCCCACGCAACATCATTTCGACTTTCGCGTTTTGCTCCGATTCCCACATGACATCATTATGACTTTCGCGTTTTGCTCCGATTCCCACACGGCATCATTGCGATTTTTTAGTGTTTTGCTCCGATTCCCACATGGCATCATTTCGACTTTAGCATTTTGCTCCGATTCCCACGTGACACCATTACGACTTTAACATTTTGCTCCGATTCCCACGCGACACCATTACGACTTTAGCATTTTGCTCCGATTCCCACACGACATCATTACGACTTTAGCGTTTTGCTTCGATTCCCACACGACATCATTACGACTTAACGTTTTGCTCCGATTCCCACACGACACTATTACAGCATAATAGTGATAAATAAATCTTTTTTCAGTGAGTGAGAGTGTGAATTGTGTCACATAGAGAACATGGAAAGCTTAGGATCGAATCGAATCGAATCAAATGTGTTCAAATGGTTCTTCCTGTGGTCCTGTAAAAGATTCAGAAGTAATGTTTCATACAGACACACACCCGGGACGCTCACCTGGCTTTCTGGTGCTCCGAGTGAAGTTGCCTTTGACGATCTTGCAGGTGGAGTTGTTCCCTCCACACACACCACACTTATCTTCCTCCATCTCAGAAGCGATCACATTATCACAACCCACTTTCTGCACAAACGTAGGTGTGAACATACATAAAAATGTTTAAAAGTGTGTGTCCTGATAAAAAAATACAGAATCTAATCTACTGCTCTGTAGACTACACCACCAGTTTCACTACCTTTTTCATCAGCAGAACCGCTTCAACCTAAATCATTTGCTAATATTGAGGAGTCGAGGACTCACAAGTCCCTAATATGATGCGTTCCACTGTATTATTTATCTAACTAGACTAACGAACTAAAAAAACAAACTGCATTAACACAATGAACAGCACTGCAAGCATACTAATCAGGAAATTTGGATTACTGCGACAGAACCAACTTGTCGGGACGGAACGATAAGCCAGAAGGCATCATGGCAGTAGGGAAGAGCACACAATAGATCTTGCTTTGATAGAAAAATAATCCACACCAGGGTAACATGAAGCATAAGTGGATTATTTTCCATTGTTTTTTTTTTTTTAAATAAAAGCAGTTTGCCAGTGAAGTGATTTTACATTTTAATCAATTAATAAACAACAGATCATAATTTTTTTTAAACATTTGTAGTTAAATGTAATGTTGTGGAACATCCATGAAACTGCCATCACTGATATTAGAGCAGCTATAAAGATCAATCCTTCACCAGCCTCTCGTTTGAACTGAATAAGACAAAAAAGTGTGTAAATCTGTAAGTCCTAAACTCCTTTGTCCTGAAGATTTTCCAAATTTTGGCAAAAAAAAAATTTACAGTTTACAAAATATTCCAACCAGAACGTCAAGGACGTAGCCGCTCATCTGGCCTGCCATCAAAACAACCACGACAACCAAAACATCAAGCAGAACTGAAATGTGACGATGTGAGAGAGGACCAACCTCCACGACAAATTGTTTACAACAGGAAAATCAACAAAGGACTAAATTTTGTTCCCCGAGTGAAGATCGACCCAAAACATCGATCAGAACTGAATTCGCATTATTAATGAGAGAAGGGATACAACTCTAGTCGGAAGGAAACGTGTTAAGTTGAACTAATTACAGATTTGTGAGCAAAACATTTTTACAATACAATGACGAGGTTTTGTGCAGAAGGTTGAGTTCTTTCAAATAAAACAATCGGAACCGAAATCCATTGAGAACTCGGGAAGGAGTTATGATTTAACTGAAAATAAACAAAGTTGTAAACAAATTGTTTACAACAAGAAAATCAACATAAAAATGACCAAGTTTTGTTCCTCAAGAGAAGATCTACCCAAAAGATCGATCAGAACTGGAATTGGGTAAGAACTGCAAGAGGAGATACAATTCTAATGAGAAGAAGTCCCAAAACTTGTTAAGGTGTCCTAATTAGCAGTTCATTAGCAAAAATTGACAATATAATGACCAAGTTTTGTGCAGAAGGTTGAGTTCTTTCAAATAAAAACAACCAGAACTGAAATGAAACTGAGGGAAGGAGGAGATACGATTTAACTGAAGGTAAACAAAGTGTTTACAAAAGGAAACTCAACATACAAACGACCAAGTTTTGTTCCTCATGAGAAGATCGACCCAAAACATCGATCAGAACTGGAATCGGATGAGAAATTAGAGAGGAGATACAATTCTCATGAGAGACCTGGAAAATTAGTTAATTTGGCCTAATTAGTAACTTGTTAGCAAAAAATTTGACAAAACAATGACCAAGTTTTGTGCGGAGTGACGAGTTATGTCAAACAAATCAATCGGAATGGAAATCTGTGGAGAACTGACGGAGGAGATACAATTTAACTGAATTGTGGACGACGGACGGATGACGGACGCCACGCCATGGTAACAGCTCACGGCCTTATGGACAGATGAGCTAAAAATCTGACACTGGAGACTCCTTCCATAAATGTTAAATAAACATTTCTCTTTATGAGCTCGGTTTATGAAGTGCAGTTCTTTTTTTTTTTTGGAGGTGTCTGTATTTCCGATCACCAGATAAAGAAATGGCAAATGTTACTGCCAAAAAAAAAAAAAATCATTAAACGCAGCCCTCAATCATTGCAGCATTTAAGTGCATACTCTTGACCCAACTTGCATTAATACGGCTCCGACCCCCGGACCACGTTTGCCAAATGACTCCTACGCTTTTGGAAATATGAGACTAAAAGAGAACCAGGGAAGAGCCAAGCATAGCCAGCTAAGATCTATTCTATTAAGTCTGGCATTTTTCATTTGATAGCACTGGAGGGGATGAATTCCTGTGATGGGCTGAGTGTCTGCGGTCTGTGTGTGTGTGTGTGTGTGTGTGATGGGTTACCTCGCACTCTCCTCTCACACACACACTGTAAGAATCCTTATAGGAACAGCGTGTGCCATCATGCACCATCCTCTTCATGGGGACCACGTCTCCTGTTTCTTTAGATTGGCAGTAGAGGTTGCATTGCTCCTCAGCTACAAGAACACACACACAGACACATACACGGAGAGGAAAGTATCTTTAGATAAAGAAATAAGAATACAGAAACTCTATTCCAGCTAGCATCAACCTAATCATTTTCAAAACAGCCATATTGGTGATTGGATCATTTTGAGAAAACAATAACGTGTGGTCTTGATTAATTTATACCAAACCTCAGCCACAGAGGATCCTCAAAATTAGACTCATATGCACCATGAACACGGGTATCCTGCCTCAAAACCACCTTGTTAACAGCAGTAGAGTACAAGCAGCAACATTCGACGGATACAAAAAAAGAGTGCAGCTAACCACTGGCTAACTAAATTCCATCTAATGTGAGAGCCGTCTCGTCCTGGTGGAAAAATAGAGATGTCATTGCTCCCTAATAGCATTTCCATTTGTCTGAAACTGCTGTAGCCTTCCATTCAACTTTCACTGCTTCCGTTCCCAGTGTTCGAGCCTTATATTAGTCTTGCACTGCCATCACCTTGCACAGGAATTCAAATCCAATCCAGAAACCATCCCTCGAACCGTAATAATAATAACGACTAAACCAAATCAAACAGCTATCCGAACCAATAACTCGAGTGGCAGAAACAGCCAAGTGAAGTTGTTTCCACTTCGAAGCAGTGAGACACTTATAGCACCAAAAGAGGGCCTTTGTTCAGACAGACAGACAGATGGCCGGACGGACAGTTTCAGTTTTCTGCTTACTTTTTTCCTCTGTTGTCTTGATATTGTCCATTATGTAACGAAGTATTGATGTTGTCTCAGTATAAAATTCTCCAGGCTTCCCACAGGACCAGAACCCAAGCTTTAAAGAGCCAGTCGAGCTTTCATATTCGTTCATCACAAAGGACTCTTAACTCTACATTATCGAGAAATACACCCCTGACAAACTAAAAACACTAAACTGCATTCTGACTTTCTGCTGAGATCATATTCTCAAGACTACACTCAAACAATTTAATTAAACAGGTCAACTTAACGGTACATGAAGCCCCTTACAAAAAAGAAGTTTATTCAAATGGTCTTCTAGTATATTTCTTTTAAACTAAAAATAAGAGATGATGCTTTCAGTTTACTTTTTATTTACTTATCAGAGATATACTTAATAAAGTTATACATAAGTATACTTGGCTTATACTGAAAAGTATATCGAAAAGTCTAAGTATATTAAGCTTATACTTAAACTATTGATCAAGATATACTTAACAAAAGTGGAATAAAGTATTAAAATATTTGTGCCTTATGTTTAAGTGTACTGGCCCTGTAGTTGTGCTTATCCTTTTGATAGTAGCCTATAAAATACTTCTTTTCCACACATATTGGCGTCTTTGTGATATACGGCAGCATGTTTTAAAGCCCATCTTTTAAACCTACATGTACCATAAGTTTGTGCTCAGCTCTGGGGTGGAATAGCTTAAGGTATAAAACACTTAAGTTGTCTCCTGGTAGTGTGCATGAAGTAAGGGTTCGGGCTAGAAAACTAATAGTATACCTAGAAGGGTAATTGCAGTATACTTCAAAACTAAAAAGTGGACTAGATGTATATAACCAGTAACTAATAGTATATTTCCAGTTTATAAACTAAAAAGTGGACTAGAAGTGTGTAACGAGTAAACCAATAGTATATTTCCAGTATACTACAAAGTATACTTTAGTAAACTAAAAAGTGTTCTAGAAGTATGAAACAAGTAAACTCATAGTATATTTCCAGTATACTATGAAGTATGCTTTTGTAAACTAAAGAGTGGACTACAAGTATAGAACTAGTAAACTATTAGTATATAAGTTTTCTTGTGGTATACTTGCAGTACAAAATAAAAAATACTAGTTGTATACTCAGAGATTACGTCTCTTAGACTTAAAGTATACTGTTTATAAACTAAAAGTGGGCCAATTTAGTCTCAAGAAGTATTAGATTAGTTTACTTACAAGTATACTGTAAGTACCGTACACTGATATCAGTATACTTGGTACACAAAAGTATACTTAAGGAAATATACTTTAACCCTACTTAAGTATACTTAATTAAATGAACTTGAAGTATACTTCTTTTTGCTAAGGGGCACATCTGGAAGACATGCATCACGCATTTCATAGTCCGTATCCACACAAGTAATGATTTCCAAACAATAAAGCAAAGATTATTTGGCACAGGATCATCAAAACTGGATTTAATTTCCACTTTTCAGCTTTCTGATTTCAGTGAACCGGCATCCGTGTAACCACAGGTTCCTGTTCTTGGCTGATCGGAGTGGAACCTGATGTGGTTTGCTGCTGTTGTATCTCATCTCCCTGAAGGTTCACCATGTTCTCCACTCTGACATTTCTCCTTAATAAGCCGGTTCTACTCACAGAACTTCCTTTCAGGGGATGTTTTTTTGTTTTTCGCACCAACTCTACAGACTGTTGTGTGTGAAAATCCCAAGAGATCAGCAGTTTTGTTAAAAAAAAAATCAAACCACTACCTACCAACGTATGGGTCATTCTAGAATTCGGGGTACATTTAGCATCTCCGGAATAAAACTTTTGTTATTTTCCTCAAAATAAATCTTTATTGAATCAGTTTTGAACAATAATGCAAATTATGACAAACTTTCACCAATAGTAATGCTTGATGTACATTTTAGACCCAATTTATCCATAAAACATTCACTAAATGACTCCCACCCCTCCCCCCACATTATTGCCTGTCTTCGATTCCTGATTCATCCATTCAACTCGAATAAACATTAAGCGATTCAGTCTAACAATCCGTTTTGTGGGTCTTATTCTATTAACTCCTATAAAATCAATTGCAGTTTTAATAGAAAGTCTATTTTCTGTATTATGTGAAATTTCAGTAATAAAAAAAATAATTAATTAATCTGTCCCAATGTTCTTGTTAACTCTGTTATAAAACCACATAAAATCCACAAAGACTTTTAAAGGAGAACCGAAGTCATTTTTAAACTTGCTTTATTTCTTAATTAACGTGTTATTCAATTATGTTTTCGGTTTTAGTAACCTTATATCGTGACTAGTATTGGCAACTAATTGCAATTAAATATTATACTTATCGGCCTATTCGGTTTTTAGCCGTGTTGAATTTAGTTCGTTTGGTCCACGGCAGGCGTCGCTTATCCACGCGACCTTCACGAAACTTGTGCGAGACTTCGAAACGTGAAATGTCAGCCAGGTGTCAGTGCCGCCATTTTGAAAACTGTTTTCCAAACGAAATATTGCACAAAAACGAGTTTAAATGACGATTACTGCCTACTTTTTTCAAACTTTCCTGATTACTATCAAAACAAACAAAACTTCCAGCTTGATTACATCAGCGTTCGAAAGAGGGCGCGCGCGTCTTTTGACAACATTGGCAGATGTCGGTCACTTTGATTTCCGCTGTACGTTTTACTTCCGTCCTACGATGTCTCGCTCAGGTCTCAACGAATCTCGGTTACGGCCATTGGTTTGACATATGGACTGATATACGTATTACATAGCATATTTCAAACACTCATAACTTGCTATAGCAGTGACAAAACAGCTATCAAAAATGCATTCCGATATTTAATAAAATGAGATCAACAGAATTTTGATGATAAAACATTTGCCTTCAGTTCTCCTTTAATAATACGCATGACCCCTGCACCAAGTGATGTCACTCCCTCAGAAAAGTGGTGAGGCACGTTCTGTTTCTTCTCCCATTAATTTGAACAAAGTGTTGAGGATTTTACACCAACAGTAGATGAATGATTTGTCAACTCTGTTATTGTGATATTGAAGTGAATCTATATCTTGCTTAAAAAAACAAATAAAACAACATGATTAAAATCCATAAAATTCTGTTTTCATACATATTTGAGGTTAAGACACAAAAGGGTGGGAAAGTGTCAACTCTGTTATCGTCAGTTCTGTTTAATGGATTGCCCGGTTTGACAACAACAGAGTTGACGGTGACGAACAGAGTTGACACTCAAAATGGACCCGCGATTATAGAACGGGCCGTATGGTCAAATGTTTTTCTGATATTTCCTGTGATTTTATGCACTGTGTTACTGTCACGTGATCGACTGTTTGAACGATCGCATCAGCGAGTAAAGGTACACGTGCGCCTATTAAAGTGGCCATATTTACATTCCACTCCTAACAATCCATCATAAGGAACAGTTTAATATATAATTTGATGTCATAACTCACGGTCAGGATGTTCATATGGCAGCCAGTGATGCTTGGTCCCCTGGTGCTCTAAGCGCGGATCCCATAACTTGCACTGCTCCTCTCGGAAATCAGACAGATCCTTGTCACACTCGTCATTGTTACACAGCTGGAACTCATAATTATTTCCATAGCATGTGCGCCCCCCGTTGGCCGGGCTGAGAGAAAGCACAGAGATTCGTATAAGATGTGACATATAAAGACCCACAGAAACAACATGAAGCTTTTTTTTTTTACAATTTTAGATCAGTAGTATGGGTGGCACGGTGGTGTAGTGGTTAGCACTGTCGCCTCACAGCAAGAAGGTCCTGGGTTCAAGCCCAGTGACTGATGAGGGCCTTTCTGTGTGGAGTTTGCATGCTCTCCAGACACGCAGGTTAGGCTAATTGGTGGCTTTAAATTGATCGTAGGTGTGAATGGTTGTTTGTCTCTATGTGTCAGCCCTGTGATGACTTGTCCAGGGTGTACCCTGCCTCTTGCCCATAGTCAGCTGGGATAGGCTCCAGCTTGCCTGCAACCCTGCACAGGATAAGTGGTTACAGATGATGGATGGGCAGATCAGTAGCACTGGATATACTTTCGTCAAGTGGAAAAACAATTTTTGAGCAGTTTCACACCCAAGATAAAAATTATCCCAAATGGCCATCTAGTTCTAGTAATTACCAGTCATGAGCCATGCATTATAAACTTTGGCCTCCGTTTCGAGTCTATATCTATGGTATTTTATACTTTGATAGATGACAGCATGGACATTATACATTACACAGCTTCAATACGCAACTAACAGAAAATTAAATTCTATTCTATTTATATAGCACTAATATTAATAGACGTTGTAACAAAGCAGGTTAACAGAAATCAGGTTGTAGATTTAGTGACCAGTAAGTGAGATGAATGAGCAAGGCAGAGGTAATGGTGGTAAAGAAAAACACCCTGAGATGACAACTACATTTCCAGAATTGTATACTGTACAATCAAGGAAGTTGGATAGATATCCAAGAGGAACACATTAAAAAAAACAAAAAACTTTTCAAATTTTAACGACAGTAATCCTGATGGTTAATCTTATTATTCTATCCACATTCACTGGATATGAGCAATCGCGTGCTTTGATTGGCTACTCTACTCTACGACTAGGACATCAGGTCATATACCGTGAGTAGAGAAAAACAAAATGGCGGAGCGTGTTGTTGAACCAACCGAGGATGAAATAAAAAGTCTACTTGAAAACAAAATCCAAAAAATGAAAAAAAAAAAGTAGCAAAATATGGAATAAAAGTATTTGTTGGTAAGAACATATCTTTTTTTAATTTTTCAAGAATTATTATTATAGCATTTTTCACAAATTGCTCCTGTCATTTCACCGGTTTGTTTATATTCTAAGCGTAAATGATTTTGTCGGACATTTTGTATAAAGTTTTTATTTATCGAATTTGCAAAAAATAAAAACAAAAATGCTCTGTTTCTCAAAATCCAGTGAATGTGGATAGAATAAAAGTTATTCCACTCAATCTCGTCGTACATGGATTATAGCCAACTCGGTGCTACGTGCCTCGTCTTCTATCAGCAACCGTACAATTCGATTTTGTGGAATAACTGTTAATTATTACATCAAGCTAAATAAAACTATGATAAGCCAAATTAAGAATGGCTACAATATATATATATATATATATGTCCCCCCTCCTAGAACTGCCATCTTATTGTGGTGGAGGGGTTTGTGTGCTTGAATGATCCTAGGAGCTATGTTGTCGGGGGCATTATGCCCCTGTTAGGGTCTCCCAAGGCAGACAGGTCCTAGGTGACAGGCCAGACTAAGAGCAGTTCACCAAAACCCCTTATGGATAACAATCTATCAAGGACCGTGACGTCGCCCAGTATGGCGCGGCCGGGGCCCCACCCTGGAGCCAGGCCCAGGGTTGGGGCTCGTATGTGAGCGCTTGGTGGCCGGGCCTTTGCCCACAGGGCCCGGCCGGGCTCAGCCCAAAGCGGTGACGTGGGCCCGACCTCCTGTGGGTTCACCACCCACAGAGGTAGCCGTAGGGGGCTGGTGCAATGTGGATTGGGCGGCAGTCGAAGGCAGGGGCCTCGACGACCTGATCCCCGAACACAGCGGCTAGCTGTTGGGACATGGAATGTCACTTCACTGGGGCTGAAAGAGCCTGAGCTTGTGCAGGAAGTTGAGAGGTACCGGCTAGAGATAGTCGGGCTCACCTCCACGCATAGCTTGGGCTCTGGAACCCAGCTCCTCGAGAGGGGCTGGACTTTCCACTTCTCTGGAGTTGCCCATGGTGAACGGCAGCGGGCTGGTGTGGGCTGGCTTATAGCTCCCTAGCTCAGCTGCCATGTATTGAAGTTTACCCCAGTGAACGAGAGGGTCGCCTCTCTGCGCCTTACGATCGGGGAGAGGGCTCTTGCTGTTGTTTGTGCCTACAGGCCGAATAGCAGTCTAGAGTATCCGGCCTTCTTGGAGTCCCTGGGAGAGGTACTGAGAGGTGTTCAGACTGGGGACTCCATTGTTCTACTGGGGGACTTCAACGCTCACGTGGGCAACGACAGTGACACCTGGAGGAGCGTGATTGGGAGGAACGGCCTCCCCGATCTGAACCAAAGTGGTGTTTTGTTATTGGACTTCTGTGCTAGTCACGGTTTGTCCATAATGAACACCATGTTGGAGCATAGGGGTGTCCATAAGTGCACGTGGCACCAGGACACCTTAGGTCGGAGGTCGATGATTGACTTTGTTGTCATTTCATCGGATCTCCGGCCCTATGTCTTGGACACTCGGGTGAAGAGAGGGGCTGATCTGTCAACTGATCACCACCTGGTGGTGAGTTGGATCCGCTGGCAGAGGAGAAAGCCGGACAGACCTGGCAGGCCCAAATGTATGGTGAGGGTCTGCTGGGAACGTCTGGCTGAGCACTCTGTCGGGGAGGTCTTTAACTCCCACCTCCAGGAGAGCTTCTCCCAGCTTCCGAGGGAGGCGGGGGACATTGAGTCTGAGTGGACCATGTTTTCTGCCTGCATTGTCGACGCGGCTGTTCGGAGCTGTGGCGGCAAGGTCTCCGGTGCCTGTCGTGGCGTCAATCCCCGAACCGGGTGGTGGACACCGGAAGTATGGGATGCCATCAAGCTGAAGAAGGAGTCCTATCGGGCCATGTTGGCCTCCGGGACTCCTGAGGCAGCTGATGGGTATCGGCAGGCCAGGCGTGCCGCAGCTTGGGCAGTTGCAGAGGCAAAACCTCGGAACTGGGAGGAGTTCGGTGAGGCCATGGAGAAGGACTATCGGTCGGCCTCGAATAAATTTTGGCAAACCGTCCGGTGCCTCAGGAGGGGGAAGCAGTACTCTGCCAACACTGTTTACAGTGCGGGTGGGGAGCTGTTGACCTCGACTGGGGACATTGTCGGGCGGTGGAAGGAATACTTCGAGGATCTCCTCAATCCCACTGTCTCGTCTTCCATTGAGGAAGCGGAGGCTGATGACTCAGAGGTGGACTCGTCCATTACCCAAGCCGAAGTCACTGAGTTGGTTAGCAAGCTCCTCGGTGGCAAGGCACCGGGGGTGGATGAGATCCACCCTGAGTATCTCAAGTCTCTGAATGTTGTGGGGCTGTGTTGGCTGACACGCCTCTGCAACATCGCGTGGCGGTCGGGGACAGTGACACTGGAGTGGCAGACTGGGGTGGTGGTCCCTCTTTTTAAGAAAGGGGACCGGAGAGTGTGCTCCAATTATAGGGGAATTACACTTCTCAGCCTCCCAGGGGAGGTTTACTCCAGGGTACTGGAGAGGAGAATTCGACCAATAGTTGAACCTCGGATCCAGGAGGAACAATGCGGTTTTCGTCCTGGTCACGGAACACTGGACCAGCTCTATACCCTTCATAGGGTGCTCGAGGGTTCATGGGAGTTTGCCCAACCAGTCCACATGTGCTTTCTGGATTTGGAGAAGGCATTCGACCGTGTCCCTCGTGATATTCTGTGGGGGGTGCTTCGGGAGTATGGGGTTCGGGGCTCTTTGCTAAGGGCTGTCCGGTCCCTGTATGAACGGAGCAGGAGTCTGGTTTGCATTGCCGGCAGTAAGTCAGACCTGTTCCCAGTGCATGTTGGACTCCGGCAGGGCTGCCCTTTGTCACCGGTTCTGTTCATAATCTTTATGGACAGAATTTCTAGGCGCAGCCAGGGGCCGGAAGGAATCCTGTTTGGGAACCACAGGATTTCATCTCTGCTTTTCGCAGATGATGTTGTCCTGTTGGCTTCTTCAAACCAGGACCTTCAGCATGCACTGGGGCAGTTTGCAGTCGAGTGTGAAGCGGCTGGGATGAGAATCAGCACCTCCAAGTCCGAGGCCATGGTTCTCGACTGGAAAAGGGTGGCTTGCCCTCTCCAGGTTGGTGGAGAAGTCCTGCCACAAGTATCTCGGGATCTTGTTCACAAGTGAGGGAAGGATAGAGCATGAGATCGACAGGCGGATCAGTGCAGCCTCCTCATGAGTGCATGAGCAAAATATTTGCAAGGGCACAAACTCAACCTGCATATAATAATAATAATAATAATAAAGCACCATGAATGAACCATCGAATTTTGTAGTGTCTTGAATTTCACCTCAATAAATTGCTGCATTGTTTTGTGACAGTGAGACCACTAATGAGATACGCATCGCAGTTACGATACATATTTATTCATTTCTTTGGAAACAACACCATGACATTTATTCTGGTGTGAGTCTGCTGGGTGCCTGGTGGACAGCAGTGAACCAGCGCTTTCACTTTACATCAGTACTTTAGAGTTACAATCCAATATTATCGCACATTATAACTAATCGATATCGATCCGTGGTAGGGTTAGATTATCCACAACTAAGGAAAGATGCTCATAATTGCTATTGAACGATACAATAATTATGTTTACACGAGTGTGCAGAGTAAGAAATCGTTCAGGTAAAAAAAAGCAGACAATGCAAAGATACATTGCCCACTATAAAAAAATATATATTTTTTTCATCAATATTTTACGTAAAATGTGTTCGTAAATAATCCAACGTTATTTTTTTTAAAACCAGATTAAAAATATTCGTTGGATAAAAACCAATCTATCTTATGTAAATAAAGATAGAAATTTCCTTGTCTGGTGGTCAAGTGTTTATGAGATACATTGCCTTGGACTTACGATCAGGTTCCTATGATGGTACACAGCCATCATTCGTACATACGGACGCAAAAGCCATCAAAATTGCCTCAGTGAGGCTGGAGCTCATACCGACTACAGTTGTTGTGTGTGAGTTTGAAATCTGTTCAATCCTGTAGGAGGAGGAGTGATTTTTGTGAAATTGCATATGACCCCTGTGTAGCAGCATCCATGGTAGGTGGCGCCACCCGGTGAACAATTCTTGTTGGAATATGTCTTTAGAGTCTTCTGGGTGAGTTTCAGTGAAAACGTCCCAGCAGTTTACAAAGAGTAGCGTTTAATGTGACGAGTCACCTAAAAATTTCAGATGCCCCCCAAAAAATCGTAAATATGACAGGTGGCTCTACCATCTTGTCAATTTTTATGCACACTCACCTGGGGAACACTGTATGTGAGTTTGGTCGAAATCTGATCAATCCTGTAGGAGGAGCAGTGGTTTTTGTAAATTGTGGACGGACGACAGATGGACGATGCGTGATCGCATAAGCTCATCCGGCCACAGGTCAGGGCATTACCATGTTCTCTTAAGTATGGAGCTTTGCTTTGCAATAAATCAAGTCCACTAATATGCTCCCAACCTTGTCCTTCCCCCCCCCCCAGTGAAAAACTGAATGATTTTAATTCTACCTTCGACATTAATACATATTACCAAGATCTAAGTTTGTCTGCCAGAATCAACTAAACAAAAAAAGAAAGTGAGTGCATGCTGGGAAAAATAAATATGATATTACGAGACAACATGAACCCAAATGTCATGCACTGGTGCTGGAAAAGAACAGAACGTGAAACACCTGGAACCTCAACAAATAAACTGTTTATTTAGTGCAAACCAAGTGAAACAAGGACCAGCTGAACCTGTAGCCTAGAAGAGTTTCTAAAAGAAGTGGCACATGAAATCTATTGCGATAACGTGACTGGAAAAGATGTGAGAATTGAAGTAACACAATTAGTTTTGCAAGAAACACAGTTGCTTGGCGAATCTTAGATTTGTCAACTAAGAATGAAGCAAGGCACATGCATTTGATCCAATTTTTATCCTATTTCGTGTGACAAGAGTGGTGATACCACAGACACAGCTCAGCGTGCCACCAGCTGCTCTTACTTTCAACTTCCAGAGCTCTACAGGAGCTTGGAGAAATCCAGATTTCTATTAGCGAGGTGCCATGCTGAAAGAACGCTCAGTTTGTTTGGCTCAAAATATATATATCAAGGTAGAGACCGCGATCTGGTAGAACTGGAGATTCTACCAGTAGAGACTCCAATTGGAGATTCTACCAGTAAAGACTCCAATTGGAGATTCTACCAGGAGAAACTCCGATTGGAGATTCTACCAGTAAAGACTCCGATTGGAGATTCTACCAGGAGAAACTCTGATTGGAGATTCTACCAGTAAAGACTCAGATTGGAGATTCTACCAGTAGAGACTCCGATTGCAATCTCTACTGGTAGAATCTCCAATCTTATCAGTAGAGATTGCAATTGGAGTCTCTACTGGTAGAATCTCTGATTCCACCGGATTTTAACTTCTACCTTGACATATACATATACAATATGACAGTTTCCGTTAGAATGATCAACTAGTGAATGATCAATAAAATTCTTGCTTGGACAAAGTTAAGCATTCAGGAGAAATCACGTTTGTTTGTTTTGGCCAGGGACCGCCCAAACTGATAATCACATCATCGGTTTTTCTTTGTCTAATCAGATACAAGGTACGCCAACACTCTTGCCGGACCAGTTGGGGCTTAGGTGCCTTGTTTAAGGGCATTTCAGCCATTCCTACTGTTCTGGAGAATCAAACCAGTGACCTTTTGGTCCCAAAGCTGCTTCTCTAACCATTAAGCCATGGCTTCCCACTAAACAAACCACTTCCATATTTATTTCTCAATCTGTTCCCTAACAACAACAAGACAAACATCTGGACACCTCTGTCCTACAAGACCCTTCAGGTTCTCCTTTGCACTACATAACAAATGGTGTGAACATTTCCAGCTGTGTGCTTCTTTGCAGGTGCAAAAGCAAGCAGCGGTATGAAAGTGTATACTAACATGGGGTTGTCACATTGGCGGGTGCGGAAACGGACGCCTCCTCCACAAGTACGCGAGCAGGAGCCAAATTTGGTCCACTGCCCCCACTGTCCATCCTGCCTGAGGATATCCGATGTCAGTTTAATACAGTGACCCTTAAAGCAGTTCTGCAGAGAGGAGAGTAAGAGTATAACAGGGTAATTGGACATGATTATTAGAACCTATCATGGTGATGCTAAGGCTCTGTAACTACCAGAGGTGGACAAAGTACCCAACTTCATTACTTAAATCAGAGTACAGATACCACTAGTCAAATGTTACTCCGATACAAGTGAAAGTTGTCCAGTCAAATTTTTACTTAAGTTAAAGTACTGAAGTACTTGCTTTTAAAAATACTTAAGTATTAAAAGTACATTTTCTGTCAACGCATCGTTGTATTATTGCCACAACGCTTACAAAACCTAATGCCGTTACCAAAGACAGAAATGTGAATTCACAAAATGAACGCATGCTGTGCCATCATGGTGGTTGAACGTTAAGCTAGCTAGTCAGTGAAGCTCCACCTGGCATGCTAGCAAACGCTTTTCAAACTCGAAATCATATTGGGCAGCTAACGCTACTAGAAAAGAAAGATTTCTACATTCTGTTTATTTGGCAAGATTGTGCTAAAACATATTTCTGAAAGGACTTCAGATAAGTTAACGTTATTCATGTTAGCGTAACTCCGTTTTTACATGCTAACTAACAGTGTTCAAATTAACTAGCTATGTTAGCCGTGGACAAGGCTACGGTAACTTGGCAGGAAAATCCATAGAAAGTCATTTGACCAACCAGACTGCATAGCTACGTTTGCAACGTTAGCGCTAGCTCTAAAAGCACAGACAACTTTGTTGCAAGCTTTCTCTTGGAATAAAACGTTTATATACCTCAATATGCTTCCGCAGGTTGGACGGCGAGGTTTTGTTGGCTGGGATGTGGTTCATTTTCGGCAAACAAAGCAAACATTTAAAATGAAATGAATCTTTAACCCTTTTAGAAAACTGAAACATGGGTTCATGGGCCATGAGTGGGTGCATTCCCCAGAAGAACCGCCTCCTTCCATTCTGCCATCAACTGATCATGTTTAAATAATGCTGCGGAGAAATAATTGAACTTGATTTTATACAGTCTATGGACGTGACGTGACCCTAGTGATTACTGATAGACTGTCTCAGTGTCACCTGGGAAAAAAAAAACAAGCATGTTTTCGAAAAGAAAAGAAAAAACATCCACTTTCAAAGCTACTTCATAGTAACGAGTAACGAGGACCTTGATAGAAATGTAGTGGAGTGAAAAGTACGATATTTGTCTTTCAAATGTAGTGAAGTTAAAGTCACAAGTTTCCAAAAAAAAAAAAATACTCAAAGTACAGATACTCAAAAAGTGTACTTAAGTACAGTACTCAAGTAAATGTACTTCGCTACTGTCCACCTCTGGTAACTACACAAGTGCTTTCTGTAGAATTAGATGTATACTATAGACGTATAATAACTGTACCTTTCCTGGAGCGCACTTGGTGCCGTCAATAGGAGGGCCCTTCTTGGTCTTGCAGAAGAAAGGGTTCTCGGGGTGGCTGCACCACAGCTGCTTGCATGGGTCGTAGGTGCTGTACTAAAAGAAACAGTCATGCTCGCATTCACACATGCAGCTTGCAAGGCGAGAATACAAGCAGGACGAAAATCAAACACCACGTTTCCACACTGACAACAATTTTCACTACGGATCTGCTGCTTAAATTGCTTTTAATCTTAGTGAACTTTTTCGGTTGGAAATATTCACAGACATCCCTAATAAATAGTATCTAATGTTAACTCTGACTCCGCACCTATCGAATGTTAGCTTGTTAGCTATGTCGAAAATGCATTGATAGATCTTAGATCTTAAGAAAAGCACAATGATCAAAATAGTACTAATATGAGACTAGGGAAGGGGGCGTGGCTTCCAGGAGGTCAGTTAATATCAGCGAGTTCAAAACACCTGCGCAAATGTCAATTAAATACAGCGACAGTGACATAATGAGTTCATATTTCATGATCGTAGTAGAATTTTATAATATTCCCATGCTGTGCAGCAAAAGAGTAAAAGGGTAATAGTGAGATAGCAGAATGAATGTCAGAAGGTCATAGGTTTTAGTGTGATGTATCTCACTCACCGCTGTGCACATCATGTAACCCATGCCAAAGTCAAAGCGACATTGCTCGTTCATGGAGTAATGCAGGCCGGGCAGCTGAGGCAGGGATGGCCACTCGTGATCGAAGGGGTCGTCACGCAGACAGTCGTACGTGCTGCAGGAAACACACCAACATTTTGAACTTTATAGTTCATAAATAAATAAACTGTCCAGTGAATCTCTGAAACTAGTGGATTATTTTTATTATTCAGCTATTCACGCTGCAAAAAAATACAACCCCGATTCCAAAAAAGTTGGGACAAGGCAAGTTTATTTATATAGCACATTTCATACACAGTGGCAGTTCAAAGTACAAAGTTTGGGACAAAGTACAAATTGTAAATAAAAACGGAATGCAATAATTTACAAATCTCAAAAACTGATATTGTATTCACAGTAGAACATAGACAACATATCAAAGGTCGAAAGTGAGACATTTTGAAATTTCATGCCAAATATTGGCTCATTTGAAATTTCATGACAGCAACACATCTCAAAAAAGTTGGGACAGGGGCAATAAGAGGCTGGAAAAGTTAAAGGTACAAAAAAGGAACAGCTGGAGGACCAAATTGCAACTCATTAGGTCAATTGGCAATAGGTCATTAACATGACTGGGTATAAAAAGAGCATCTTGGAGTGGCAGCGGTTCTCAGAAGTAAAGATGGGAAGAGGATCACCAATCCCCCTAATTCTGCGCCGACAAATAGTGGAGCAATATCAGAAAGGAGTTTGACAGTGTAAAATTGCAAAGAGTTTGAACATATCATCGTCTACAGTGCATAATATCATCAAAAGATTCAGAGAACCTGGAAGAATCTCTGTGCGTAAGGGTCAAGGCCGGAAAACCATCCTGGGTGCCCGTGATCTTTGGGCCCTTAGACGACACTGCATCACATACAGGCATGCTTCTGTATTGGAAATCACAAAATGGGCTCAGGAATATTTCCAGAGAACATTATCTGTGACACAATTCACCGTGCCATCCGCCGTTGCCAGCTAAAACTCTATAGTTCAAAGAAGAAGCCGTATCTAAACATGATCCAGAAGCGCAGACGTCTTCTCTGGGCCAAGGCTCATTTAAAATGGACTGTGGCAAAGTGGAAAACTGTTCTGTGGTCAGACGAATCAAAATTTGAAGTTCTTTATGGAAATCAGGGATGCCGTGTCATTCGGACTAAAGAGGAGAAGGACGACCCAAGTTGTTATCGGGGCTCAGTTCAGAAGCCTGCATCTCTGATGGTATGGGGTTGCATTAGTGCGTGTGGCATGGGCAGCTTACACATCTGGAAAGACACCATCAATGCTGAAAGGTATCCAGGTTCTAGAGCAACATATGCTCCCATCCAGATGATGTCTCTTTCAGGGAAGACCTTGCATTTTCCAACATGACAATGCCAAACCACATACTGCATCAATTACAGCATCATGGCTGCGTAGAAGAAGGGTCCGGGTACTGAACTGGCCAGCCTGCAGTCCAGATCTTTCACCCATAGAAAACATTTGGCGCATCATAAAACTGAAGATACAACAAAAAAAGACCCAAGACAGTTGAGCAACTAGAATCCTACATTAGACAAGAATGGGTTAACATTCCTATCCCTAAACTTGAGCAACTTGTCTCCTCAGTCCCCAGACGTTTACAGACTGTTGTAAAGAGAAAAGGGGATGTCTCACAGTGGTAAACATGGCCTTGTCCCAACTTTTTTGAGATGTGTTGTTGTCATGAAATTTAAAATCACCTAATTTTTCTCTTTAAATGATACATTTTCTCAGTTTAAACATTTGATATGTCATCTATGTTCTATTCTGAATAAAATAAGGAATTTTGAAACTTCCACATCATTGCGTTTCGTTTTTATTTACAATTTGTACTTTGTCCCAACTTTTTTGGAATCGGGGTTGTATCTTGTTAAGAGAAAATATCTTTAATATGGGTGAATTTATCCACTAGCTCTTATTCAAAAGATTATTAGAACGCAAATATAAGATTTTTTTTTTCAAATATGTTTTATTTGAGGAATGTATACATATATACAGTATATACATACAGTATGTCGCGTATCTTTCACACGCACATGTTTCATCATTTGTTGCTCTTTTTCCTTTTTTCCCCATGAACACCCGTACACACACAAAATACTCACAGGACCAAAACACAAAAGAACAAAAGAAAACAAAAAACATGAACAATTAAAAAAAAAAAGACTCTCCATTAACTTAGTCTCAGAGTTCTATTCCCGACTCTCCCCAGGCCCCACCCCATTCCTCCGTCAAGCTTGTTGACATTAAGTGAACCATGATTTTAATGTGCCAGATACTTAATTAGAGGTGACCACACCTTATCAAAGTAGGGGAGTTTGTCCATAAGAGTGTATCGTATTCTTTCTAGGTGGAGTGTGTTCATAAGATCACTGAGCCACAACTTTGTAGGAGGGGCCGCCTCCTCTTTCCAGTGCATGGGAAGCAACCTCCTTGCAGTAATAAGACTGTAGGAAAGGAAACATTGCTGAGCGTTGGTCAACTTCATAGTATCATCAGATACTCCTAAAATGATAGTGGGTCTGGTTCCAATTGGATTTTAAGTATTTCAGATACTGATTGATACTGGGGAAGATACTGGGGAAGTCATGGCCTAATGGTTAGAGAACCAGCTTTGGGACCAAAAGGTTGCTGGTTTGATTCCCCAGACTAGCAGGATTGACTTAAGTGCCCTTGAGCAAGGCACCTAACCCCCAACTGCTCTGGCAAGAGTGGTGGTGTACCTTGTGTCTGATTAGCCAAAGAAAAACTGATATGATCATCAGTTCGGGCATTGAACCCGACCAACTGATATGATCATCAGTTCGGGCACTGAACCCGACCAACTGAACTGATACTGATTTGAAAATATTGATCCAATAAGCCTGAACTTTGGGATAGTCAACAAAGCTATGTAGTAGTGTATCATCTGCTGACAGGCATTTGTCACACATCGGGGAGAGCTCAGGATATATTTTATGTAATCTCTCCTTGGAATAGTGAAGACGATGTAGGATTTTAAATTGAATTAAGCAGTGTCTTTCATTATTAGAGCATCGATGGACATGCTCCAACCCCCCCTTCCATGTTATGTCAGAGATCACAATGCCCATTTCTTCCTCCCACTTCGATTTTATTCGGTTGGAATCAACTAGACTAAGGGATTGTAAGGTGTTATATATGTAAGATATTGCTTTAACCGAGCATGATGTGAGTCGGAGACATCCATCTAGACTAGAACCTGCAAAGGTCTCAAAATTTGGTAGGTGTTTCCTTACATAGTCTCTTATTTGCAGATATCTAAGGTGGTCATTCCCCTGCAACTTATATTTACTCTGTAGTTGTGCAAAGGAGGCAAATGTATCTCCAATGTACAAGTCTCCTATTGTGTGGATGCCTGCCCCTTTCCAAAGCTTAAAAGCACAGTCCAGATTAGATGGTGGAAAACCAGGGTTTCCAACAATAGGTAGGACATAGGATATGGGAGGTAAGTTAAAGTGTGATCTAATTTTTTTCCAAATGTGCAGAGTGGTGTGGATCACTATACTGCTCTTATAGACAGACTTTTCAACGACGGACGGAGACAGAAGGATGGCTCCCAACGAGTAGGGTTGACATGCCTCTTGTTCCAACTTAAGCCAATTTGGTGGAGATGTTGTGTCATCTAACCAGTGCGTCATAATCATAATATATATATATATATATATATATATATATATATATATATATATATATATATATTTTTTTTTTTAAGATTTTTTTTGGGCTTTTTTCACCTTTATTGGATAGGACAGTGTAGAGACAGGACAGGAAATGAGTGGGAGAGAGAGACGGGAAGGGATCGGGAAATGACCTCGGGTCGGAATCGAACCCGGGTCTATGGTATGGCGCCTTAGCCACGACGCCCCCATAATCATAATAGTTGAAGCCCAATAGTAAAATAGAAAATTTGGGAGTGCAAGGCCCCCCTCTCCTTTAGATTTGCAGATGCGCCTCTTGCCAATTCTGTGTGTTTTGTAATCCCACAAAAAGGGGTTTACAATCGTGTCTAATTGTTTAAAGAATGAGTTGGTAAGAGACACTGGGATATTCTGAAATAAATACAATAATTGGGATAGGAATACCATTTTAATAGCATTAACTCTGCCCAGGAGTGATATTGGAAGAGTCCTCCAAAATTGTATTTTTGACTGTAGTTCAGACAGTAATGGAGGAAAATTTGCGTTGAATAACATTGTGGTGTTTCGTAATTTGGATTCCCAAATATGTAAATTTGTCCAGTGATATTTTGAAAGGGAGACTCTGTAACCAAGAGGCATCTTGCATATGTATTGGCATTAGTTCGCTCTGATTCCAATTTATCCTATACCCAGAAAAGGTTCCAAATATATTGATTTTCCCTAAAATTTGTGCAATAGTGGCTTCCGGCTGAGTAATATACAAAAGAACATCATCAGCATATAATGATATTTTATTTATTGATTTTTCTGATATATGACCATAAATTAAAGGGTCTGAACGAATGCTCTCAGCAAGAGGTTCAATTACAAGGGCGAAGATCAAGGGAGACAAAGGGCAACCTTGTCTTGTGCCTCTGTGTAGATGGAAACGAGGAGATAATATTTGATTTGTGAGGATTTGCGCCGAAGGGCTGTTATAGAGGAGCTTGACCATTGAAATTAATTTTTGACCGAATTTAAATCTTTTCAAAGTTTCGAACAGGTAAGGCCATTCGACTTGGTCGAATGCCTTTTCTGCATCGAGTGACAGAATGGCAAGCTCTTCTTTCTGTCTATCAGTAGAATATATTATGTTGAGTAGCCGTCTGAGTTTGAAAAAAGACTTTCTATTTGGTATAAACCCAGTCTGATCTGGGTGTATTAATTTATTTACTCACTCTATTGGCCAAGACTTTAGAAAACAACTTTCCATCCAGAATTAGTAGGGAGATGGGACGATAAGAGCCGACTTCTTCTGGGTCTTTAGCTTTTTTATATATAACTGTTATAATTGCTTCGGTTAGCATTGGAGGTAATACACCGTCATTGTTGGTTTGGGTGAACACCTTATGTAAATACGGACAGAGAATTTTGCTGAACTTTTTATACAGCTCTCCTAGGAGGCCATCAGGGCCAGGGGCTTTGTTACTTTTAAGTGACATGATGGCCCTTTGAATTTCCTCAACAGAAATTTCAGAGTCCAGGTAGGCTGACTCTTCTTCATCTAATTGAGAGAGGTTGCAACCATCTAAGAATTCTTGCATAGCAGCGTAGTCTAAATTTTTATTGGACGTATATAAATTTTTATAAAATTGTAAAAATTGGTCATTAATATCTTTGGGTTTCATCAAAACATCCCCTTTGGCTGACTTAATTTTATGTATTATGCGGTCATTTTCTTGCTTTCGACAACCCCGATTCCAAAAAAAGTTGGGACAAAGTACAAATTGTAAATAAAAATGGATTGCAATAATTTACAAATCTCAAAAACTGATATTGTATTCACAATAAAACATAGACAACATATCAAATGTCGAAAGTGAGACATTTTGAAATTTCATGCCAAATATTGGCTCATTTAAAATTTAATGACAGCAACACATCTCAAAAAAGTTGGGACAGGGGCAATAAGAGGCTGGAAAAGTTAAAGGTACAAAAAAGGAACAGCTGGAGGACCAAATTGCAACTCATTAGGTCAATTGGCAATAGGTCATTAACATGACTGGGTATAAAAAGAGCATCTTGGAGTGGCAGCGGCTCTCAGAAGTAAAGATGGGAAGAGGATCACCAATCCCCCTAATTCTGCGCCGACAAATAATGGAGCAATATCAGAAAGGAGTTCAGCAGTGTAAAATTGCAAAGAGTTTGAACATATCATCATCTACAGTGCACAATATCATCAAAAGATTCAGAGAATCTGGAAGAATCTCTGTGCGTAAGGGTCAAGGCCGGAAAACCATATTGGGTGCCCGTGATCTTCGGGCCCTTAGATGGCACTGCATCACATACAGGCATGCTTCTGTATTGGAAATCACAAAATGGGCTCAGGAATATTTCCAGAGAACATTATCTGTGAACACAATTCACCGTGCCATCCGCCATTGCCAGCTAAAACTCTATAGTTCAAAGAAGAAGCCGTATCTAAACATGATCCAGAAGCGCAGACGTCTTCTCTGGGCCAAGGCTCATTTAAAATGGACTGTGGCAAAGTGGAAAACTGTTCTGTGGTCAGACGAATCAAAATTTGAAGTTCTTTATGGAAATCAGGGACGCCGCGTCATTCGGACTAAAGAGGAGAAGGACGACCCAAGTTGTTATCAGCGCTCAGTTCAGAAGCCTGCATCTCTGATGGTATGGGGTTGCATTAGTGCGTGTGGCATGGGCAGCTTACACATCTGGAAAGACACCGTCAATGCTGAAAGGTATATCCAGGTTCTAGAGCAACATATGCTCCCATCCAGACGACGTCTCTTTCAGGGAAGACCTTGCATTTTCCAACATGACAATGCCAAACCACATACTGCATCAATTACAGCATCATGGCTACATAGAAGAAGGGTCCGGGTACTGAACTGGCCAGCCTGCAGTCCAGATCTTTCACCCATAGAAAACATTTGGCGCATCATAAAACGGAAGATACGACAAAAAAGACCTAAGACAGTTGAGCAACTAGAATCCTACATTAGACAAGAATGGGTTAACATTCCTATCCCTAAACTTGAGCAACTTGTCTCCTCAGTCCCCAGACGTTTACAGACTGTTGTAAAGAGAAAACGGGATGTCTCACAGTGGTAAACATGGCCTTGTCCCAACTTTTTTGAGATATGTTGTTGTCATGAAATTTAAAATCACCTAATTTTTCTCTTTAAATGATACATTTTCTCAGTTTAAACATTTGATATGTCATCTATGTTCTACTCTGAATAAAATATGGAATTTTGAAACTTCCACATCATTGCATTCCATTTTGATTTACAATTTGTACTTTGTCCCAACTTTTTTGGAATCGGGGTTGTAAGTTGCCGCGCTAAAAGTCTGTGTGGTTTGTCACTAAACTCAAAATATTTCTGTCTGATGTATAAAAAGGACTTAGTAACTTTTGCTGAGAGTATCTTGTTGTATTCATATTTTAGGGATGATATCCTTTTATGTAGATCACCAGACGGTGTCCTAGCATTCTCTTTGTCTAGTATATTAATTTGCCGCTCTATTTCCACTAATCTGGCCCTATTCTTCTTTTTTCTGTATGCTTCAAATGAAATAACACAGCCTCTAAGGAAGGCTTTAAACACCTCCCATAGTATAGCAGGGGAAGTCTGTGTTGTCATTAGTTTCAAAATAAAGAGATATTTGAGCTTTTAGATATTCACAGAACTCCTTTTCAGTTAGTAAGAGAAGGTTTAATCTCCAGGTCCATTGTGGTCTCACCATATTCTGAATAGCCAGGGTGCAAGTGAGAGGGCTGTGATCTGAGATCACTATATTATGATATTTTGCATTTGTAGCATATGGCATCAATTTTGCATCAATGAGGAAATAATCTATCCTGGTGTATGAGTTATGTGTCGCTGAATAATAAGAATATTCTCTACCAGTAGGATTTGCAATTCTCAAAATATCAGTCATATTAGTATTATTAATGAAAGTATTAAGAAAGACACATGAATTGCTTTTATCCATTCTACGTGTAGAGGACCTGTCTAAGTATGGGTCCAGGATGCAATTGAAATCCCCTGCAATAATAAGATTTGTCTGGGATATATCTGGTATTAGAGAAAACACTTTTTTAAAGAATGAAGGGCTGTCTACATTGGGTGCATATATGTTCAGTAAAGTGAGGGGCGTAGAATATATTTCACCGGTTACAATCAAAAAGCATCCTTCTTTATCAGATATTGTGGTTGTGTCAATAAAGGGAATATTCTTCCATATCATAATTGCTGTACCCCTAGCTCTAGCATTGAATGATGAATGAAATATATGTCCTATCCATTTACACCGCAGCCTGGCATGAGAGTCATTTTTCAAATGTGTCTCCTGTAAAAATATTATGTCTGGTGTTAACGATTTGAGATGAGCAAAAACCCTCCCCCTTTTGATTGGGCCATTAAGACCACGTACATTCCAGTTGGCTAATGTAAGACCTCCTCTTCCCCCGTCATGTATACCATCCTGTGTTTGCATCATTGGATTATCTGCCATAGCAAAATTTGATGTTCAAATAATTGTGGAACACACTTATCTGGTTCAGACAAACAGCCATATATACTAGCAAATCTATTACTATTTCACACAATAACAACATATTTTCTTGAGTGTAGAATTGCACTTGAGAATAAACAGAGTGAGTGGAGAGAGAAACAGGAGAAATAAGAAAATGAGTGAGAGTAAAAAAGACAAAACAGAAAAACAAGACAAAAACATGCCCTGCCCCCTCCCATCACCCCACCGCTCCCCCCACCCCACCCACACATATACACAGGGCCGAATTAACATGGCCAGGGGCCCCTAGGCTACAAGTTGCTGTAGGCCCCCCCTGGCCACCACCATCTTATCCCATCTACCTGTAAAGAACTGTCTATTTTCTACATTTTAAAGTTTTTTTTTTAAATTATTAAACATTATATAATTATTAGGGCTGTCAAACGATTAAAAAAATTAATCGCGATTAATCTCAGAATTTCATAGTTAATCACGATTAATCGCATTTTTTTAAATCTATGTAAATGAATAAGGCTTTTAAAGTGAAATGTTACAATTAAAATGGTGAACACATTTTTTGCTAAAAGTACTTGTTAAAAACTGCTGGGACAAGAGAAAATGGTAAGGGAGTTTATTCACTCACATACTAGGCAGTACTGAACATACAAAACACAAAATTGGATTTTGTGATGGATTAGGGAGCTGTAGTCTCAAATATAAAACATGTAGTCACATACTATTGTGTCTCAGTTCAGACATGTGTGACAAAAGAAAATAAAAATGAAATAAAACTTCAATTGTGCTGGAGTTGTATTCAGTCACAGCCTATAGGACTTCACAGTGCTGTGCAAACAAAAATAAATTGCAGTTGGACTTCAATAAAGACATTTAGTGTCATATCACAGTGCTACAGAGTACTGAAATCTCACTTTGCAAAAGTATAAGTGCATACCAAAACCAACTCAATCACCATAGACATATTATAAACAAAGACGCCGCATTGAGCTGGTGGCCCGTTGCTGGGATACGTCAGAGTGTCCGCCATATTGGATGTGGCAAATCTTCCCCGTAAACCAATGCAAGTAAATGGACTGAACTTCATAAAGCCCCTTTCTACAATAATATTTAACTCGATGCCTTTTATTCACCCATTAACACACACACGTATATATTTGTGAAACAAACAGGCATCAAAACAACACATAACTTTTAATGTGATGGTTATAAGCATACATGTCAACCTTTAGTCAATCAAACCTGTATAACCAACCTCCAAAATCCGTATTTCCCTTATAAAATCCGTATAAGATGCAAATTAAAATAATTTACCTAAAATTTGAATGATAATTAACAATGATATATCCCAGTTACTTTTTATTCAATATTAATAACAATAAACCTTCAGAATGAAGACAAAGCTCCAATGTTTGACAAAACCACAAAGTGTTATCAGCGTAGTTACGAAGGAAATACTTCGTTGTTTGGAGACAGGTTTCACCGAGCGGCTATTATGCACGAGACTTCATATTAGCCACAAAGTCAGGAAAATCTGTTCGTAAAATTACGTTATAATGACCAAATACAATGGAAAGTATTTTTCCAGTCTCACCTGTGAAAGGTAATCCCATGTGATCTCGTTTGGACGGTAAACCTGTTGGTACAGTTAAACGCAGCACATGAATGAGGCATCTTTATTCTCGGCTACTGTCTAGACGCTATACCAGAGACAGTTGAAGAATCTCCACTTTGCCACATCCAATATGGCGACGAGGATGACGTATGATTCTACGCAGAAGGCGGCATCTATGTTTATATGTCTATGCTCAATCACACTCTACTTTTGAAATGAAACTTCCCGTTTAACAGACCTTTCTCCATCACTCACACTTACTCTTATTGAAGCAGCGCACGACAAGCCTCAACAGGAACTACGGGTGACTCGCAGGGCCAAATTAGAATTTGCGTTAACGGCACTATTTTTTTTAATCGCGATACATTGAGATCGCGTTAACGCGTTATTATCGCGTTAACTTCGACAGCCCTAATAATTATATTATATAATTTTATATATATATATTAACATTATATAAACATTATTAAACGCTAGTGTCATGATGACTTGCACTTGCCAGTTGGGTTTCATTAGGTTTAAAAAACCCTGTTAGTTTTGGTATATTGCTCAATAGAGCTTTGTCACGTTGGGCTTTTTGCCGTTGCGCCTTGCGCTTTTGAGCACCGCTCTCGTATTTTCTGTCACACATGTTCACTGTTCAACTGTGGAGTGACGTCGTGCGTGACGTCTAACGTTTATATATGGAAGGCGGATTTGCCTCACCCAATCAGCGTCCGTTTATTTAAATATTCATTTTGAGCCAATGAATATGAAGGTTTTTTTTTTTCTTTTGACCAATTGGGGGCCCCCCTGCGAGGCGGGGGGCGTGGGGGCCCCTAGGCTGAAGCCATATGAAGCCTGTGCGGTGATCCGGGCGTGCATATACACACACCTAAGCTTATCTCCCTACCCATAAGCTGCAGGTAAAACAGTGTTTGGGATCCCTAAAGAGCCACCCGCTCAAACTCCAGCCGAACTTTATCACATATCAAAAATTATTCACTGTGGCAAATTGCCCCATGAAGTTAACGTTTGAAATGTATCAGAGCATTAAAGCCAATGAATGGGGAAGGACATTAGACTGCTACTGTATTAACACCTGTATTAAAACCACTGCCTTAAAAGAGAAACACTAAATCGAACTGTAGCAGCATTGGCAGTAACAGTTACAGGCCTCAATTTCCTTTTCTTATTCCCCCCCTCAGTATTAGGCTATTTGAACAAGTATCAACCTACCCCAAATATCAGAGGAAAAAGGCAAAAACAAAAATAAACAGAAAAGTCCAGCCACTTAAGGCCTCTGCATGCTCTTGCGACAAGGCTTTCGCAGATAGCTTTTCGCAGACAGTTGTAATTTATCGTTGAGCGGGGAGTAAGAGGCGTGCGTGATGTTATTCACCGGCACAACGCAAGGGGGCGCGAAGTCGCGAAATCGCTAGGAGTAGTTGGTGGGTGTGGTTAGTGGAATGTTTATCCTCCGGTTACTTATAATGACTAGAACTGGAGTCGTATAGATGTACGTACTTCCTCACTTCCTCGATCAACCGCTCTTCGTGCTGCTCCATCTTCGCTCGTGTTTTTAAAAATGGCGGTCGTGAAAACAAACCAAACTGGGAAAGTAGGGAAGCGGAAGTGCGTGTACAGCGGATGTAGAGTGGACCAATCAGAACCCTCTTGTCTGCGACGCTGTCTGTGAGGCTTCTGCGGTGGTCACAATTTTTGGGAGGTGTGCACAGAGCGTCTGCGAAGGTGGGGGGGGCTATGCAGACGCTATCTGCGGCGCTGTCTGCGAGGACTGGGTTGTCAGCATAAAGGCCTCTGCATGCTCTTGCGACAAGGCTTTCGCAGATAGCTTTTCGCAGACAGTTGTAATTTATCGTTGAGCGGGGAGTAATAGGCATGCGCGATGTTATTCACCACAACAACGCAAGGGGGCGCGAAGTCGCGAAATCGCTAGGAGTAGTTGGTGGGTGTGGTTAGTGGAGTGTTTATCCTCCGGTTACTTATAATTATGCTTATAATGACTAGAACTGGAGTCGTATAGATGTACGTACTTCCTCACTTCCTTGATCAACCGCTCTTCGTGCTGCTCCATCTTCGCTCGTGTTTTTAAAAATGGCGGTCGTGAAAACAAACCAAACCGGGAAAGTAAGGAAGCGGAAGTGCGTGTACAGCGGATGTAGAGTGGACCAATCAGAGCCCTCTTGTCTGCGACGCTGTCTGCGGTGGTCACAATTTTTGGGAGGTGCGCGTAGAGCGTCTGCGAAGGGGGAAGGCTTCGCAGACGCTATCTGCGAGGCCATCTGCGAGGACTGGGTTGTCAGTATAAATTGGCCTTTAATTGGCCTTTAGGCTACATTTGCCACAATACAAAAAAAATATATATTGTTTCCTTGGCGTAGGTAAGTTATACAGCTTTAAATGCTACATGAGTAAAACTCAGTCCCACATTCACATTCAAACCTCTGTTTGGGTAATATTCTTCTTCACGTAGGCCATCGCTTTGACTGCATCCGTGAACTCCCTCTCCTCTCCGTTGTGCGTAATGCGCAGCTTGGCTGGGAACATTATGCCATACCGGACACCCTGGTGGTTGCGCAACAGTTTCCTCACATTGTTGAACGCTGCCCTGGCTTTGGCGACGCTTGCGGTGTAATCCGGAAAGATGACAATTGTCTCCCTGTTGAATCGGATTGGGGTATGGGTGCGGGCACGTTTAAGCACCTCTACACAGCCCTGATAGTAGTGGAGCTTAGCAACTATGGCGCGCGGTTTCCCATCTGATCTCTTCGGTGCCGAGCTCCTGTGTGCGCGGTCCACGAGCACATCCTTATCCAAATGTAATGCTTCTTTCAGCAGATTTGAGACCGATGTTGTGGAGCATGAACCATTCGTCTCTGCCACCCCCAGGATTCTGATGTTGCACCTCCTTAATCTTCCCTCCATATCCTCACATTTCTCCCGAAGCCCCTTCACCTCTGCTTTCAGGTCGGATACCGTAGTCTGCAAAGCCGTCACCTCGTCTGAGCACGTACTCAACCCGCCTTCCATCTCCTTGATTGTAGCCTTCATTGTGTCGAGTTCAGAGTGAATCGCTATCGTGTTGTTTTTTATCTCCCCTCTGACGGTTTGTAACTCGCTTTTAAGAAAGTTGAAGTCTTCTGCAAGTGCACTTTTCACTTCTGATTTTATCACCTGTGCAATGTCCGCCTTCAACGAGAGGAGAATATCGTTTTTCAGGGCTTCAGCGTCCATCTTCGCAGTTTCTTCTGATTGAAGCGGAGTCGCGGCCTGCGTGTCAGTGGAGCTTGAGGTCAGGGCCGCGTCGGGCCTCGTGCTGCTCGACGGTTTGTACGAATATTTACGCAAGTCGTATGGTTTTGAGGCCATCAACCTAAATCTAAACTGTAGTTTTAACCTTAACAGACGCTTGGAGTCAATTTCACAGTGTTTTGTAATGTAAGGCGAACCTTAATTCGAAATAAAACAAAAGTTCGGTGGGAGCTCAAACCACATACGTCCTACTCCATTGCTCGCTCAATAGCGCCCCCAAATATAAGATTATTTAGCTTAATTTCAGACGTTTTTCCTCATTTCAAGCTTATTCTATGCTGCATTCTAGAATTAAATGCTTAAAAATTATCAAAATGATCTGCCAAAAGAATAAAAAAAAATCAAGCTCGAAATGAGTAAACGTGTCTAAAAGTAAGCTAAATAATCTTACTCTATCCACACTCACTGGATATGAGCAATCGCACGCTCTGAGTGGCTACTCTACTACTAGGATATCAGCTCATATACCATGAGTAGAGAAAAACAAAATGGCGGAGCATGTTGCTGAACCAACCGAGGACGAAATAAAAACTCTACTCGAAAACAAAACACCAAAAATTGTTATCAAGTATTTAAAAGAAACAGAAATACCTAAAAGAATATAGCCCCCCGCCGAATAGCTCCTGTTCCACACTCCAGCCCAGTCGGTGGCGGTAATGCACCTTTAAGTTGGTTTGCCAACCACCAAAAAACCCTTAAAGGAACAGTCCACCGTACTTCCATAATGAAATATGCTCTTATCTGAATTGAGACGAGCTGCTCCGTACCTCTCCGAGCTTTGCGCGACCTCCCAGTCAGTCAGACGCAGTCAGACGCGCTGTCACTCCTGTTAGCAATGTAGCTAGGCTCAGTATGGCCAATGGTATTTTTTGGGGCTGTAGTTAGATGCGACCAAACTCTTCCGCGTTTTTCCTGTTTACATAGGTTTATATGACCAGTGATATGAAAAAAGTTCAGTTACACAAATTGAAACGTAGCGATTTTCTATGCTATGGAAAGTCCGCACTATAATGACAGGCGTACTCTGCACGCTTCGGCAGCGCATTGATACGGAGCTCAGATATCAATGCGCTGCCGAAGCGCGCAGAAGGTGTTAGTACGCCTGTCATTATAGTGCGGACTTTCCATAGCATAGAAAATCGCCACGTTTCAATTTGTGTAACTGAACTTGTTTCATATCACTGGTCATATAAACCTATGTAAACAGGAAAAACGTGGAAGAGTTTGGTTGCATCTAACTACAGCCCCAAAAAATACCATTGGCCATGCTGAGCCTAGCTACATTGCTAACAGGAGTGACAGCGCGTCTGACTGCGTCTGACTGACTGGGAGGTCGCGCAAAGCTCGGAGAGGTACGGAGCAGCTCGTCTCAATTCAGATAAGAGCATATTTCATTATGGAAGTACGGTGGACTGTTCCTTTAAGAAGAAGAAGAAAACCTCAAAGGGGGGAAAAAAGCAACAAAATATGGAATAAAAGCATTTAATGGTAAGAACATAACATATCTTTTTTGTTTAATTTTTTCAAGAATTATTATTATTATCGCATTTTTCACAAATTGCTCCTGTCATTTCGCCAATTTGTTTACATTCTAAGCGGAAATGATTTTGTCGGACGTTTTGTATAAAGTTTTTATTGATCGAATTTGCAAAAAATTCAAATAAAAATGCTCTGTTTCTCAAAATCCAGTGAATGTGGATAGAATAAAACAGTTATTCCACTCAATCTCGTTGTACATGGCTTATAGCCAACTCAGTGCTACGCGCCTCATCAGCTCATGTACGACTCGATTTCGTGGCATAACTTAAATATATTTGAGTTCTCATAATCTTCTAATAAGAAATAGTAAATAAATTCACCCATATTAAAGATATTTTCATTTCACAAGATAATTTTTCCAGTGCAGCTAAATGCCTTTTATTCATTAAAATACTACATAACATTAATCAGAAAGGTTATGAGAGTGAAAGGGTTAATACATGAGTCAAGGCGTTGAAGAAAAATCAAATCACTCACTCATGAAACATTTCAGGTTTTGTTTTTTTTTAATGTATGATAGTATTAAGTGAGAATGCTTTGATATCATATATTTTTTTTCGAGACTGAGCACATGTATATTTATCAGGACTCATCATCATCTAGTATCACATGGTATGCAAAGGGTTTTTTTTTTACTTTCATTTCTTCCATTTTTCCTCTTCTTTCTTTCTCTAAATTCCCAAAACTCTCTTTTACTGCCATTTCCTGTTTCCCACGTCCATGTACACAGACCCACAGTCTGCTTTCCATCTTCATAAAACGTAATGGCCACCTTGAAACCAAAGTTAACGGCTTAATATTGACACCTACATATCATCCTCGGAGTTCTGTGAGCAGTAAGCAGAAGGGAAGGAAGGGCTGTAACCTAATGACTGTCTGGTGCGAATGGAGTCTCACTTGAGGTATTTGCTGAGCTCTTGCTGGCTGCAGCGAGACCAGTGGAAGCGGTGGAAAGCTGCCTGCACCAGTGGCGCCATGATGCTTCCCATCGGCACCTCGTCTCCGCACTCGTTACCCTGTCCGTCATGTTCCATCCCTAATCTGACCATTCCATAACACACACACACACACACAGTCTGTACACATTCAAATGCTTATTTCAATCTAACATGCATTCTCTTGACTAACAGAGTTAGCTCCAGAATTATTGGCACCCTTCAAGAGAATTAGACATCATGATTATACACGACGGGCGGCACGGTGGTGTAGTGGTTAGCGCTGTCGCCTCACAGCAAGAAGGTCCTGGGTTCGAGCCCCGGGGCCGGCGAGGGCCTTTCTGTGTGGAGTTTGCATGTTCTCCCCGTGTCCGCGTGGGTTTCCTCCGGGTGCTCCGGTTTCCCCCACAGTCCAAAGACATGCAGGTTAGGTTAACTGGTGACTCTAAATTGACCGTAGGTGTGAATGTGAGTGTGAATGGTTGTCTGTGTCTATGTGTCAGCCCTGTGATGACCTGGCGACTTGTCCAGGGTGTACCCCGCCTTTCGCCCGTAGTCAGCTGGGATAGGCTCCAGCTTGCCTGCGACCCTGTAGAAGGATAAAGCGGCTAGAGATAATGAGATGAGATGAGATTATACACGACAGACTGATTCAACTTTTTCGTTCCATTCAAGTGGCTTACTTTTTCCTTCGAATAGAAACGTTCTCATAAAAAAAATGTATTTTATCTTTAAGAATACATTCTAGCAGAATTATTGACACCCCCAAAATTAGGAAATTGCTCTTAAGCTCCTAATTGGTCTCATCTCATCTCATTATCTCTAGCCACTTTATCCTTCTACAGGGTCGCAGGCAAGCTGGAGCCTATCCCAGCTGACTACGGGCGAAAGGCGGAGTACAACCTGGACAAGTCGCCAGGTCATCACAGGGCTGACACATAGACACAGACAACCATTCACACCTATGGTCAATTTAGAGTCACCAGTTAACCTAACCTGCATGTCTTTGGACTGTGGGGGAAACCGGAGCACCCGGAGGAAACCCACACGGACACGGGGAGAACATGCAAACTCCACACAGAAAGGCCCTCACCAGCCCCAGGGCTCGAACCCAGGACCTTCTTGCTGTGAGGCGACAGCGCTAACCACTACACCACCGTGCCGCCCTCCTAATTGGTAACTTTGACTATTTCTTGTGTTCCTGGTCCTTATCAAAAAGAAGTATTAAGTATACTTAAGTTAAAGTATATTTCCTTAAGTATACTTTTGTGTACCAAGTATATTGATATCAATGTACTTACAGTATACTTGTAAGTAAACTAATCTAATACTTCTTGGGACTAAATTGGCCCACTTTTAGTTTATAAAAAGTATACTTTAAGTCTAAGAGAAGTAAACTTTGAGTATACAACGAGTATTTTTTATTTTGTACTGCAAGTATACCACAAGTAAACTTGTATAGTAATAGTTTACTAGTTCTATACTTGTAGTCCACTCTTTAGTTTACAAAAGCATACTTCATAGTAAATTTCATAGTATCGTGGAAAATAACAAAAGTTTTATCCCGGAGACGTGAAATGTACCCTGAATTCTAGAATGACCCATACGTTGGTAGGTAGTGGTTTGAAATTTTTTTTTTACGAAACTGCTGATCTCTTGGGATTTTCACACACAACAGTCTGTAGAGTTGGTGCGAAAAACAAAAAATCATCCCCTGAGAGGAAGTTCTGTGAGTAGAACCGGCTTATTAAGGAGAAATGTCAGAGTGGAGAACATGGTGAACCTTCAGGGAGATGAACTACAACAGCAGCAAACCACATCAGGTTTCACTCCGATCAGCCAAGAACAGGAACCTGTGGTTACACGGACGCCGGTTCACTGAAATCAGAAAGCTGAAAAGTGGAAATTAAATCCAGTTTTGATGATCCTGTGCCAAATAATCTTTGCTTTATTGTTTGGAAATCATTACTTGTGTGGATACGGACTATGAAATGCGTGATACATGTCTTCCAGATGTGCCCCTTAGCAAAAAGAAGTATACTTCAAGTTCATTTAATTAAGTATACTTAAGTAAAGTTAAAGTATATTTCCTTAAGTATACTTTTGTGTACCAAGTATACTGATATCAATGTACTTACAGTATACTTGTAAGTAAACTAATCTAATACTTCTTGAGACTAAATTGGCCCACTTTTAGTTTATAAACAGTATACTTTAAGTCTAAGAGATGTAATCTCTGAGTATACAACGAGTATTTTTTTATTTTGTACTGCAAGTATACCACAAGTAAACTTATATACTAATAGTTTACTAGTTCTATACTTGTAGTCCACTCTTTAGTTTACAAAAGCATACTTCATAGTATACTGGAAATATACTATGAGTTTACTTGTTTTATACTTCTAGAACACTTTTTAGTTTACTAAAGTATACTTTGTAGTATACTGGAAATATACTATTGGTTTACTCGTTACGCACTTCTAGTCCACTTTTTAGTTTATAAAAGTATACTTTATCGCATATTGGAAATATATTATTAGTTACTGGTTATATACACCTAGTCCACTTTTTAGTTTTGAAGTATACTGCAATTACCCTTCTAGGTATACTATTAGTTTTCTAGCCCGAACCCTTACCTCATGCACACTACCAGGAGACAACTTAAGTGTTTTATACCTTAAGCTATTCCACCCCAGAGCTGAGCACAAACTTATGGTACATGAAGGTTTAAAAGATGGGCTTTAAAACATGCTGCCGTATATCACAAAGACGCCAATATGTGTGGAAAAGAAGTATTTTATAGGCTACTATCAAAAGGATAAGCACAACTACAGGGCCAGTACACTTAAACATAAGGCACAAATATTTTATTACTTTATTCCACTTTTGTTAAGTATATCTTGTTCAATAGTTTAAGTATAAGCTTAATATACTTAGACTTTTCGATATACTTTTCAGTATAAGCCAAGTATACTTATGTATAACTTTATTAAGTATATCTCTGATAAGTAAATAAAAAGTAAACTGAAAGCATCATCTCTTATTTTTAGTTTAAAAGAAGTATACTAGAAGACCATTTGAATAAACTTCTTTTTTGTAAGGGGCTTCATGTACCGTTAAGTTGACCTGTTTAATTAAATTGTTTGAGTGTAGTCTTGAGAATATGATCTCAGCAGAAAGTCAGAATGCAGTTTAGTGTTTTTAGTTTGTCAGGGGTGTATTTCTCGATAATGTAGAGTTAAGAGTCCTTTGTGATGAACGAATATGAAAGCTCGACTGGCTCTTTAAAGCTTGGGTTCTGGTCCTGTGGGAAGCCTGGAGAATTTTATACTGAGACAACATCAATACTTCGTTACATAATGGACAATATCAAGACAACAGAGGAAAAAAGTAAGCAGAAAACTGAAACTGTCCGTCCGGCCATCTGTCTGTCTGTCTGAACAAAGGCCCTCTTTTGGTGCTATAAGTGTCTCACTGCTTCGAAGTGGAAACAACTTCACTTGGCTGTTTCTGCCACTCGAGTTATTGGTTCGGATAGCTGTTTGATTTGGTTTAGTCGTTATTATTATTATTACGGTTCGAGGGATGGTTTCTGGATTGGATTTGAATTCCTGTGCAAGGTGATGGCAGTGCAAGACTAATATAAGGCTCGAACACTGGGAACGGAAGCAGTGAAAGTTGAATGGAAGGACTTTTCGATATGCTTTTCAGTATAAGCCAAGTATACTTATGTATAACTTTATTAAGTATATCTCTGATAAGTAAATAACAAGTAAACTGAAAGCATCATCTCTTATTTTTAGTTTAAAAGAAGTATACTAGAAGGCCACTTGAATAAACTTCTTTTTTGTAAGGGGAGGTATCGTGGTGCATTTTGTTAAAGGTCAGAACTTCTGACACGCCTCGGAAAAACTACCCTGTCAATTTGGGAAATCGAGAAGGTCTCTGTTTTCAGAAAATGGCGTCAAATCAACATGGCTGCTCACAGCACGAACAGTAAACAAAGCAGAAATGAGTTTTGCTGGATATATACCTTTTGATCAATCAACATACAGACATATTCGCTTGTTAACTCTATAACACTGAGTAGTGCGCTGTCTTGAGGAGGGAAATATACCTCACTCGTCACAGGAAGCTGGCTAGCTTGTTGCTAACAAAAGACAAACAAACGTAGGTGTGGGTGGCACGGTGGTGTAGTGGTTAGCGCTGTCACCTCACAGCAAGAAGGTCCGGGTTCGAGCCCCGTGGCCGGCGAGGGCCTTTCTGTGCGGAGTTTGCATGTTCTCCCCGTGTCCGCGTGGGTTTCCTCCGGGTGCTCCGGTTTCCCCCACAGTCCAAAGACATGCAGGTTAGGTTAACTGGTGACTCTAAATTGACCGTAGGTGTGAATGTGAGTGTGAATGGTTGTCTGTGTCTATGTGTCAGCCCTGTGATGTCCTGGCGACTTGTCCAGGGTGTACCCCGCCTTTCGCCCGTAGTCAGCTGGGATAGGCTCCAGCTTGCCTGCGACCCTGTAGAACAGGATAAAGCGGCTAGAGATAATGAGATGAGACATGTAGGCCTCCATCCCCCCCCCCCCCCCCCCCCCCGACTTTGTAGCTCGAATGCACAGAAGTTGAAAATTACGTAATTCTGGGTTCCCATTTCTGAGGTAAGTCGAATGCAGCATACCGGTAAATATTGGTAAAAAGTTGAAGCAAAAAAAAAAAGATTACAAAGATCTGAAGGATGTCCGTTTCCAAAAAGCACTGATTACAGTAAATGACCCACGTACAGGACGAATTCTCTGGGTTATCCCTAATTTGAGGTTGTTTTCATGATAAAATGCTTTGTAAATTATTCTTAAGCATTAAAAAAAAAGACTTTGAAGTTTTAAAATGAGAGCTTCCTGCCCCCACGATGGTGTAGTGGTTAGCGCTGTCGCCTCACAGCAAGAAGGTCCTGGGTTCGAGCCCCGGGGCCGGCGAGGGCCTTTCTGTGTGGAGTTTGCATGTTCTGTCCGTGTGGGTTTCCTCCGGGTGCTCCGGTTTCCCCCACAGTCCAAAGACATGCAGGTTAGGTTAACTGGTGACTCTAAATTGACCGTAGGTGTGAATGTGAGTGTGAATGGTTGTCTGTGTCTATGTGTCAGCCCTGTGATGACCTGGCGACTTGTCCAGGGTGTACCCCGCCTTTTGCCCGTAGTCAGCTGGGATAGGCTCCAGCTTGCCTGCGACCCTGTAGAAGGATAAAGCGGCTAGAGATAATGAGATGAGATGAGCTTCCTGCCCTGTTAAATTGAGCTACTTTAAGCCTTAAGATTTCTTGTGAATATGATCCCTGATGTCACGAGCTTTACAAATGAAAAAAAAAAGTGGGTGTGATTGGGATTTTGCATTTCTCACACGTGTCCCGTCTCATGAGCCACCACAAAAGCAGACGAGAAACCATCCTCATGATTCAGAGTGCAGCTCCTCACTGGGTGGCACATGCCCGTCACTGGAGCGTAACCTACACACACACACACACACACAAATGTAAGATGCTATAGGGAACTATATATTATATACTCGATATATTATTTATATAATAAGTGGCAAAGTTTGTCTGTTTTTTTGTCTTGAGCTAACGTCGCCATTTCTCGATGGATTTTCACCAAATTTGGTAAGTACAATGGTGCTTGAAAGTTTGTGAGCCCTTTAGAATTTTCTATATTTCTGCATAAATATGACCTAAAATAACATCAGATTTTCACACAAGTCCTAAAAGTAGATAAAGAGAACCCAGTTAAACAAATGAGACAAAAATATTATACTTGGTCATTTATTTATTGAGGAAAATGATCCAATATTACATATCCGTGAGTGGCAAAAGTATGTGAACCTTTGCTGTCAGTATCTGGTGTGACCCCCTTGTGCAGCAATAACTGCAACCAAACGTTTGCGGTAACTGTTGATCAGTCCTGCACACCGGCTTGGAGGAATTTTAGCCCGTTCCTCCATACAGAACAGCTTCAACTCTGGGATGTTGGTGGGTTTCCTCACATGAACTGCTGGCTTCAGATCCTTCCACAACATTTCGATTGGATTAAGGTCAGGGCTTTGACTTGGCCATTCCAAAACATTAACTTTATACTTCTTTAACCATTCTTTGGTAGAACGACTTGTGTGCTTAGGGTCGTTGTCTTGCTGAATGACCCACCTTCTCTTGAGATTCAGTTCATGGACAGATGTCCTGACATTTTCCTTTAGAATTCGCTGGTATAATTCAGAATTCATTGTTCCATCAATGATGGCAAGCTGTCCTGGCACAGATGCAGCAAAACAGGCCCAAACCATGATACTACCACCACCATGTTTCACAGATGGGATAAGGTTCTTATGCTGGAATGCAGTGTTTTCCTTTCTCCAAACATAACGCTTCTCATTTAAACCAAAAAGTTCCATTTTGGTCTCATCCATCCACAAAACATTTTTCCAATAGCCTTCTGGCTTGTCCACATGATCTTTAGCAAACTCCAGATGAGCAGCAATGTTCTTTTTGGAGGGCAGTGGCTTTCTCCTTGCAACCCTGCCATGCACACCATTGTTGTTCAGTGTTCTCCTGATGGTGGACTCATGAACATTAACATTAGCCAATGTGAGAGAGGCCTTCAGTTGCTTAGACGTTACCCTGGTGTCCTTTGTGACCTCGCCGACTATTACACGCCTTGCTCTTGGAGTGATCTTTGTTGGTTGACCACTCCTGGGGAGGGTAACAATGGTCTTGAATTTCCTCCATTTGTACACAATCTGTCTGACTGTGGATTGGTGGAGTCCAAACTCTTTAGAGATGGTTTTGTAACCTTTTCCAGCCTGATCAGCATCAGCAACGCTTTTTTTGAGGTCCTCAGAAATCTCCTTTGTTTTTGCCATGATACACTTCCACAAAGATGTGTTGTGAAGAACAGACTTTGATCGATCCCTGTTCTTTAAATAAAACAGGGTGCCCACTCACACCTGATTGTCATCCCATTGATTGAAAACACCTGACTCTAATTTCACCTTCAAATTAACTGCTAATCCTAGAGGTTCACATACTTTTGCCACTCACAGATATGTAATATTGGATCATTTTCCTGAATAAATAAATGACCAAGTATAATATTTTTGTCTCATTTGTTTAACTGGGTTCTCTTCATCTACTTTTAGGACTTGAGTGAAAATCTGATGATGTTTTAGGTCATATTTATGCAGATATATTGAAAATTCTAAAGGGTTCACAAACTTTCAAGCACCACTGTAGGTTCGGGGATGACCCAGAATTTTGCAGATATAAACAAAATTCATGTACGAGCCCCAAGGCGGTCCCTGGGGGGCACAACATCCACCCATCCCCTCCCTCAATGCCTTTCATGTTACATTTATCAACACAAACTCTCAACAGATCTTCACTAAACTTGGCACAGGAGATAGCCACAATTAGGCAGAATTCAGAAATTCCATATTTGGACCCCAGGGTGTCCCCAGTGGGCCCCTGGGTGGTGGATGTTTGGATTTTTGTTTGTCTTGGGTTAACATCACCATTTCTTAACAGACCTTCACCAAATTTGACATGGAAGTCTGGGGGCAACCCAGAATTTTGTAAAACCCAGGCAACGCTGGGTAACCTGCGAGTATACTATATAGTATAATTTATGATATTACATAGTATACACCGATCAGCCAGAGCATTAAACCCACTGAGAGGTGTATAAGTGAATAACATTGATTATCTCATGACAGTGGCACCTGTCAAGGGGTGGGATATATTAGGCAGCAAGAAAGAGAACAGTCAGTTCTCGAAGTTGATGGATTGGAAGCAGGAAAAATGGGTGTGACTAAGGAGTGACTTTGACAAGGGCCAAACTGTGATGGCTAGATGATTGGGTCTGAGCATCTTCAAAATGGCACATCTTCCGAGGTGTTCCTGGTATGCAGTGATTAGTAGTGAACAAAAGCAGTCCAAGGATCTAAAGGACAACCGGTGAACCGGCGACAGGGTCATGGGTGTCGAAGGCTCATTGATTCACATTGGGCACGAAGGCTAGACCATATGGTACAATCCTACAGAAGAGCTACTGGAGCACAAACTGCTGAAACAGTTAATGCTGGCACCTTTCTGTTTTAGCCTTCGTGCGCCATGTGAATCAATGAGCCTCCGATACCTGTTACCCTGTCGCCGGTTGACCTTTAGATCCTTGGACCACTTTTGGTAGGTACTAATCACTGCATACCGGGAACACCCCACAAGATGTGCCATTTTGGAGATGCTCAGATCCAGGCATCTAGCCATTACAATTTGGCTCTTGTCAAAGTCACTCAGATCCTTACGCTTGCCCATTTTTCCTGCTTCCAACACATCAACTTCAAGAACTGACTGTTCTCTTTCTTGTTGCCTAATATATCCCACTTCTTGATAGGTGCCATTGTAATGACATAATCAGTGTTATTCAGTTCACCTCTCAGTCAGTGTTTCTAATTTTATGGCTGATCGATGTATAATATATTATATATGATTTACTATATAATATAATATAATATAATATAATATAATATAATATAATATAATATAATATAATATAATATAATCACTGAGATTTATATATTAGTGAATACATTTACAATGCATACCGGTTATACAGGACTGTGTTTGTTTTGTGGATCAAGCAGTAATACCTTGCATGCCCGTTGGTCCAAACTCTTGTCTGGTCAGGAAGATGGCGTGATCATGATACTCTGCATCGTTCTCGTCCTCTTTCTGTTGCAGAAAAGCCCAGCGACACACATTCTCCAGACTCTGAGATGGATTCCCAAGCTCAATCAGTCCCATGGACTAAACATAGTGAACACAGAACCAGGATGAACCCCACAGCATTACATTCACTTTGCTTTCAAACAGCAAGACATCTAATATCTCTCTCTAATTAATAATAATGTGATTACATGGTATTAGTGAAGACCTAATCAGTAACGGAGAATAACAATCACGCTAGTCTTATATGGGGGATGAGGAATATCCTCTATATAAGATATTCTTGGGTAATCCAAAGAGACACAAGAGAAAGACGAGCCAGAAAGAGACACACGAGAGAGAAAGAGAGAGAGAGAGACAAGCCAGAGAGAGAGACACACACAAGAGAGAGACGAGAGAGCGAGAGAGAGAGAGAGGAGCGAACAAGAGAGAGAGAGACAAGAAAGCAAGAGAGAGAGAGTGTGAGAGAGAGCAAGAGAGAGAGAGAGATGAACGAGTGAGAGAGAGAGGCAAAGAGAGAGATGAGAGAGCAAGACAGAGAGACAAGAGAGCAAGACAGACAAACGAGCAAGAGAAAGAGCGAGAGAGCGACGAGAGAGCAAGAGAGATGAGAGAGCAAGACAGAGAGAGAGACGAGAGCAAGAGGGAGAGAGACAAGAGAGCGAGACAAGTGAGCGAGAGAGAGAGAGATAGATGAGAGCGTGCGGGAGAGAGAGATGAGACAGCAAGAGAGAGAGACGAGAGAACAAGAGAGAGAGAGCGAGACAAGTGAGACACATGAGAGCGAGTGTCTCTCTCGCTCTCTCTTGCTCGCTTGTCTCTCTCTCTCTCTCGCTCTCTCTCTTGCTCACTTATCTCTCTCTCTCGCCTCTCTCTCTTGCTAGCTCGTCTCTCTCTCTCTCATGTGTGTCTCTCTCTCTCTCTCTCTGTTGGACTGCATGCTGGGAGTGAGTGGAAGGCGCGTGTGTGAGCGTGAGTTGTGTCTGCTGTGGCTTGAAAGAGTATTTTCTCTCTTCTATCTTTCTTCTAATTTTGTGTGTGTTGGTTAAACTGTGTGTAAAGAAAGAATTTCCTTGTTTTGCGCTTCTGTACTTTGTGGGTCGCCAGTAACCAGTGTTAAAACTGGGAAGCATGGCGACTCCAGGCCTGGAAATGTTTGACGCACTCACGTGCCGCCACGGAATTAAAGTGGTGTCGCAAATAAGAGTGGATGAGTGTAGTGTAGCGGTAGGCAACATTGTTGGACATGAAAATGTGCTTGCTGCGTCTAAAATGAATAGTGCCATTGTTCTTTTTCTGAGCTCTGCAGCTAAGACGAATGAGGTAGTTCAAAAAGGCTTGACTCTGAATGGGTTGTTTACCGCCGTGCTCCCTCTCTCCACACCTGCCAGGAGAGGAACGATATCAAATGTGCTGCCTTTCCTTAAAGATGAAATGTTGGTCAGAGAGTTGGGTCGGTATGGAAAATTGGTATCTCCAGTTAAGAAAATACTTATTGGAACCAAATCAGCACTTGTGAAACATGTTGTGTCGTTTAGACGATATACGTACACGATTTTGAACAATTGTAATATGGAATTGGATCTTGTTTTGAAGTTTAAAGTCGATGATTTTGATTATACCGTGTTTGTGTCCACTGAATCTATGCGCTGTTTTGGTTGTGGGAAGACAGGACATGCTGTTCAAACTTATCCAGAAAAGGTAGCAAGTGCGTCAAGTGGACATACTGATGTGAACCGCGATTCAGAAACTCGTGCTGGTGCTGAGGAGCCCGGTGCAGAAGCGCAACCCTCTGCTGCTGAGCGAGACGGCCCAGTTGCGCCGGCTCCGTTAGGAGCGGAGGGAGAGGAGAGGAATGTTGGGGCTCAGGATAGTAATGATAATTTGAGTGAAAATGTTAGCGAACCTTCTGAGAATACGATTGTGGAAAAACACGATACTAGTAACATGTTCGATGAGATTGAAAACAAAGAAGCGATTAATTCGCAGGCTGAAATGCCAATGAGTCAAGAGGAACTAGATGCTGATCAGGCCCCTTTTACGAAACCTGAGAGAAAGAGAAAGATGAGTCTTAAACAAAAACCTGCAAAAAAATCGGGAAGGGGAAAGAGTCCGAGTCTTGCAGATGATTGTGAGAGTGATTCAGGTGCTTCTGTCTGCTCACAAAAAAGTGCACCTGCCTCTGAGTTAATCAATTGGACTGTTGGTTATGATGTTAGTCATATTAAACTGTTTCTTAAAGGGCTGATGACACGAACATGACTCTATGCAATTTCTTAAATAAACTATACAACATGGCAAACATGTTAGATTTCTGTTATAATTACGTGAAAAGAAGCTGTTGTTACGCAAATATCCAACTTTTAATTGCACAGCGCAAGAAAACTGGGTCCGTGGCTCGCGGCCATGTTGTGACGTCAGCGGGAGAACACGCTGCGGTTCACTGGCTGTTCTACTCTGGTTCTACTCAATGGAAATGGCGCATGAAAACGCCGGTGAACTCTCTAGTGCTAGCTCTTCCTCTTCTGGGAGCCTAGAACTGTGTTGATCTCTCCCGAATAGAATCTATGATAGCCTACCCTCTTTACCCTTTGCTTCTCGTTGCTAGGCGGCAGTTACATGAAAGCCGCAAGCTTTCACAAGCAAATACATGACTGATATCACACCGACTTTATGATTACATTTATGATTATCATGTAGAATCTAGTGGGTGGCACGGTGGTGTAGTGGTTAGCGCTGTCGCCTCACAGCAAGAAGGTCCGGGTTCGAGCCCCATGGCCGGCAAGGGCCTTTCTGTGTGGAGTTTGCGTGTTCTCCCCGTGTCCGTGTGGATTTCCTCCGGGTGCTCCGGTTTCCCCCACAGTCCAAAGACATGCAGGTTAGGTTAACTGGTGACTCTAAATTGACCGTAGGTGTGAGTGTGAATGGTTGTCTGTGTCTATGTGTCAGCCCTGTGATGACCTGGTGACTTGTCCAGGGTGTACCTCGCCTTTCGCCCGTAGTCAGCTGGGATAGGCTCCAGCTTGCCTGCGACCCTGTAGAAGGATAAAGCGGCTAGAGATAATGAGATGAGATGAGATGTAGAATCTATAGCTCTACGTACCTTTATCTTATGTCGTTTCACAACACATGTTCTGACAGGAGGACTGTCTTTGGATCCGGCATAGCTACGAGTAGACCCCCTCCGGAATACTGGCAGTGTTGCCAGATTGGGAGGAATCCCGCTCAGTTGGGCGGTTTCAAGTGCATTTTGGTGGGTTTTGAACATATTTTGGGCTGGAAAACGTCAGCAGTATCTGTTGCCAGATACTGCTGACGTTTTCCAGCCCAAAATATGTTCAAAACCCACCAAAATGCACTTGAAACCGCTCAACTGGGCGGGAAACCTCCCAATCTGGCAACACTGTGTAGGCACTGCTGATGGTAGTAACACACGTTTGTGCTGAACTGAACACCCAAGAGATTCTTTTAAGCTGGGAAGGGTGTCAAAACAATCCAAATCGAAGTGTTCAGAGCACAGCACGGATGTTGGTGAGGGCTCCCACTTGTCACGAGCGCGCCTGACTTGCTTCACCCACTTCGCATGCAGCTCGGGATCTCTGGGAAACTTGAATAAACTTACCCCATCCTTGTGGGTTTTGGAGCAAAAGCCGGCAACACAACGCGAAGGCATAATAACTATATATATATATAATGTATAATAATAATACTAATAATGACAAACTGAACACCTGTCGCATCAACAACAAACTGGTAATTTAGGAGGAAGGTTCTTTCACTGACGTCATATAGCTCCTCCTCCTCTTTCGTCTCCTGGGTGCTGCAGCCCCGTCAAATTTGCCCAAATAGCCGCGTTTATCATAACTTGTAAAATAGGCGCCTTCGTGAATTAATATATGGATCATCGGGAATTACTTTTTATGTTATAAAACATCGCCAAAGATGTCAAAAACGTGTCATCAGCACTTTAAAGTTACTAAGTTTACCAGGAATGTCCAAATTGTCAATTATTTCCCTGACCTCCAGAGGTTTGCTCAATGTACAAGGAGCTTTCTGAGCGAACGTAAGTTCGCTAGAAGAGAAGTGTTCATATGTAGTGGAAGTTCATTATGTCTGACTGTTTAAGATATTTTTAAGTTCGTTTCTTAGACAAGGATTTTAAGATCGTTACCTTGTTGACAGTTTCAGCATGAATCTTCTGCCTTCCTCAGAACTGTCACCAGATGTCAGGTGGTGACGTGCCTTATCAGCTGATGTTACGTTATGTTACGTAACTAGGAAATACCATATCAACGCCCCGGTCAAACCATACAAGAACCTCCGACAGTTGCTAGTTCATCCCAAAGACAAAATACAACCGGACAACAAATGCAATGTCATTTATGAAATCCCTTGCCGTTCATGTAACAAAGTCTATATTGGTGAAACGGGCAGATGCTTCCATACACGAAGGAAAGAACACCAAATAGAATGTGAGAAAGAAACAACAAAAAGACACACAAGATCCGAAAAAGAAAAAGCACACCAAGAAAACCTAAAATCAGCCATTTCAGACCACTGCAAACGACAAAATCACATAATGAATTGGGAAGAGGCCAGAGTCATTCGCGCTGAAGAAAATAGATACCAGTGTTGGATTTTAGAGGCAGTGGAGATACACAAGCGGGCACAAAGGACGATAAACCGGGATGAGGGAGCGTACGCGCTGTCGCACACCTGGAGCACCGTCCTGGGGGAGCGACCTGACAGCAGGAGGCGTGAACTACCTGTCAAATCGGACAGGACGTTCACACCTCCGTAACGTAACGTAACATCAGTTGATAAGGCACGTCACCACCTGACATCTGGTGACAGTTCTGAGGAAGGCGGAAGATTCACGCTGAAACTGTCAACAAGGTAACGATCTTAAAATCCTTGTCTAAGAAACGAACTTAAAAATATCTTAAAGAAGTGTTCAGGTTAAAGAAGTTCTTGACAAAGATAAATGTTTTAGTGGGAGGTGAGGATGTTGATGTTGATGGGTATGGTGAGGAGGAGGAGGATGGCGACGATGACGATGATGGTGTTCGTGGTGGTGATGATGACGATGATGAAGACAAAATGGTCTAGAAGAGATCACCTTTGGTTTCTCTTTCTTTGTGTATGAGCATGTTTTTCTTTTTCTCTACTCATGAAAAATATTCAATTAGCTTCTCTTAATGTAAATGGAGCAAGGGAGAGTCTAAAAGGGGCAAGGCTTTTTGAACTAGAAATGCAACTGATTGGGTTAAAGAATGGGATGGTCTTGCCCTTCTAAGTCACAAAACCTCTGTTAGTGGTGGCGTTGCGATTTTGTTCTCCCACAGTTTTATTCCTCTTTCTTACACTGCAGAGGAGATCATAAAGGGTAGGATTCTTAAAGTTAGGGCTCTTTTTGAGAATGCTGCTTTTATTTTTATTTGTGTTTATGCTCCAACATTAGCTTTAGAGCGAATGTGTTTTCTGGATGTGCTTGATACAACCTTAGAAAACTGTTCCAACGAAGAATATTTATTCTTGGGTGGAGATTTTAATTGTACGGAGAAAGACATAGACAGAAATCACCTTGAACCACATATGCCTTCACGAAGGAAACTAGTGCAACTTTTAGACGCACATGAGTTAAGTGATGTTTGGAGGAATTTACATAGAAATGTGTCACAGTACACACAGACTCATATGTCTGCTAAGGCTACATCCACACGACAACGGCAACAAGATTTTTTTTTTTTTAAATATCGCGTCCACATGGGCAACGGACCAGTAAAATATCAGGTTCATATGGCAACGCAACGCTTGCTGAAAACGATGCAATACACATGCCACACCTCTACGTGCGCTGTAAGACGGTCCCATCGGAGACACCAGAACAATAGAAGAAGTAGACGCATGCGCATAAACCCCTTCTTCTGTAGCATCAGCCACATAAAGTTTTGATTATTAATCAGTAGCGTAAAATGAAAGACACGGAAAGAGGAATGAATGGGGGTAGATGGAAGCCGGTACGCCAACATTCTGATATCCTCCAGAATTCTTTAATGGTCCGGAATAAATTGAATGCTACACGTTGATGGATTACTTTGTTCTTCTACGCCCTTTTTGAGGAATGTATTGTCGGACTTAAACCAACATCTGAAGAGGTGAGATCGCTCCTTTTTTTTCTCCTATTTTTGCTGGCGGGATTGTTTTTGTTTTTGGAAAGCGCACGGGCGGTGCGCGGTTTGGTTATACTCAGTACTTCCGCAGTGTTTGGACTAAAGACTCTGCCCTAAGGGCTATTCTCTCACTCTCTCTCTCTCTCTCTCTCTCTCTCACTTTGCACCATTACACAATAAATATTCACAGTGAAAATATTTTGTAAGCGCGTTTCATGAACCAAGTTATAGGATTTGTTGACAACTCGCATCAAGTTCGTTACACTTCTACCCGGCGTGAAGCACTGACAGTCATGCGGTTGTGACGTCATCGTAAACAAATCCGTTCTACTCATCCAGACGACTTCTCAACGGGGCCGTTGCCAGATTTTTCCACTCTGGAACCAGTTCTCAAAAGATTTCGTTTTGGGGCACCCAAAACGCCGGTGCCGTGTGGACGCCAGGCCAAAACGATAAACAATTTTATCAGATTCACCTGAATCCGTTGCCGTGTGGACAGGGCCTAATTCTGTGTCCCTTGCAAGGCTGGACCGTTCGTATATCTTTAATCATCATTTAAGCATTCTTAAAAAGTCTTGTATTGTTCCAGTTTGTATTTCAGATCATAGTCTGGTATTATGCTCTGTATTTATTAGTTCTGTTAAATCTAAAAGTGCTTATTGGCATTTTAACAATGCACTGTTGAATGATAATCATTTTAAGAACATGCTTAGATATTTCTGGTTCACTTTTAGAACTGAAAAGCACACTTTTGAATCGTTACAGAGCTGGTGGGAGTATGGTAAAACACAGATAAAACAAGTATGTCAACAGTATACTTACAATGTCTCCAGAGATACAGTACAGAGCATGAAATTTTTAGAGGATGGGATTTTAAATTGTCAGAACTTGGCACAATCTTGTAATAATCAAGATACATTGGACAAATTATTTGAAAAGAAAACTAAATTGGCTGACTTGCTGGAACGCAAAGCACAAGGGGCTCTTGTCCGGTCACGTTTTCAAACCCTGAACGAGATGGATGCACCTTCAAAGTGTTTTTTTAATCTTGAGAAAAAGAATGGTCAGAAGCGTATTATCCATGCATTAAGGTCAGAAACTGGTAAAACGTTGTCAAACCCAGCTGAAATTCGCTCTAGGGCTTGGGATTTTTACGCTAAGCTATATGCTTGTGAGCACAAGGAGGACAAGGCTGCTGAAAGATGTTTTTTCAAGGGGCTACCTAAAGTCTCAGACCAGTCAAACGAGATCCTCACTGGGGTGTTGACCCTAGAAGAGTTGCATAAAGCACTTCAAAGCATGGCGTGTGGGAAGGCGCCTGGCTTGGATGGACTTCCAATGGATTTTTTTAAGTGCTTTTGGCCTGAATTGAGGGAGGACTTGCTTGAGGTGCTCAATGATAGTTTAGCCGGAGGGCTGATGCCAATGAGCTGCCATAGAGCTGTTCTTACCCTTCTCTCTAAGAAGGGGGATCTCTGTGATGTGAAGTCACGGCGTCCTGTGTCTTTGCTTGCCTCTGAATACAAGTTATTATCTAAAGTATTGGCCACCTGGTTGGGGAAGGTTCTGGAAGAGGTTATTCACCCTGACCAATCTTATTGTGTCCCTGGAAGGTCAATATTTGACAATGTTTCATTGGTTCGAGACATTAGATGTATCAAAAATGTTTGGCTTAAACACAGCTTTTATTTCTATAGATCAAGAGAAAGATTTTGATCGAGTTGAGCATGCCTATCTTTGGAAGACTCTTGGTGCATTTGGCTTCAGCTCAGATTTTATAGATAAAATAAAAGTACTGTATAATGACATTGAAAGTTTGCTTAACATTAACGGTGGCTTATGTGCTCCTTTTAAAGTGTCAAGAGGAGTAAGACAAGGATGTTCATTGTCAGGAATTCTTTATAGTTTGGCTATAGAGCCTTTCCTGCATAGACTTAGAAGTGTCTTAAAAGGTATATCTTTACCAGGCTGCAATGATATTTTTTATCTTTCAGCATATGCAGATGATGTACTTTTGATGGTTAGGGATCAGGATGATGTGGATACTTTGGTTGAAGTTTCTAAGGTTTTTGAAATTGTCTCTTCCGCCAGAATCAACTGGTCAAAGAGTGATGCTCTTTCTGTTGGAAAATGGGGCAATAGCCTTCCAAGGTTACCGGGTGGGCTAATATGGAAGAGTGATGGTATTAAATACTTAGGTATTTTCCTTGGAGACAGTACTTATGTGCAGAATAATTGGGAGGGGATTGTTGATAAAATAAAAGGGTGGTTGGATAAATGGAGATGGCTTAAACCACAAATGTCATATAGAGGATGTATATTAGTTATTAACAATTTAGTGGCATCTATTCTGTGGCATAAATTAGCGGGTGTCGATCCACCTGCACATTTGCTTTCAAAAGTACAATCATTGTTGTGAGATTTTTTCTGGGATAAATTGCATTGGGGGCGGCACGGTGGTGTAGTGGTTAGCGCTGTCGCCTCACAGCAAGAAGGTCCGGGTTCGAGCCCCGTGGCCGGCGAGGGCCTTTCTGTGCGGAGTTTGCATGTTCTCCCCGTGTCCGCGTGGGTTTCCTCCGGGTGCTCCGGTTTCCCCCACAGTCCAAAGACATGCAGGTTAGGTTAACTGGTGACTCTAATGGCCCTTTTCCACTACCCTTTTTCAGCTCACTTCAGCCCGACACGGCTCGCGTTTCGACTACTTCAGAACAGCACGACTCAGCTCGCTTCAGCCCTGCTTAACACCCAAAACTCGCACGGTTTTGGAGTGGGGCTGAAGCGAGCCAAACTGAGCCGAGTGAGGCTGGGGGCGTGAGCAGACACTCCCCTGTGCACTGATTGGTGAGGAGGAGTGTCCTCACATGCCCACACACGCCCCGCGAGCACGCTGGGATCTGTAAACACCGTAAACCCGGAAGAAGAAGAATTACGAATTACGAGAATTTCTGAAGCCTTATGTGCCTCGTCTCATCTATACGCTCTTGCCAGTATCTGTTGGCATTGTCGATGACAACAAGCCACAGAACCAAGACCAGCAACACTAACGACTCCATGTCCTCCATGTTTATTGTTTACTATCCGGGTCGTGAGACTACCGCTTAAAAGGTCACTGATGTCACTGTTTGCGCCGCTTAACGACATCACGTGATGTCCACCCACTTTCGCTAACTCCACCCAATGTGTCCACCCACTTCCAGCCAGCACGGTTCAGCGCGGTTGTAGTCGAAATGCAACTCCAACAGCCCCGCTCAGCTCGACTCAGCATGGCACGGCTCAGCCCGACTCAGCCGCATTTGTAGTGGAAAAGCGGCATTAATTGACCGTAGGTGTGAATGTGAGTGTGAATGGTTGTCTGTGTCTATGTGTCAGCCCTGTGATGACCTGCCGACTTGTCCAGGGTGTACCCCACCTTTCGCCCATAGTCAGCTGGGATAGGCTCCAGCTTGCTTGCGACCCTGTAGAACAGGATAAAGTGGCTAGAGATAATGAGATGAGATGAGAAATTGCATTGGGTCTCACGAAGTATTTTGTATTTGCCAAAGGGGGGGGACAAGGTTTGGTTCATTTGCAAAGCAGAACAGCAGCTTTTAGAATGCAGTTTTTACAGAAGTTGTTAATTGAGCAAAAATATGTGAGATGGAAATCTGTGGCCTTTGCCATTTTACTTACGAACTGTTGGTGGACTGGACATGGACAAATCTCTTTTTTTAATGGATTCCAGAAGACTGGACACTCTACAGCTGCCAAATTTTTACAAGAATCTTTTTAAAGTGTGGGATTTATTCACTGTACAGAAATTAAGTAAAAAACCTTCTTTGTATTGGCTTTTAAAAGAGCCTTTGATCTTTGGGACATGGTTGGACTTTACTTACAACAGCAATGCAATGTATGACAGTTTAAGGTCACGCTTACTTACCCGTACTTTGGGGCAGTTGGTGGGCGTGGCCGGTAGAGATTTTCAAAATTGTCAAAATGTAGCAAGAGTTTTGAACATCAGGTCTGTTCGTGTCGCTCGCCAATTATTGGAAAAATGTAAAGCCTCACTTACAGGAGAAGAAAATTTGGTTAAAAGGCTACTTTGAGCAGAGAATAGTTCCTTGTGATAGTGATCCATTTCCCAATCTTGCACTATATCCAGATTTTGGTGAAAATGCTGGTCTTTTTTTGGATAATGTTGAACCTGTGCCCTTACACAGAGCTGGCAGAACTGGTGGTCATGTGTTTTACGAGGTTTGTGTCAAAATTTTTAACCAGAAGTGGTTAAGGGTTGTTTTACAATCAGGGTACAAAGTTTGTGTCACAGGGGTCCAAAATTCAAATTGATTCAAACTGGTTCTTGTACCAGTTTTTAAGTGAAGGACAAGTTAAAGAACAGATTTCAGGTAATTTTTTGACGTGTGTGTATGGTAGTTTTGTGTAATCTGATATAAGATAAAGAAGATTAGGTGTAGCTTTCAGCAGGGCTGGGAGAAACAAATGAAGTGATTCTCGGAGAGGACTTTTTTTTTTTTGACAATTCAGAATCCACTACTTCCATAGTGCTTTTAAATATAAGGCTGTAAGCTTTGTGTTAGTTGTCTCTAATATTTATGTCCCAATATCTTGGCCACATTTTAGGATGAAAATAATCTCATCTCATCTCATTATTTCTAGCCGCTTTATCCTGTTCTACAGGGTCGCAGGCAAGCTGGAGCCTATCCCAACTGACTACAGGCGAAAGGCGGGGTACACCCTGGACAAGTCGCCAGGTCATCGCAGGGCTGACACATAGACACAGACAACCATTCACACTCATATTCACACCTACAGTCAATTTAGAGTCACCAGTTAACCTAACCTGCATGTCTTTGGACTGTGGGGGAAACCGGAGCACCCGGAGGAAACCCACGCGGACACGGGGAGAACATGCAAACTCCACACAGAAAGGCCCTCGCCGGCCACGGGGCTCGAACCCGGACCTTCTTGCTGTGAGGCGACAGCGCTAACCACTACACCACCGTGCCGCCCTATGAAAATAATCATTCTAGATATGTTATTTTATATTGAAAAATTAGCTGTCTCGGAGAGGACATTTTTTTGACACAATTACATACTAATTTGATCAAAAACTTACTGGCATTCAACATTAAAACTTAACTATGTTTCCAATGATATGGAACCAAATATTTGTTTTATGGTATAAAGAATGATTTAAGTGCATCCCTTCTGGAGCTACCTGTGGTCAAAAAAGCACTTTTTCTAAATGACACGAGTAATTTTGCTAAATATGACATATATTGCCATACATTCACCAAAAATAACGTTATCACCAATTTTTTTTTTGCATGGTAAATAGAGCTATCACAGGGCTACAATAAACATCTCATTCATCTCATCTCATTATCTCTAGCCGCTTTATCCTTCTACAGGGTCGCAGGCAAGCTGGAGCCTATCCCAGCTGACTACGGGCGAAAGGCGGGGTACACCCTGGACAAGTCGCCAGGTCATCACAGGGCTGACACATAGACACAGACAACCATTCACACTCACATTCACACCTACGGTCAATTTAGAGTCACCAGTTAACTTAACCTGCATGTCTTTGGACTGTGGGGGAAAACGGAGCACCCGGAGGAAACCCACGCAGACAGAACATGCAAACTCCACACAGAAAGGCCCTCGCCGGCCACGGGGCTTGAACCCAGGGACCTTCTTGCTGTGAGGCGACAGCGCTAACCACTACACCACCGTGCCGCCTACAATAAACAACCAAGTTTATTTAGTCAAGCCTTTTGATATTGAAGATAATAAGTGTTAAATGTGATTTTTAGCTTGCGTACCCTGATTGTAAAACAACCCTTAAATCAGAAGGTTGACTCTCCCTGGCGTCCTGTACTTGGTTTGGGTGATGAAGTGAAACCGGAATGGAGAGCATTGTACAAGCCACCGTTAGTTAAAAGAGTTGGGGACTTACAATGGCATGTTTTGCATGGAATCATTGCTGCAAATGCTTTCATTTCTGTTTTACGTCCTGAAGTGAGTCATAATTGTCCATTTTGTTTTGAGAGAGAAACAGTATTTCATGTTTTTACGAATTGTTCAAGATTGACTGGCTTTTTTAATGCATTAGATTAGAGAGACTCTTCGAGTGTTTTAATGAGACGTTTTCAAAGAAGATCTTTATTTTTGGGTTATGTTAAGAAGTGCAGACCTGTTTGTCAGTTGCTTAATTTTGTATTGGGTCAAGCTAAAATGGCTATTTACCGTACATGAGTTGTAAAAATAAGATTGAATGTGACCAGGATCAGGATGTTGCAGCCGTTTTTGCTGCTCTGGTTAAATCTAGAATATTTATTGATTTTCGCTTTTATAAAGCGACAAAGAATACACAACTGCTTGAGGATATTTGGTGTTTAAATGGTGTTTTATGTGCAGTAGAAAATGATGAACTTACCTTTGCACATTTTTGGTAATTTAATTTTAATTTTTATTTATTTTTGAAATAACATTGTGTTTATCTGTCAAATACCTGCATTAAAGGTCTTTTGAAATTCATTCTCTCTCTCTCTCTCTCTTCCTCTCTCGTCTCTCTCATATGTGTCTCTCTCTCTCTCTGGCTCGTCTCTCATGTGTCTCTTTGGATTACCCATTTACCTTATATGTTTGTATGAAAAAAAAAAACGGTGTCTAAGCCTTTTGTAGGTGCTTTCGTATATGTTGGGTTTAGTCCATTTGAATCAAAACCTCGTCCATTTTCTTCTTTGATGCAGTTTATTGAGGCAAACTCTACACTTGTGCTCTTGCGCACCAGGACACCCAGTCTGAGATCGCCTTAGCGATGTGGTCCCATATCAATTCCAATCAAACTCCAGCACGGTTCGACTGCACTGAGAAAGCAACTCACGGCTGAATCGACCCTGCAGTGAACCAAACATGCCGTGTATTTTGGGCCACGAGCAGCATTTTTCTGTAGCTATGAGCTGGTAATCTGAGCCACAAGGCACAATTTGAGCCATGGACCAAAGTATGATGCGTTCTGGATATTAAGACTGACCCCCCCCCCCAAAAAAGAGAAATTAAACACAAGATGATTTAAATGAGTTATTAATATAATGATCTAGTCACTTATTGAGCACGACTGGGTGTTTTTTGTGAATCGTACACACACTTAGCAAGGGTTTCTTCACCCTTTCCCCATCGCCGTTCTTCTGAACAATAAATTGAGTTTTAAGAGGACATTTTCAGTCCTACACACTGCTCAGCCAATGTCGTATTCCAATTCCAAATTATTATTTTTTTGTTTGTTTAATTACAGTACTGTACAAAAGTCTTAGGCACATGTAAAGAAATGCTGTCAATCAAAAATGGCTTAAAAATTACAAAATGAAATGTTTCAACATTAAAAAACACTATAAACAGTAAGCAGGAAGCCATAATAAAGCAGAGGTGGACAGTAACAAAGTACATTTACTTGAGTACTGTACTTAAGTACACTTTTTGAGTATCTGTACAGTACTTGAGTATTATTTTTTTTGGAAACGTATGACTTTAACTTCACTACATTTGAAAGACAAATATCGTACTTTTCACTCCATTACATTTCTATCAAGGTCCTCGTTACTCGTTACTATGAAGCAGCTTTGAAAGTGGATGTTTTTGTCTTTTCTTTTCGAAAACGTCATTGTTTTTTTCCCACGTTACACTGAGACAGCCGATCAGTAATCACTAGGGTCACGTCACGTCCATAGACTGTATAAAATCAAGCTCAATGATTTCTCAGCAGCTTTATTTAAACACGATCAGTTGATGGTAGAATGGAAGGAGACGGTTCTTCTGGGGAATGCACACACCCATGGTCATACCTAGAACCCATGTTTCAGTTTTCTGAAAGGAATAAAGATTTGTTTCGTTTTAAATGTTTGCTTTGTTTGCCGAAAACGAACCACATCACGGCCTAGAAAAACTCGCTGTCCAACCTGCAGAAGCATATTGAGGTATATAAACATTTTATTCCAAGAGAAAGCTTCCAACGAAGTTGTCTGTGCTTTTAGAGCTAGCGATAACGTTGCAAACGTAGCTATGCAGTCTGGTTAGTCAAAGGACTTTCTATGGATTTGCCCGCCAAGTTGCCGTAGCCTTGTCCACGGCTAACGTTAACACATAGCTAGTTAACTTGGACACTGTTAGTTAGCATGTTAAAACAGAGTTACACTAACATGAACAACGTTAACTTATCTGAAGTCCTTTCAGAAATATGTTTTAGCACAATCTTGCCAAATAAACAGAATGTAGAAATCTTTCTTTTCTAGTAGCGTTAGCTACCCAATATGATTTTGAGTTTGAAAAGAGTTTGCTAGCATGTCAGGTGGAGCTTCCCTGACTAGCTCGCTTAACGTTCAACCACCATGATGCACAGCATGCGTTCATTTTGTGAATTCACATTTCTGTCTTTGGTAATGGCATTAGCTATTATAAGCGTTGTGGCAATAATACAACAATGCGTTGACAGAAAATGTTCTTTTAATACTTAAGTATTTTTAAAAGCAAGTACTTCAGTACCCTGCTTAGACTGCTGCCTCCGCGACCCGGTCCCGGATAAAGCGGAAGAAGACGAGACGAGACGAGTACTTCAGTACTTTAACTTAAAGGTCCCATGGCATGGTGGTTTGTTGATGCTTTAAACGGGCTCGTGGAGGCTTCCGGATGTTATATCCGCAGCCTTTCTCGAAATGAACCCTCAGCACGTAGATATAGCCTCCTGGGAGAAAGCCCCATTTCAGCGCTTTTCCCAGTGCGTCGTTTTGCTAATGAGAAGCAGGAGGCGGGGAAGAGTAGAGGCGGGTCTTATCATTAATATTCATGACATGTAAACGTGTTACCTCTGATTGGCTAACAGCACTGTGACGCTACCTCCAGTGGGTCAGAACAAGCGGATATGGGTGTCTTACTATGGTGAGAGAGAAGGAACAAACCGCGAAGGGAAAAATACCGCGCGCTGACGTCATTAAGGTGCAACGCGAGGAAATAAAATAAATTCAACAAATGTTTGGGTTTTTACTGAACAAACAAACAAACAAAATGAACGAGTGACTTTAAAAAAAGAATGTGGTTGTCTTTGTAAAAACTGTTTTGATTGGCTATTATAACAGAGCATGCTGCATGCTTTTTGGTTTTGTAGCGCAGAGTACCTGGCTAACTGCAGGAAGCGGTTAGCTGCACAGCTAATGTAGCCATTGCAAGGCTAACGTGGCACCGATTTTAAAACACGGCAAAACGACTTAACAGTTATACACTTACTTGTTCGGTGTTTGTGGCTGATACGGCAGGGATGCTTGGTACGGACCCAGGCTTCAGTGACAGTTGATGTGCAAAACCTGCCCTGTACTGTCCCAAGTTGTGGAAACATTCATCAGGAAAATGCTTCCGACAAACATACACCGTCTTAGGTAGACTCGACGGCGTATTATTGGAGTAAATAAAATTAAGCCACTTCAGGGGCTCTCCCGTTGGCAGTAAAAACAGACTCCTTTCTGTGTTGTCACATCCATGTACAGCGCAACTTCCATGTTTGGTGGCAACTTTTGAGCTGGGCGGGCAATCCATACAGTGGGTGGGAATCCAGAGGGGGGGGCGTGGGGATCATCTCCCTTGCTGACGTAGGCAAGGGAAGAGTTTATCAATGCGCCGTTTTGACGCGCCATTCTCAAATGTTGGGCATAGTTTGGTTTACACATTATGAAATTTCTAGCCACTGGGGTGACTTAAGAAGGTCAGAGGAACTCATTTTAACGTTAAAAAACCTCAGAAAGTGAAAATTTCATGCCATGGGACCTTTAAGTAAATATTTGACTGGACAACTTTCACTTGTATCGGAGTAACATTTGACCAGCGGGATCTGTACTTTGACTTAAGTAATGAAGTTGGGTACTTTGTCCACCTCTGTAATAAACGAAACAAAGTCAATATTTGGTGTGAGACGACCCTTTGCTTTAAAAAAAAAAAGTAGTCTCAGGTCCAATGAGTGCAGTTTGATAAGGAAATGAGCTGTAGGTTTTACTGAGCATCTTACAGAACCAGCCACAGTTTTTCCGGACACTTTGTCACACTCGCTTCTTAATTTTGCACCAAAACCCAGTAGCCTTCATTATGTTTTCTTTTTTAATCGGAAAAGTGCTCTCTTATGGAATATGCTGCTCAGATATGAACATATTTTAATTTTAATTTTGTGCTGGAAACCGAACATTTGGAACTCGAAAATGTTTTTGTAATATTCTGACTTGATAATGCAGAAGTCATAAAATGGAAATCTGTAACAGAGTTTGTATGAAAAAAACAAAACAAAACCCCAGGGTGCCTAAGACCTTTGTACAGTACTGTATGTGTAGCCTAAGCCAAATAGCAAACGAACCAAAAGTATTCATTTTGCTCTGACTCGACTAACTTCTTTAAATATTTCCGCTCACACTGAATCAGATTGTTTCCTCCACTGGACATCAGTTTCACATTTACTGTATATTCAAACCACTTATTAGCCACAACAGTATAAAAGGAAAGTAGTGTGTTCGATATGAGATACTGTAGATATTTAGCTTCATCTAAGAGTCTCAGTTCTGTTTCAGCCATCTCTGAAATCGACAGCAAATCTAAATTCATGACAAAGGGTGAATAACTGTTATCTCTTGTTGGATCCTTGGCTCTTGGGTGAGGCTTTCTTCCTGATAAGATCTTGCATGAGCTAGGAATCTGGGAAAGATGGGCATCAATCCAGCAGAGGAGAACCGTCAGGGCCTTTTAGGCCTTCAGAGAAGGCCCAAACATATCAGCCTTTCAAATATTATATTTAATTGCTTTCATTCTTTCATAATTACATTATAATTATTCTCTTCTAATTCGGCCTCATTTTCTATTACATTTGCATCAGAAATGAAAGGGTTACTGTCCTGAACACATTAAAATCAAGTTATCCGATGAGATTGTTTTGTTTGTTGTCTCTAGGCTGAGAAGAGTTTCGAACTGCTCACTCATTGGTTAGGACTTCATTGCTGGAACAGAAGGCCATGGCAGTGTATGTTTATGTAGGAAGTGACAGATGAATTAACCAATCAGATTTTGATTTATAGTGGGAGGGAGCAAAAATTGATCGCCCTCTGCCTTATCAAACCCCAACACGAGCTTAACCGTGAGTCGGTGCCGTCAACCCAGCAGTGAAGTCACCTTCCAGCCAGTGTAGCGTTCATCAGTAGTGTTAGCGAATGCTAATAAAGCAGTCAAGCCAGTGCTATCTATCGAGAGCAAGTAGCACAGGCTAACAACCAAGAAACTAAGATTTCTGTCTCCGGACTCCTCTTCCACGCCGCTCGCAACAGTATTTTTCACTCAGACTTAAGTATTCATTTCCATGTATAATTTACTTAGTTACTTTTTAAATCAACATCGACAACTACACACAACGGAGTGACCTGGCAGCCTGCCGCTAATCCCTTGCAAAATCCTTTGCCATGTTGCTTTTTTGGTCTCTGGCTCAGTTTTGGCTGAGCTCAAGTCCCAGCTCTAACAGTAACGGTTCGCTACTACAATCGAGCATGTCTGTTAGAATATTATGATGTCTCTGAGGAGATCTGAAATCTGTCTAATCAGCAAGTTCGCCTGGTCATTGTGCAAGGTCATGTTATACTTTTTATGATTGTATTTACCATCTTGAAACCTTGGATTTTAATATAAAATTTAGCATCATTTTCTTGGATTCTCTGGCTATCACCATGCCCTTATCAGCGTGGCAAATAAGAACATTATAGTATGTAAATTCCCATTTTTTTTCAAGTTGGTTATTTCTCGTGAACGGTTCTGAAGCAAAAAAAAAAATTAAAGCGGCCATAAGGAAAAGCGCTGTGATGGAGAGTTGAGCGTACTTAAGGTAGGCTTACCTTGGCTGAGCAGAGCATCATGATTCGCACCAGGACTACGTTGATATGAGCACCAAGTGAGGCATCCTGGTAGATCTCATTCACCTGAGGAAAAACGACAGAAGAAGCTTTTGAGTAGCTGTTGAGGGAAATGAACGCGGCTTTGAAGCTTTGTGAATGCTAGTGATGGATCAACGATGTGACTTTGACCTTACACTGACCTCAGGGTGAACACTGAGTGACTTTGAAGTGACATACTAATTACAAAAAAAAAAAAAATTAAAAATGCATATATCATTAGAATACCCCAAGACAGGCCAAGCCACTTGGGGTCTCAAGACAGCCATCTGTGACTGTGTGTGTGTGTGTGTGTGTGTGTGTGTGTGTGTGTAGAATAAATATCGTTTCCCCCCTCCTCCTCCACCTCCTCCTCCTCCTCACATCTGACCCTGCCTTATTCCCCATTTACATAGCCCATCATGGAAAGAAACCTGAGAAAGGGTTCCGGACCGATGCCAAAACGCACAGCGTGTGGGTGTGTGAGTGTGAGAAAACTAATGAAGCCCTACGACACACACCGAGACTGACAGATGGATGGCAACCCAACCAGAGGCTGTTTAAAAATCCGAGTGCAACTGGGGAAAGCGAAGAGACAAGGGGAAAAAAAGACAGATTGACAGAAGAAGACGACGACCCCCCCCCCCCGAAAACATCACAGAGTAGAAGAATATAGCACGATTCTGATTCTGAGAATCGAACCAAGGTGATGCTCACAGGGTTGTTAATGTTGGCTAGACAAGGGTTGTGAGAACTTAAAATTTTGCTGGAAATCCAATTAAATGAGACAGGTGATAATTAGTGTCAGGTCTCATTAGTTCTAACAGAGTGATATTATGTGGTAACTGTGGTAATTAGGGATGAGTTTAATCAGGAGGAGAAAGTCTTCGATGTGTTTATCACGTTAATCAGTCGCTAAAGTTGCCTGGCAACCTTGACAACGAATCAAGATGATCGAAAGTCTTCATGGATTGCATGGCCATGCATTACTGCCTTCTCCAGCTGTGTATCTGTCCATCTCCCTCACACACACACACCACACACTGCAGCCTTTTACCTTTTAACCTCACACATAAGCAACAATCAGCAATGTTCAGTGCTCTCTCTCATTACCGCTGATTTTTTGTCTCTTCATTTCCTCACGTTGTCTGTCTCTGACATAGACGAGCACACATATATACACACACACACACATATATACAGAGCGCTAGCAACCAGAACAGAGGTCCCTCATTAGTGTGTCGCTGTCTCTGGACCTCAGTAGGACCCTGGCTGTGTTCTATTAGTCCGGCTCCCAGCATGCCACCGAGCAGGTAGGCAACTGACGAACAGGAGGCCAAAGTGCCAGAAAATCATTAGGATTCAATTAATAATGCAGCAAGGGCTTCCACCAGAGCTTGTCTTCTGCTAAGCAACTGAATGGCAGCACAAACAAAAGTGAGTCAGGATGCACCAAACGGAGATACGATAGAAACAAGTACAGAGCCTGAAAAATTACATTTAGCAGACGCTCTTATCCAGAGCGACATACAACATACCCAGAGCAGCCTGAGGAGCAGTCAGGTCTCTTGCTCAAGGGCACTTCAGCCATTCCTGCTGGTCCAGGGAATCAAACCAGCAACCTTTTGGTCCCAAAGCCGCGTCTCTATGCATTAGGCAATGGTTTCCCCAAAACATTTAGCAGACACTTTTATCCAGAGTGACATACAACGTACCCAGAGCAGCCTGGGGAGCAGTTGGGGGTTAGGTCTCTTGCTCAAGGGCACTTCAGCCATTCCTGCTGGTCCAGGGAAGTCTAGTCAAGTCAAGTCAAGTTTATTTGTATAGCGCTTTTAACAATAAACATTGTTGCAAAGCAGCTTTACAGAATCTGAACGACTTAAAACATGAGCTAATTTTATCCCTAATCTATCCCCAATGAGCAAGCCTGTGGTGACGGTAGCAAGGAAAAACTCCCTAAGGGAATCAAGCCAGCAACCTTTTGGTCTCAAAGCTGCTTCTCTATCCATTAGGCAATGGCTTCCCCAAAACATTTAGCAGATGCTCTTATCCAGAGCGACATACAACATACCTAGAGCAGGCTGGGGAGCAGTTAGGGGTCAAATGCCTTGCTCAAGGGCACTTCAGCCATTCCTGCTGGTCCAGGGAATCAAACCAGCAACCTTTTGGTCCCAAAACTGCTTCTCTATCCATTAGGCAATGGCTTCCCCAAAACATTTAGTAGACGCTTTTATCCAGAGCAACATACAACATACCCAGAGCAGCCTTGGGGGTTAGGTGCCTTGATCAAGGGCACTTCATCCACTCCTGCTGGTCCAGGGAATCAAACCAGCAACCTTTTGGTCCCAAAGCTCCTTCTCTATCCATTAGGCAATGGCTTCCCCAAAACATTTAGCAGACACTCCTATCCAGGGCGACATACAACATACTTAGAGCAGCCTGGGGAGCAGTTAGGGGTTAAATGCCATGCTCAAGGGCACTTCAGCCACTCCTGCTTGTCCAGGGAATTGAACCAGCAACCTTTTGGTCCCAAAGCTGCTTCTCTATCCATTAGGCAATGGCTTCCCCAAAACATTTAGCAGACGCTCTTATCCAGAGTGACATACAACATACCCAGAGCAGCCTGGGGACCAGTTGGGGGTTAGGTGCCTTGATCAAGGGCACTTCAGCCACTCTTGCTGATCCAGGGAAATCAAACCAGCAACCTTTTGGTCCCAAAGCTGCTTCTCTATCCATTAAGCCATGGCTTCCCCAGAAATAAGGACTACTGCAGGATATAGTGATTTAGACAATATTCAGACACTTGAGTGGAACCGGACCGTTGTGATGAGGAAAAACTATTACATGGGTAAATAAAAATAGTTTCCAAGTCAAAGTGAATGCAAAGCGAGTTGCTGGCAAGTCCAGTCTTGCCCACAGATGTGCACATTAATCCATCAGGTCAAAAACGCCGTCAGGAGCAGGAGGGAATTTTCAGTCTCTCAAGAGCTGTCAGGAAGACGGATGGACCACTTGATGAGAAATGCAAGCTGTCATTCTGAGAGCTGCAAAACCACCGTGTTACAGTTCTACAGAACCCAGAACCCACTGGTCCAGATCTTCAGCTACCTGAGGTTACACTGAGACAGAGTTCGAGCCTATCGAGTTTTCATTTCATGTGACAGATTAAATATAACAAGGAATGATCCAGGAGTGCAGTGACTTGCAACAGCTTGTCCTGGCAGTTTTCTAGGCGAGCATGTGTCGATGCCTTCCCAAGTCAAATTCCGAGGTGGGAATAGCAGCGAGAATGAAATTAAGCAAACCGGAAAAGACATTGCTTGTATGGAAAACAAATTCTAGTGGACTTACGATGTTCATAAGGGTGAGCAGATATTTCTGGATATGCTCTTGGCCATGAAACTGCACCACGGAGCAATCCACTCCCAGCAACACCTCAATGTTGAAGATCTCATCTTGGTATGATTGTCTGCGTACACGCCTGCTGCCGTTCACTTTTGGCTTCAACCCTTTGGATATGGCATCCACTCCAGCCAGACCACCCAGTACTGAACCTGCAGAAACACACACACACACACAGCACGTACTACTTCAAACCCAGCCAAGAATGCATGACATACAATTGATATCATATTCAAAAGCTGCCAAGGGAACAGCTTTTATTTTCAGGTCAGCGTGCGTGCAAAAATGCAATTAAAGAATAAGCAAATCGACAGCATTGCAGACTGAAAAGAAACCAAGTGTAATATATTATGACAACAGACCATACATATGGCAATACATATGCCTAGACTGAGTGTTTGTCTAAACAGTAATGGTTTCCAAACCTGACTATCTGAACTCCAGAACTCTTCGGAATAACAGATCACCTTAAGACCTCTGTTGCAGGCTTGTAGTAATCGAGTCCAGGACTTGCACTCAAGTCTGACTCATGCCCTAATTTTAAGGACTTGTGACTCAACTTGGACTTGAGCACTGATGACTCGGACTCGTGCATTAACTGCATTCGGACTCGTAAATTGGAGACGAGGACTCCGATTTTTTCTTTCTTTTTTTGTAACATGCCATAATAATTTGGTATAAGATAATTATATCTACATTAATTTTTATAGGGGCGGCACGGTGGTGTAGTGGTTAGCGCTGTCGCCTCACAGCAAGAAGGTCCGGGTTCGAGCCCCGTGGCCGGCAAGGGCCTTTCTGTGCGGAGTTTGCATGTTCTCCCCGTGTCCGCATGGGTTTCCTCCGGGTGCTCCGGTTTCCCCCACAGTCCAAAGACATGCAGGTTAGGTTAACTGGTGACTCTAAATTGACTGTGAATGTGAGTGTGAATGGTTGTCTGTGTCTATGTGTCAGCTCTGTGATGACCTGGCGACTTGTCCAGGGTGTACCCCGCCTTTCGCCCGTAGTCAGCTGGGATAGGCTCCAGCTTGCCTGCGACCCTGTAGAAGGATAAAGCGGCTAGAGATAATGAGATGAGATTAATTTTTATACTAATTTCGTGCAAGAGAATGCACATTCACCTATTCATACATCATGTTCAGGAACAAACAAACATTAATGGGCTAAAATGCCTGGAGAGAACGCTGCTAGGATTGTCCGCTTTGCTTCTACATACTTCTCGTGCAGTGGGAAAAAATGCACTGCTACAGTACGTGTTCCATATGTAGAAGAACTATCGAGGAGACGATGGGGACAACCTCGAACTTCAATCATCATTTGGTAAGACCACACCCAGAGAAGGAAGTGATGCACTATGTTCATTGCTCTGTTGATAGCAGGGCTTGCTTGCTGACCGACGAACTATCCAGTGTTAACCCTCTCTCATGTTATTTGCCCTGTTGATAGTGGGCAAATATCTGAGCAATGAACAAGCTTTTTATCTGTAACCTATTAACTAAAACGGGGCAGTCAAGCAGTAATGTTAGTCCAACACAGTAGCAGAGACGCTTTCACATAAAGGCAGCAACAGCCACTGTCAAATGATGCAGTTGGAGTCTTGTTCTCGGACTCAACTCGGTTCAATAGTGGACTCGACTCGAAATATTCTTTAATGCCTTGTCCAGGGTGTACTTGTCCAGGGTGTACCCCACCTCTCGCCCATAGTCAGCTGGGATAGGCTCCAGCTTGCCTGCAACCCTGTAGAACAGGATAAGCGGCTACAGATAACGGATGGACTTGGCTCAGACTTGAACACTGGGGACTCAAGACTGGACTAGGAATTGAGGTTTAGTGACTCGACTATAACACTGCTCTGCTGTTCATCATGCTTTCATACATATCTGATACAACCCAAAAAATAGCTTTCCCATTCACACACATAATTGTTAATACACGCCAGTCAAAACTCCACAATATTGGAGAAACTCAACCAAAAGAAGAGCGCAAAAACAGACAGCAGACTGAGACGAGACAAGAAATCCGTTCCAGTCCACTGATACGACTGGCTGTCAACCAGCAACACACAATGTACCAAAGTCATTGATGAATGTTGGAGTTTAATAGAGAATCAGGTGTCATGTGGTTATCTGGAAGAACATACATGCCGTTATGGAGCCAGTCAAGCCTGCATTGTCTGCGTTTACTTATCTAACCTTGATATAAATACAGACCTGACGTGGGAACTGAAAAGAGAATAAAAAAGCAAGCAATGCCAGGAAAAGACTTTGACCATATGGCAGAATGTTGTGCATTTCTAGGCAGTTGAATAACAGCTGAAAAAGCAGTTATTTTCACAAAAATGGATGAAAAATGGGTAGACGTCAGAGTCGCTGTCTAAGTACAGCACGGATGAGCGAATACCCCGAAGTATCATTTTACCCGCAGCAAGTCGCGAGCATAGCAGTACAACATTAGTTATAACATAGCCTCAAATAAAATTAAGTCAGGAGACTACCACACTTGGGCGGCACGGTGGTGTAGTGGTTAGCGCTGTCGCCTCACAGCAAGAAGGTCCGGGTTCAAGCCCTGTGGCCGGCGAGGGCCTTTCTGTGCGGAGTTTGCATGTTGTCCGCATGGGTTTCCTCCGGGTGCTCCGGTTTCCCCCACAGTCCAAAGACATGCAGGTTAGGCTAACTGGTGACTCTAAATTGACCGTAGGTGTGAATGGTTGTCTGTGTCTATGTGTCAGGCCTGTGATGACCTGGCGACTTGTCCAGGGTGTACCCCGCCTTTCGCCCGTAGTCAGCTGGGATAGGCTCCAGCTTGCCTGCGACCCTGTAGAACAGGATAAAGCGGCTAGAGATGATGAGATGAGACTACCACACTTGATTTATGCTACAGGCTAATGTTGTCTAGTGATTTTTTGAGAAAAACTCATAGTAGGCATTTGAAGGTTGTCAACACATAGTCATACAGCATACAGTCTCTTAGCTCATTTTGCATATTTTTAAATGTTCAACAGTGTTTGATGCAGCAGGTGTGTTTGCCAGGTTCCAGCCGAAATACACCTCAAAAGATCTGAAACTAGCCCAAACAATGTAAGCATTGCAAAAAGGAGACATACACCAATCAGCCATGACATTAAAAACACCGGCAGGTGAAGTGAATAACATTGATTATGTCATTACAATGGCACCTATCAAGGGGTGGGATATATTAGGCAGCAAGAAAACAGTCAGTTCTTGAAGTTGATGTGTTGGACGCAGGAAAAATGGGCAAGCGTAAGGATCTGAGCGAATTTGACAAGGGCCAAACTGTGATGGCTCGATGACTGGGTCTGAGCATCTCCAAAATGACACATCTTGTGGGATCCGTAGGTGCTAAAGAAGGCAACTGGACTTGCTTGAAATCCTTGGAGATGTTTTACCTCTCATCCGAAAGGCTTCTTCAGTTCTCCAAGGATTTCAAGCAAGTCCGGTTGCCTTCTTTAGCACCTACAGATTAAAATGACCTGGATGACTGAGAACCTTCAGACATCTTGTGGGGTGTTCCTGGTATGCAGCAGTTAGTACCAGGGCTTTGAACCGGTTCAAGGAACGAAAACAAAAACCGGGAACTTTTTCTATTTCACATGGAACAGAAACGAAACCAGAAACTTTATTATTTTTTATGTTCCGGAACAGAAACGCTTATTAAAAATAATGGTAACCGGTTAATACCGGTTTTTATTTCGTTCCTCAAAGTTTCTGTGGCCTACAAATATAAGCCATTCTTCTCCTGCGCAAGTTTCTATGACCCACTGGGGTTCACTTCCTGTGTGACGTTCGCTGACTGAATGGAGAGAGCGGGAAGGTGGACTACTATCACGTCTCCATTACTGAGTGTCTGAGCAAAGAAGAGCCTGAACGATGCAACCTCCCTATTGGCTGTTTGTAAAAATGTATCAATTGTTGCCCTTCCCACGGGAATCATCGCGGACTCGAGAGACGAGACCTGACGAGTTAGTTCGTTGGTAGCAGAACAAAATGTCTGGACACGAATCGGGTTTTCAGAAAAGGAAAGAAAATAAACGGAGGGTTGAAAATACAAAAAAGGAGGCAGAAAATGCAAAACGAGTTTTAAGGTAGGACAAATGGTTACTAACTTTTTAAGGCAGCCCGCCGTGGCTGCAGGCTTTCAGTTGTGTCATTGAATGGTTACTTTTCTGAGGCAGCCCGCCGTGGCTGCCTGCAGGCTTATTTACTATAGCCCATTTAGTTAAAATAGTTTATATAAAATGTTTATAGTTATAGTTATGTGATGGTTGTCCTGATTTAGACTGTTTTTTTGGGGGGGGGGGTGTTTGCGCGATGTTGCACCCGGGTCCAGATTAGGGCAGAACCGGCCCTGGCTACATTTCAGGTGTAGTTTGTTTTATGTATGTATGTACTTGGTCTTCCAATATGGCGCCTAACAAAATCTCGCGGCGCGGTGACGTCATGCGGGATCCCTCTATAGGGCCTGACTCGCCTTTGGTAACACACTAAACGAATTATCTTTCATTTTTGGCACTTTTTCTGTTTGTGTAGATGGGAAGACATACTGAGAATCCAAAATCGCCAACCTTTGAAATAATAATTGTTTTGAATTATTTCTTGTCTTATTTAATGAAGGTTGTAATAGAATTAGCCTACATTTGGCTTAAGCTGGATGAGACAGAGACATAATTTTATAGCCATTTATTAAACAGCTGACAGGGAACGTAATTAACCGTTCCGGGAACGAAATTTTTTTGTTCTAACCGGTTCGGGAACGTCTATTTAATGGTGGAACCCAAAACCGGAAACGTTAAAATTCCGTTTCTGTTCGGAACGAACCAATAGGAAAAAAATTCTGGTTCAAAGCCCTGGTTAGTACCTACCAAAAGTGGTCCAAGGAAGGACAACCGGTGAACTGGCGACAGGGTCATGGGTGTCGAAGGCTCATTGATTCACATGGGGCATGAAGGCTAGCCCATATGGTCCAATCCCACAAAAGTTATTTACTGCTATGCACTTCTGGTTAGATGCAATCTGTATTTCGTTGCCTTGTACCTGTGACATGTGCAATGACAATAAAGTTGAATCTAATCTAATCTAAAGAGCTACTGTAGCACAAATTGCTGAAAAAGTTAGTGCTGGCTAAAACAGAAAGGTGTCCGTCATCTAACCATTACATGATAGCCAGTCATTGAGCCATCACAATTTGGTCCTTGTCAAAGTTGCTCAGATCCTTACACTTGTTCATTTTTCCTGCTTGCAACACATCAACTTCAAGAACTGACTGTTATTTGCTTTAAAAAAAAATCCTGGCGGCTACAGAGTATTTGAAACTAGCCCAATTTGGCCACTCTGTCATTAGCCTTCCTGTCTGCTCCTCCTCCTCCAGTGAAATGTTCATAGAGTGAGCATGGGGCAGTGTGTCCCATTCCTGCCCCAATGGGATATTAGTGCTTGTTGCTGTTTACAAAGTTTGACCACTAGGTGCAATAACTGCATGGAGGTAAATGGGGCAGTGAGCATGCTGCCCCACTGTTGCGCAACATCTAGAAAGCTGAGCAAATCAATGAAACATCAGCTTATATCTGTCAAATTTTTAACTGCTGGTCATTCATCATCAAAGAGGTCATCCATATTTCAATCGATTTTAAAATATAGAGAGTTGTAAATGAGGACTTGATGAAAATTAGCATTTGTTGAACGGTTAATATAAATATGTTGGAGCTGGGCTCTGATTCACTTTCCCCTAAGGATGAGCCTCCTGTTCATAGGGACACAATGAATGAAATGATATATCCAATATGGCCCATTGTTGACCACTGGAAAGATTACTGTAAAAGTATTAAAGGAGACATATTATGAAAAACTCACTTTTCAGAGTTTGTACACATAAAATTAGGTATCTGGAGCCTACCAACCCACAAACTCTGATGTAAGACAACCCAGTCAGTTTCTTTTGTTCTGCCAATTTCAGAAAACATGAGCTTCAACAAGCCGTTCAGATTCATCTCCTCTTTCTACATCACAAGTGGGGCTCATTAGAATTTACGCCGCCCCTCATCAGTGTATCTCCACTCACAGCTTGAGAACTGCCTTTCTGAATGAATATTCTGAGGAAAGTGCTCCCTGATTGACCAGCAGAAGTGGGGGTGGAATGAACAATGGGTCATTATCATTTAAAGGAACAGGTCCTCAAATCAGCCGTTTTGAGCAAGGCTGTTTAGGCAGGGTGAGAAGGAAGCTGTGGTGTTTTCAGGGATGGATCCAGACCGATGCAACCGATGCACATGCATCAGTTAGAAATATATGTGCACCACTTGGCATTGGTCACGGGGCGTTTGTTTATTTTACCGCTAGCCGGCTACATGGGCTATAGCCATGCTCAACCAACAGACCAATGGTTCAGGATTCGACCACCTGTGGTAAGCGGTGATGCTTACCTGACCTAAATACCTGTGTTCTCAAGATGCTTTGTATAGCATGACCTGAGACAAAGGCTCTAGGTCAAACCAATGAAATGCTCCAGAAAGAGGTCAAAATTTGCCGCGAATAACGGGCCGAGCTGCAGTTGCAGTGGGCCGAGCCTGGCTGTTTCGAAAGGTCTCAGGTAGAGGGAGGAGCCTGTAATGTTTGGTGGGGCTAGGCCTTTCAGTGCAGAGTTATAAATTTTTATATCCCTGTGTGCTCCCGCAGCTGGAGCCAGGGCTCATATTAAAGTTTTCAGCGAGCCGTGCTTGCGCGGGGTTTAATTAAAGTCCTTCCCATGCCATATGGTGCATAAGGCGTCGTCGATCTTCGTTTTCGTAGCCCTCGGCCTCTTGCCTATTACATAGCTAGGGTTACAGTGGGGGGCTAGTCCTCCGATAACTGCGAGAGTTTGACTCCCCACTCGCATCTGTATTATAGCATGCCTTGCCAAATGGCAGTAGGTACCATTTTTATGATGGTCTTTAGTACGACCCAACCGTGAGTAGAACTCGCGATCTCCCAATCGAGAGGCAGACACGCTAACCACTAGGCCAACTCGCGGGGGGTTTGGGGGCAAATTGCTTGCCGAGCCCTGGTCATCGCAGGCCATGGCTACCCTCTTCTGAAAGGGCTCGGCGTGCTCTACACCCCTGTGAAAATCCATAGTGATCTGGTAAAATTAGTGAAAATATTTCTGCAAATGTGCATCTGTCAGATTCTTGGGCTGGATCCATCCCTGGCTTTATACCTGTGGTATTTTGACCAAAGCATGTCACAGACATTTCATTAAGACCTCAGGGAAATGTGTCGACTTGTGGAAAAGGGGTATAATATGTCACCTTTAATCGTCCTCAGGTTCTGTAACGAAAAGCATCCAGTGCATGGAGACTGTGCTGGTGTTATAGTAAACAAAATGCTAATAAGGGTCTAAGCTCATGAATAAAACATGCGTTCAATAGAAAAAAAAACATAATTGGACTTTCTCTAGGATGAATCAGCACTTCAGACTTTCACATTCACATTCTCACACCATGGTGTATTATCATACATGCTCGAAGCAACTGGTTTAGCCTAATTTAGACTAATGTTCAACTGTTTAATTCTATTGGTTAAATGCTTTGGGGTCGATTTGACACATGCCACTGATGACTAATCTATAGGACCTTGCAAGTATAGGCCGTTTGGGATCATTTATGTAAATGGTGACCATAAATGTGATTAAAATTGAGATGCTCTTGGCTAATAATGCTCATTTGGGCAGAGGCAAAACAGCTCGTGCACCATGATAAATGACGAAGAGAAGCCTTCATTGCTTTGGTAATGACTTCGCTCCGGTTTCAGTTTCGTGAATTCCTCCGGAATGGTTCAACTTCTTCCAACGTTTGATCAGCATAATGTCTGCAGCAGCAGTGTGGTTTAAATGAGTTCATCTCTTTCAGGCATCATCAATCCATCATCAAAGCAAGCTGTTTGAACATTAACCACCGCTTACATTATAAACGCTCCCTAGGGAATTGTTGCTTTTGTGGAATTACTACCAAAATGCTGAGGAACTGTGATTAAGTATTAAAAGGAGACAGTATGTAAAGCAGGGTTTTACCTGATCAGGTTTCCACAACAGATGTAAAGTCCTTGTTTTGAAATCGCGTCATACACTCCTCTAATAAATGAAAGAAACATTCTGCAGTAAGTCACAATGCTTATCACAGCCCCCATCGATAAAACGGCCATCCTTCCAATCTACGAAACCAGTATCACTGAGTTTACCTCTGCCTTTAGTTCAGAGCAAAGACCATGAATCAAAGTATTCACAAGGGCTTGAAAGCTTAAAGCTAAGACTTTAAACACCTGATGAAGTCAGCAGTTTATCAGCTCAAGCCTGCAAGCTATAGGGAATACACACAACAATAACAACAACAACAAATGCTCTGTCTGCAAGTGCCAGCATGCTCCAGAAACCCCAGCAAATATGTCATCAATTCTTAGTCTAAACAGATCATAGTCTATTAATACAAATCATATTATACAAAATCCTCTGTTACGCCAAATTAGGCTTGCGGTATAATGATTTCTTTGTCCCTACATGATTTTACACTGCCATGATATCTAGTGATGTTTACTCTGATTATATTACATTTTATTCTGTCCACAGTCACTGGATAGGAGCAATCGCGTGCTCTGATTGGCTACCCTACTACTAGGATATCAGCTCATATACCGTGAGTAGAGAAAAACAAAATGGTGGCGCGTGTTGCCGACCCAACCGAGGATGAAATAAAAACTCTACTCGAAACTAAAACCCCAAAAATTATCATCAAGTATTTAAAAGAAACAAAATTAGCTGAAAGAATATAGTTTTTGTCATCCCAACCCCCAATATTTCCTGTTCCACACTCCAGCCCAGTTGGTGGCGGTAATGCACCTTTAAGTTGGTTTGTCAACCGCCAAAAATCCCTAAAGAAGAAAAAGATCCCAAAAAATACAAAAAAAATCAACAAAATATGAAATAAAAGTATTTCCTGATAGGAACGTAACTTTTTTAAAAAATTATTTTTCAAGAATTATTATGATAGCGTTTTTCACAAATTGCTACTGTCATTTTGCCGGTTTGTTTACATTCTAAGCGGAAATGATTTTGTTTTGTATAAAGTTTTTATTTATCGAATTTGCAAAAAATGAAAATAAAATTGTTCTTTTTCTCAAAATCCAGTAAATGTGGATAGAATAAAACAGTAATTCCACTCAATCTCGTCGTACATGGCTTATAGCTGACTAGGTGCTACGCACCTCGTCAGCTATCAGCTCATCCATCCATCCATCCATCCATCCATCCATCCATTATCTGTAGCTGCTTATCCTGTCCTACAGGGTCGCAGGCAAGCTGGAGCCTATCCCAGCTGACTACGGGCGAAAGGCGGGGTACACCCTGGCCAAGTCGCCAGGTCATCACAGGGCTGACACATAGACACAGACAACCATTCACGCTCACATTCTATCAGCTCATGTACGACTCAATTTCATGGAATAACTGTTAAAAATTATATTATATTTAACAATTATTTGCTGCAGGTGAAGTGAATATCGGTGAATAATAACTGAGACGAAGTTGAGGTTATTATTCACCGATATTCACTGAGCCTGAGGTGGATAATTGTTTGATTATTTAAAAAAAATCATATTTAAAAATAATTTATTTCAAACTTCAAAAGCAGCAGGCAAATGTAATAACGGTGCGGCACAGACTTGTGTCGTTTATCTATGCCGAGTCACATAAAATACTTAGTTTTGAAATCGATAAAATAAATCACAGTTCCACCTTCCCTTTGAATAGTTTTAGACCAAACTTCGTAGCATCTTTAGTGCTTTTAGGAACAGCATTTTCTTTCATAATTTGTAATTCTTCCTCACTTACGGTGACAAAGCGATTGGCCGCCATTTTGCCGAGTCGCTCGAGGTGATTATCGAGAAATAGTCTGAGTTTCTTGACCAATCAGTGCGTGTGATTTCCTATAATCACCTACGTATTTATAGTAATATATTATGTAATATTACCTGCCAAAACTCACACATTTTGCTGAGGAGCTCTGTAATTTCCACGAGTATAACTTATCACTCAAAAATTTGCTAAAATCTGTCCCTCTGAGTTACATGGAGTCAACAGGAAATCTTTTGGTGGAGAGGGTGGAGACCTCGACTGGCTATCGTAGCCTGCAGGGAATCGGCCGTCAGACGTTCTGTCGCATGTCCCAGACCCGGTGAAATGTAGCTGAATTGTCTTGGCCAGCCCTAAGGGTCCCATCTGCATCTCATCATTGCTGAGGAGTGTGCTCCCATCACCCAATCAAGCATCCAGCCAGAGCAGGTCATGATATATTTTACCATATTAACATGCCATTGTGTGTTATGCCTGATGTAAAGACTCTCATCTCTGCAAGCCTACCACACAGATTTAGTACTTGTCATTTTTAGGGCATACCTAACAACGTGTTTTCTTTCTCTCTCTCTCCCCCCCCCATCTGTCCCTCTGAGTTACATGTTGATCCTGGGATTGAGATGCTGGCCTCTTCTGCCCCTCGGACCTGCTTGATCCATCCTGGTGCCCTGTGTCTGGTCGGAGTTTTATCGCCCCACTCCTGTGAAGGACGGCCCCATGAGGACAGTTGAGGGTTATACCTGTTAAAACTGTTAATATTATAGTCAGGCTCTCTGTTGTTGCCCAAATGAGGATGGGTTCCCTTTTGAGTCTGGTTCCTCTCGAGGTTTCTTCCTCATGTCATCTGAGGGAGTTTTTCCTTGCCACCGTCGCCACAGGCTTGCTCATTGGGGATAGATTAGGGATAAAATTAGCTTATGTTTTAAGTCGTTCAAATTCTGTAAAGCTGCTTTGCGACAATGTTTATTGTTAAAAGCGCTATACAAATAAACTTGATTTGATTTGATTTGAAAAGAGACAATCTGGAATGATCTGCACAGGTTTTGTGAACTCTCCAATATTAACTGAATGCCTAAAAGCCACGGCCACTTCCTTCATCGCACATTAGTGATCTGTTGTCTAAACTTGCCTACAAAGATGCACTGACACCTCTGCTTTCTATCAGGATGAATACAGAATGTTTCGAGTTCGTTAATATGAAATAAAATCTGTCAAAGCATGTCCGACTTCGTGAACATCAAGCATAAAGTATAAAATGAACATCAGTTTTGGACCTCAGTGAAAGATTTCAAAGGCTACATTTATCACCTATAGTTTTCAACATTTATGTAATACAACTGAGGAACTCCGATAATCCAGATCGCAACAAGTTTTCAACTTCCTTCAAACGTACAACCAGCATCAACGCTCCATCTCAGCACAGTCATACACCACAATCACGGCCACGGTCAACTGGGTATCGCCATGTCACCACAGTCATCATATTTCAAGGGTAAAAGGTTTCAATGCACCACTCTGTGCTTGGCCAAATCCTAAAAATAGAAAGCTCCAGAAGGGCTGGCCATGTGTTTGTAGATGCTATGCTGAAGAAAGTGCTGTGTTTGCCTTTACTCTTACAGCCTTATTGATAGACCTGGTTTATAGAGTTATGGGTTCCAACTGACCTGCTGAATGGTTGTTGGTGAAACACAGAGCTATCAAATCAACGGATGTCACTGGGTGTTCAAATCACCAGTATTTGGTATTTCAACAACTAACATTTGATCTGTCTTGAAAAAACTGCAAGATGTCATGATGGCTGAATTCTGGCAGACCAAACAGATGTAAAAAAAAAAAAAACAAGCTTTTCAGCTTAGAATATCCTTTAACACCTCAATGTCCAAAACAACGTAGAAAATTTTTAAAATTTCATTCAGCCTTGGCTTGCCTGTCTCCAGCTTTGCTGAGTCTGTGCAGATTCCTGTTCTTGGCTGACAGGAGAAGAACCTGATGTGGTCTTCTTCCATTGTCGCCCATCCACCTTGAGGTTTGGCGTGTTGAGTTTTCCCGAGATGCGTTTCTGCTCACCATGGCTGTAAAGAACCAAGTTCTCCTCTGACCTCTCGCATCAAAATGTCGTTTTAACATCCAAACATCATAGCATGATAGCACAACAAGCATGATAAGTTTGATCTATGTGAGCTCTTAGCTCCAAACATTCTCGGCTAACGTAACCAGAAAGCACACATAACCAGAGGATGATACTGCACGCACACACACATTCCAGAGGTCTCCAAGTAACACACACGGCGTTTGGAGAATCCAGGAAGATTACTTGCCAGATGGTTGCGCAGACTCTGGCATCAAGATTCAAAACAAAATGCATATCTTGGCGTTTTGAACAGGGCTGGCAGATGTGACCGTTCAAGCAACAGACTTCGAAAAGTAAACATGGAATAAATCTCAGCAAATTGCCTGATGTCGGGTGTACATAAACAAGACGAAAGGCATGCAAAGGGTGTAAAATTTTAATCACAACGAGTTATGAAAAAAAAAAAAACAGCCACATGCAGACGATTCCTTTCAGCAGTACAACAACTCCGACTGCCAGAGCTTAGTATGTCTAGCCTCATGTTCAATAGGGTTTATTTCAGTAAGAAGCAGAACTTCGATCATTATTGGAGTATCGAGTCGGTATACGGAGAAACACAACGAATGACAAAACTGCTAATTGCATCCTCAGTTTAAAAATACTTACAGAGAAAGAGTATTAATTTACATGTGCAATGGGATGAACTGTGTGTGCAGTTAATAGGTGTGTTGTATAAGGTTTACAAACAAAATGCATAACTTTATGTTCATTATATACAGGAGGAAACAGTACGTCAGGGTTTTACTGATGCTATTTATTTTTCAGTTGCTGCAGTCAGAGTTCAAAGTTCAAAGAATTGACGTCTATCTCGTCTCGTCTCGTCTTCTTCTGCTTTATCCGGGGCCGGGTCGAGGAGGCAGCAGTCTGAGCATGGAAGCCCAAACTTCCCTTTCCCCAGACACCTCGGTCAGCTCCTCGGGAAGAACACCGAGGCGTTCCCAGGCCAGCCGAGAGACATAGTCTCTCCAGTGTGTCCTGGGTCTTCCCCGGGGCCTCCCCAGGGAGGTGTCCAGGAGGCATCCGAAAAAGATGCCCGAGCCACCTCAGCTGATTCCTCTCGATGTGGAGGAGCAGCGGCTCTACTCCGAGCTCCTCCCGAGTGACTGTGCTTCTCACCCTATCTCTAAGGGAGCGCCCAGCCACCCTGCAAAGGAAACTCATTTCGGCCGCTTGTATCCGCGATCTTGTTCTTTCGGTCATTACCCAAAGCTCATGACCATAGGTCATGACGTCTATCATTTATATAAAACACGGTATTTTAAAAATAATTAAAGGCAGCATATATAATTCTGGAGAAACCAGCAACAGCATGCTAGATTATGAAAGTATCCAACCGAAAAAAATCCCACCCCCTCCGTCCAGTGCTCCCTCTAAAGCCACTCATCCAAAACACATGAACGCACACTGCCTGACTACTGCTATACTAGGTACAGTGTGTATACTTCACAAAGTCTGTGTATAGTGAGAGTCCTTATAAGCGTGCGCTGTGATTGCGCTTTAATCCAGAACAGGTGCATGGTTATTAGTGCTGCGCATGTGTGTGAGAGTAGCAGCTTGTGATGCACTGCTGCACGTGGATGTGAAACTGTCAAAGAAAAACCTCATATCCTGGAGCGTCTAAAGTGTGGTGAGAAAGCAACGAATTTGTCTAAAGAATACAATATACCGAAAAATTCAATTTCAACTTTTAAAGCAAAAGAGCTCCAAGACTTTGTTCATAACTGCAATCAACATGATGGGTTGAAAAGAAAGAAAATGCAGCAAGCAAACAACGGCGAGTGTGACGTACTGTATTTCCTTTAGTTAAGAGTAACTTATTTCCTTTATTTCCTCAATAGAGCAGCGGCTCTACTCCGAGCTCCTTAGGCGTAAATATAAATTAAAGGTAGACTGCCTTTCAGATTTTTCAAGTGTAGGTTATATAAAGAATTTTCCCCGACACCCAATTATTTTTGTTTAGTGGACCGAAAGCTACTGAATTCGAATCACAGACTTCCAAATTTATTTGTTTTCTAAAAATAGAACAATTAATGAATTTAGGGCCACATGGCCCTAAATTCTCTGCTACTTTTTCCTGCTTCACCATGGCCCAATTCAAGATACTGTGTCATGCATCACGTGGTGGGCTTTCCTCGTTCACGCAAGGCATTGTGGGATACAAATTTGAAACAGGAGAGAAAAATGGAGTATGTGAGTGTGCGAATGAAACGTGAAAGACTGACGACAGTAACGGAAAGCGAGAAGAAAAGACATTATGTTATATGTGAAGGAAAGGAAACGCAGGAAATATCAAACTAATAAATATCGGCGGTCAGCGAGCACCTCGGTGTGATCAGCTGTTCGTTTAGCGACAGAATGATGGAATTGTCAGTGCACGCTCAAAGGTAAACCTGCGCAAGCACACACACACACACACACACGGACTTCCTCTGTCTGCTTGACTGCGCAAAGCGAGTGATTTTATGCACATTATTTGCTCGGGAATGTTCTCAAATTAAATAACTTCCTAGCCACAGAATGGCCTGATATTTTGTGAGATATTACAGAAATAAACATATATCACACTGACCAAATTTCAGAAGGAACAAAATTTCACCGATTTTATGAAACCGAAAGGTCGTCTAGCTTTAAGTACAGCAATTCTATCATGTATTCAAGTTCATTTATGTGTAAATGAATTACTATAGTAATACAAGAGATGCATTTGTAAACAAGTGTATTTAAACACAATCTAGTGCATTTATTTTTTAGTCGGGTTATTCAGGGTAAGTCAGCTGCATTAAACACCACCCCACCCCACCCCACCCCAATGCACTGGATAACAGAAACTTACACAAGCGCACGTGCAAATACTCCAGACCACAGCGGAAGGCGAAACTATGAAGTCATAAACATTGTGCATCAACATCAGCTAACAATCCTTCCTTCTGACTTCATTTTATCTCCAACACACACACACACACACACACACACACACACACACACACACACACGTTGCGACAATGTCTATTGTTAAAAGTGCTATAAAAATAAACCTGACTTGACATATATATATGACTACTGTTCATAAAGAGTAAACACACCTCACGCAGACACTCCAGCACTCTCAGCCACAACACAGGTCCCAGAAAATAATCCTAATTACTGTGTTTTCCATGAGAGTGCCACCGGTGCACAGTAATTACAGTTCTGGACTGCATCGTAGATCAAGCTGTGAGTCTCAGCTGAAAAATCAGGCCAACCGAAATGGAAACAGCAGTGCTGAGATGGCCGCTCCAGGAGCAAAGGCCATGGTGCCATCTGTGGAAGACATTGTGTGTGTGTGTTAGAGGCTGTTTCAAGGGGAAGGTGAGGACACGCAGAAGCACAGAAGCAGCAGCAGCGCTGCAGGAAGTGAACTCTCCTCTCCACTGAGCCAATGGAACAACTGGAATGTTGTTTCAGGATGAGAAAATGTATAAATGAAGAACATGTGTCTTTCTCTCTCTCTCTCACTCAGACACACAACAAACATTTCCGAATGCTCCCGCCTGTTTCACACATTATGACAAGTGTGCCATTGTTTTCAAACATGTTGGACTTTCATCACCCTCGTAATCACTTGTTTCCATCAAACAGTTTCTCATTTCGCATCAGGACCTAAAAGATTCAGGTTCGATTCAGGATATACTTAGTGAGTAATAAGTAATAAATAAGAGACAACCTCCAGCGAGCTGGTCATTATCACAAAATAAACCCTGACAGAGCGACCTGAATCACCCTTGAAGAGGTTTATTTTGTGATAATGAGTCTTGGTGTGCTGAATACACAGCTACTTACTGAAGAAATCAGCAATTTGATACAAAAATATTGATTTTCAATTGATTTTATTGCTTCTGTGAATGACGTGATCCATAGCAACATGGTTATAAGAGTAGAATGCCGGAATTGACCAATCAGAATCGAATATTTAAAGCCTCGGTCACAACCGGCCGTACGTGCTCCTACGGCTGGTCTACGTTCAAAAAACGCAAGAAACGCACGAAGGGCGCGCGTGTGACGTGCTGATTTTCGAGCCGTAGACCGGCCGCAGAGGTTCTTTGTCATGTCAAACAAACTCTACGGGCGCTTACGTTTTTTTCAGGTTGCAAGACAAACTTACGGCCAACGTGCGTCTTTCTCCACGAACAAAAAAAAAAAAAAAACGCAGTGATTTGGGAAACGCCAAAAATCTCACGGCCAAAAAAATCGTACGTCCGGTTGTGACCTAGGCTTTAATGAGCCATGCGATAAGTAAGGAATATCACACAGGAGACCATGCCGTAACATACCGGCATGAAACGCCCATACATTCACCTGCTGTTTTATACAGTTCAGGAATCAGCTGATCCCTTGAATTGCACCAAATCATGCAGATACAAATCAAGAGCTTCAGTTAATGTTCACGATGTTCAAACATCAGAATGGGAAAAATTGTGATCTTAAAATGTGACTTTCTTTCACTGCGGCGTGCGTGTTTGTTTGACCCAGATGAGTATTTTTGGTTTGAGTATTTCAGAAACTGCTGGTTTTCACACACAACAGTCTCTAGAGTTTACGCAGAATGGTGCAAAAAACAAAAAACATCGAGTGAGTGAGTGAGTGAGTGAGTGAGTGAGCGACAGTTCTGTGGGTGGAAACAAATGCCTTGTTGATAAGAGACGTCAGAGGAAAATGGCTAGATTGGTTTGAGCTTTTTTGCCAGCAAGGATATAGTAACTCATAGCAACTCTTTACAACCGTGGTGAGCAGAAAAGCATCTCAGCATGCAACAGAAAACAGAAGACCACACTGAGTTCCACTCCTGCAGCCAAGAACAGCGATCTTAGACTCAAGAACAAGTTCCTATTAATGTTGCCGGTGAGTGTAGCTACATTTAATGTTACCGATAATACGTTTCTGTTATTAAATTTAAAAAAAAAAAATCAGCTTGTAATGTTGCTGAGAAACCCGAAAGCACAAGCTCGTCTGCCCTGACTAGTCCACAGCCCTGACACTGGAGGCTCCTTCCATAAATGTTACATTTACATAAACATTTCCTCGTAACAGAAAGCTTCACCACATCAACGATTATATGTTTTTATTGATTAAATGCCAACACAGGTTTTTTCATCCATTTATTATTAGGCTTTGATTATACACCCTGTGAACGGGTTGTTACTATAGAAACACTAACATATTAGAGCGAGTGCATTCATGTAAACCTGTGATTATGTTACAGATGGAAGTACTATCAGAGATATAGAAAATGAACCCATACTTTGTTTGAGTGAGTTGAGAATACAGCCGTGATGTGACAGTGTAAGCTACATTAAGGCCCGGTCCCACAATCCCGCTAACTATAACTATAACAATAACGATAAATAAATTATGTGGCTGGTGCTCACACCAGACTGATAATGATACCTGTAGCCCAGGCCTGGGTTTATCCGTATCACTGAGATTGCTTCTGGAGCCATTTTTCCAGGCCTGGATCTGATCCAATAAAACATCTGCCCAATCAGGTAATAGTTTCCATGTGATGTTGTCTGAGCACGTGATATTTTTCCCCGGGCATCTTTGTACATCCTTGTTGCATCATGAAGTCACGGAATACGAATTCACAGAAAATAATAAATATAATACAAAGCACAGATCTTTTATTCACAGATGTGTCATATTTTCCGTGAAATCTCATCTCATCTCATTATCTCTAGCCGCTTTATCCTGTTCTACAGGGTCGCAGGCAAGCTGGAGCCTATCCCAGCTGACTACAGGCGAAAGGCGGGGTACACCCTGGACAAGTCGCCAGGTCATCACAGGGCTGCACATAGACACAGACAACCATTCACACTCACATTCACACCTACGGTCAATTTAGAGTCACCAGTTAACCTAACCTGCATGTCTTTGGACTGTGGGGGAAACTGGAGCACCCGGAGGAAACCCACGCGGACACGGGGAGAACATGCAAACTCCGCACAGAAAGGCCCTCGCCGGCCACGGGGCTCGAACCCGGACCTTCTTGCTGTGAGGCGACAGCGCTAACCACTACACCACCGTGCCGCCCTTTCCGTGAAATATCAATAGTAAATTAATAAAGTAAACATATAAATGCAGGTAAAATATTTAAATTATGTACTTCGCCAGTCCAAGCATTTAATTTAAATCAAGACTTCTTGATTTTTTTATCCGTGATGCATCATCCATATGAAATCAGTAACCAATCTGTAATATACTGAAACATCCGTGACCAATCTGTAAATTATTACCATCTGTGATGCATCTGTATTAAAATCTGTAACCACTCCGTATTTTGTATCCTTTTTATTATATTTCCATAATCCATGATCTATCTGTATTATATCAACCACCGGAGTGTGTGCATGCGCTGTTTTGGAGTCCAAGCTGTACAGTACGACCCGGAATAATGTGCTACTGCTTGGAAAAACCTTCCATGACTATTCTTAAGTTGCATGCGTTTATTTCCCTGAGTATCAGGACCAAGCGATATTATAGTCGGAATTATAGTTGTGTTTTTGCTCCAGACTGGAACTAAATTCTGGTAGAAGGATAGTCAGAGTTGGAGTTATAGGTAGAGTTATAGTTATCGGTGTTGTGGGACCGGGGCCTTAACATCACCGAATCACCATGAAACCACAGTTTATTACCAAAAGGCGACCACTGGGACCCTTTAAACTGTGATATCAGGTCATTTTAAGTGATATCAACTTACAATTGTTTGTTTTGTTGCTTGTGTGTATATCTTAGAGGGGACTGATAGTTTTTATATTTTAGAAGGGACCTCAGAATAAAGATAGATAGTTTTGAACATGTGGGGACATGTGGCTGGTCCCCATAAGGATTTTTTTTCTTTTCAATTTTTTTAAAATGCTGCACATTTTATATTTAAAATTGTGCTTTCTTTTTTAACCATTTAGATTCTAATCCATGTTATTTTACTTAGAAGTCTCAACCTTAAACCACCATGCCATGCAAAAGTATTTGCCCCTTTCTGATTTTTTTCCCCCCATGTCACTTTCTTTATTTTAGGCGGCACGGTGGTGTAGTAGTTAGCGCTGTCGCCTCACAGCAAGAAGGTTCTGGGTTCGAGCCCAGCGGCCGACGAGGGCCTTTCTGTGTGAAGTTTGCATGTTGTCTGCGTGGGTTTCCTCCGGGTGCTCCAGTTTCCCACACAGTCCAAAAGACATGCAGGTTAGGCTAATTGGTGGCTCTAAATTGACCGTAGGTGTGAATGGTTGTTTGTTTCTATGTGTCAGCCCTGCGATGACCTGACGACTTGTCCAGGGTGTACCCCACCTCTCGCCCATAGTCAGCTGGGATAGGCTCCAGCTTGCCCATGACCCTGCACAGGATAAGCGGTTACAGATAATGGATGGACGGACTTTCATTACTTTAGATCAAACAAAAGTTTATACAAAACAATTACAACTGCTGGGAGATCTGTCTTTTACATCACTGTGGAAGAATTCTGGCCCACTCTTCTTCTTTAATTAAAGCCGAATTGCCTTAATTCAGCCACGTTGGAGGGATTTTGCACAAGGTCCTGCCTTAAACTCTATCTTTAAGTCAGCGGTTCAAATCAGGACTTTGAGTAACTAATCGTTTTATGATACTACCAGAAAAAACTTTTTAGCAAGTGCAAAAGTTCAACTGAACTACAGTACGTTTCTTAGCTCATACACAATCACACTTTTTCAGAAATTCAGACATTTCTTTCAAATAACTGAGCTGTGACTGCAAGCCACATGTGGTAAAACGTGACTCAGGGCTGTAAACAGCAATGCTTGGAAGAGAAATACAAACTGAACCTCTCTAACCAGAAGAACCTCAACAAAGACAATTGCTTTGGTTAGCCTTCAGTTAGCCTCTTAATGTTTATATCGGGGGAAAAAAACAAAAGCATTTTTAAAGCCTGACCTGTCCCTGTTCCCTCTACCTCATTTTTCCCCTCCACAAGTTAGACACTAACTCTGAGTTTTGCCCTTCTCACGTCTGCCAAGTAGAGCTTAAAACCCCATCAAATCTGCCACGTAGACACTGTCTGACTGAGTCCAGGCTTGGCTGCAACATGTCTCTGCTGGATTTCAGTATGAGCTCCAGTCCTCATTCACACTCACACAATTGACACAGATCTACTCATCCAAATCTGGGGGCTTTAAAAAACCCACCCTTACCCCCCAGTACACACAAAACTACTTCATTATTGTCATCTGATATTGTGCTGAGCAATTGTGAGTCTGAGATGCAAATGTTGAGGTCCAACATAATGACATGTCATATTGTCCACCAGCCATGATGGTACTGCAGGGGAACAAAAGATCATATTTTAAAGCTAGGGTAGGTAATTTTGGAGAAATCAGGAAGAGTAAGCTAGATTTTGAAAATATCCAACAGCAACAAAAAAAAAAATCCCACCACCTCCTATCAGGCCTCCCTCTAAATCCACTCCTCCAAAACACATGAACGCGCACTGCCCGACTACTGCTGGAGGATGAGTCCATGATGGGCCATGAAAGTCTCTGCTATTTTTTCCTGCTTCACCATGATCCGATTCAAGATACTACGTCACGCATCACGTGGTAGGCTTCCCCTGTTCGCGCAAGACATTGTGGGATACAAATTTTAAAAACAGGAGAGAAAAAGCGCGAATGAAACGTGAAAGACCGACTATAGTAACGGAAAGCGAGAAGAAAAGACGTTATGTTATATACAAAGGAAAGGAAATGCAGGAAATATCAAACTATCAGCAGTCAGCGAGCACCTCGGTGTGATCAACTTTTTCAGCTTCGTCTCTTGGCCAAAGCGAAGCCGTTTCTCAGTCGGCAGGATCTCGAGAAGGCAATTCATGCGTTTATCAGTTCCAGACTGGACTATTGTAATGCCCTGTATGTTGGCCTCAGCCAGTCTTCAATTTTACGTCTTCAACTTGTACAGAACGCTGCGGCCCGATTTTTAACAAGCGCGTCTAGACGTGAACACATTACTCCTGTGTTGTCGTCACTCCATTGGCTTCTAGTCCGTTTTAGAATTGATTTTAAACTTCTGTTGTTTGTTTTTAATGCCATCAATGGCCTGGCTCCCTCTTACTTGTCTGAGATTTTAACTATTCGTGATCATGGTAGGGCCCTGCGTTCTTCGGGTCAGCTTCTGTTAGAAGTTCCAAGGTCGAGATATAAACAGTGGGGTGATCGTTCTTTTGCTGTCGCTGCTCCCAGACTGTGGAACAATCTGCCCCCCGACATTTGCACCACTATTGATCCCGGCCTTTTTTAATCAAAGTTGAAGACCTACTTTTTTAGATTGGCGTTCAATCCTGACTAGGGGAGTCTTGTTTTTGAGGGGTGCTTCGTTTCGTCTGTTTTATTTCATGTACTTCTGAAAGGCTTTTGGTAATCTGCAGCACGGTGGCACCTTCCGCAGTCAAAACCTGTGTTTTTATGTGTTTTGGTGTTCTGTTTTATGGCTTCCATGTAAAGCACTTTGGGTACCTTTTGGTTATTGTAAAGGGCTATATAAATAAAATTTGATTGATTTGATTGATCAGCTGTTCGTTTAGCGACAGAATGATGGAACTGTCAGTGTACGCTCAAAGGTAAACCTACACACACACGGACTTCCTCTGTCTGCTTGACTGCACGAAGCGAGCGATTTCATGCACATTATTTGCTTTAATCCCCTCAAATTATATAACTTCTCAGCCACAGACAAAATAGCCTGATATTTTGTAAGATGTTACAGAAATAAACATACAGTGGTGCATGAAAGTTTGTGAACCCTTTAGAATTTTATATACTTCTGCATAAATATGACCTAAAACATCATCAGATTTTCACACAAGTACTAAAAGTAGATAAAGAAAACCCAGTTAAACAAATGAGACAAAAATATTATACTTGGTCATTTATTTATTGAGGAAAATGATCCAATATTGCATATCTGTGAGTGGCAAAAGTATGTGAACCTTTGCTTTCAGTATCTGGTGTGACCCCCTTGTGCAGCAATAACTGCAACTAAACGTATCTGGTAACTGTTGATCAGTCCTGCACACCGGCTTGGAGGAATTTTAGCCCATTCCTCCATACAGAACAGCTTAAACTCTGGGATGTTGGTGGGCTTCCTCACGTGAACTGCTCGCTTCAGGTCCTTCCATAACATTTCGATTGGATTAAGGTCAGGACTTTGACTTGGCCATTCCAAAACATTAACTTTATTCTTCTTTAACCATTCTTTGGTAGAACAACTTGTGTGTTTAGGGTTATTGTCTTGCTGCATGACCCACCTTCTCTTGAGATTCAGTTCATGGACAGATGTCCTGACATTTTCCTTTAGGATTCGCTGGTACAATTCAGAATTCATTGTTCCATCAATGATGGCAAGCCGTCCTGGCCCAGATGCAGCAAAACAGGCCCAAACCATGATACTACCACCACCATGTTTCACAGATGGGATGAGGTTCTTATGCTGGAATGCAGTGTTTTCCTTTCTCCAAACATAATGCTTCTCATTTAAACCAAAAAGTTCTATTTTGGTCTCATCTGTCCACAAAACATTTTTCCAATAGCCTTCTGGCTTGTCCACATGATCTTTAGCAAACTGCAGACAAGCAGTAACGTTCTTTTTGGAAAGCAGTGGCTTTCTCCTTGCAACCCTGCCATGCAGACCATTATTGTTCAGTGTTCTTCTGATGGTGGACTCATGAACATTAACATTAGCCAATGTGAGAGAGGCCTTCAGTTGCTTAGAAGTTACCCTGGGGTCCTTTGTGACCTCGCCGACTATTACGCACCTTGCTCTTGGAGTGATCTTTGTTGGTTGACCACTCCTGGGGAGGGTAACAATGATCTTGAATTTCCTCCATTTGTACACAATCTGTCTGACTGTGGATTGGTGGAGTCCAAGCTCTTTAGAGATGGTTTTGTAACCTTTTCCAGCCTCATGAGCATCAACAATGCTTTTTTTGAGGTCCTCAGAAATCTCCTTTGTTCGTGCCATGATACACTTCCACAAACATATGTTGTGAAGATCGGACGTTGATAGATCCCTGTTCTTTAAATAAAACAGGGTGCCCACTCACACCTGATTGTCATCCCATTGATTGAAAACACCTGACTCTAATTTCACCTTCAAATTAACTGCTAATCCTAGAGGTTCACATACTTTTGCCACTCACAGATATTTAATATTGGATCATTTTCCTCAATAAATAAATGACCAAGTATAATATTTTTGTCTCATTTGTTTAACAGGGCTCTCTTTATCTACTTTTAGGACTTGTGTGAAAATCTGATGATGTTTTAGGTCATATTTATGCAGAAATATAGAAAATTCTAAAGGGTTCACAAACTTTCAAGCACCAATGTACATCACAATGACCATATTTCAGAGGGAACTAAATTTCACCGATTTTATTAAATCAAAAGGATGTCTAGCTTTAATACTGATGATCACGATATTTAAATCTCAATACTAACAATTTATTATTATAAACATATGAGATTTTTTTTCCCTTCAGATCTAATATTTTATCCTTTTTGATTTACAGTACTCCTATACATGGCCGATCCATCATGTGACATTCCGAAAAAAGTTTAAAAATGTGTATGACATGCAATTTTAAGTATTCGAAAAACCCATAAAGCTTACTTACTTTGATACTTTTGAATAATTTATGTGTGAAAGGGTTAAAACTGAGTGTGCACAGTGTGGCCCAGTGACGTCTGCATAACAAGACATGATTAGATTTCTCTTCCAGTTTTTTATATAGAATTATGATTGTAAGGTTCTATTGGCGTACATGTCGAATAACGCATTGGGTGACTCTTCCCTCCAATACCTAATCTTTCCTTCTTGCCTCAAGCCAAACGACCCAGAAGCACTCAAAGCAAAACCGAACTGAGTTTAAGACAAACCGAGATTCGACGTCTCCTTAGCTGAACCCTTCTGACAAGACTCTGAGTGACATGTGAATTTCTCTGATAGAAGTTGATGACTCTGGTCTCCTCCTCACACCTCTCCCACACGGTGCACTAAAAGAAGTGCACTCAAGGCAAGAGAGAGAGAGAAAGTGGAAATGCGGAATGCATGTCGAGAAGTGAATCAGCCCCAGAGACCTGAGCTAAGCTGAACCAGGTTTCTTCAAAAAACATAAATCATAACAGTCAAGATACGTCACCAGGTTTTATCAAAGAAATCAAACACAACTCTTTCTAAAGATTCGCGACATTAGAAATTGCTTCGATATCAGTAATTTCACATACTGTCATACAGAAGACTCTTCATATGCCCCTCTAAACCCTTTTGTTATATTTGTATTGTTCTAAGACCACCAACATGGAGGACGTCCTGAAGGCACAGTTTTATGTTCACCTGTGATAAAGGGAAAGAAGTAAAATCAACACAATATAGTAACTGAAACAATCTTTCAAATGGTGATACAAGCACCAAACTTGGCACAAATACTCCTTAGACATTATTCTTTTGAAAAAGTACGCGGGCCACCTGAAATTCAAGGTGGCTGCTTATTTTCAAGATGGCCGCCGCTGCACACTTGAAAATGGGATATAATCTGGCCACTTTGACCGATTTGAATGATCTTGGTGTCTAAAAGTAGGTTTTTGACTTTGAGAAATCTAAAAATCCCACTCTTAACCTTCTAGGGAGCTCCTTTCTGCCATTTCTAGCAAAAATATGATGAAAAATATACATAGACCAGAACATATCCTACAAACTATTTTATTTATTTGTTATTTTTAAATGCACAACTGGAATGTTTAGTTATGGTCAATGTTTGTCACTGCAGAGTGCAATGAGTCAAATACAGAGCTCACAAATGCACTGTTCACCCCAGCAGTGAGCTGCATGGTTTCACTTGTCCTCACATTTGCAGCTACATAGTCTGGTGCAGGTGAGACTGAATCGGTAGCATTTGCACCTTCCACAGCATTCAGATTTGCATCCACATTTGCATCCACAGCTGTTGGCAACTCTCGGCAATAGGTGGAAGCGTTGTCCAGAAGACCTTCCATGTGTCTCCACTCTTTGTCCATCCCCAGTCAGCAGGACTTTGTGTTTCTGGTTGGCACAGTGTTGACTGACTCCATATACAGCCTGCTTGATAGGCAGTGCGCTTTGCATGCTGAAGTAGTGCTGCTTGAGTTGGAGGGATCACTTCATATGGCCTCTGCTTTCGAGCAAACATATCCAGCCTGGCATCATCAACACGTGCAACTGTACTGGACCTGTCATACATTGTCACCACAAACTTCTCCAGGACCTCCAGATCATCATCATCTACTGTTGGTGGGTACTGGCTGAGCTTGGCAAAGACATCAGAAGCTTCAGCATACACATCCCAGGTTTGCCATGCAGACTTCTTCCCTTTGCTGCGGAAGCCTGATACAACATCGCAACCAGTGAAGGCATGGAAGAAGAGTATTCCTTTGCTCTTCTCCAGTCCTAAAGAGAGGTGCAGGTCATGTACAGGAATCCATCTCAGGTTCCGTCCTTGGCCAAAGGCCACCCACAACTGGTGCAGACCAATCCCTTGAAGGAGAGGCAGAACACTGATTGCTATGACGAGGACATCCTCTACCTCTACTGCTACACCCTACACCCCAAACTATAATTATTGCTACAGTCTATACAAACATGCATGCTAGCTATGTTAGTGGACTATTTTACAAAAGGCCAAGAATAAGGCAAAAGTAAGCTTCTGAGTGATTTTATTCTCCCAGATTTGGATTCTACATGGTCAAAAATGTATAATTTGATGCCAGAATCATCCATATCGGACAAGTCTGTGCATAGTTATGGCAAAACGATATATTTCTGTACTGGACATGGCGGCCATCTTTAAAATGGGCAGCCATCTTGAATTTCAAGTGGCCCACATACTTTTTCAAAAGAATAATGTCTAAGGAGTATCTGTGCCGAATTTGGTGCTTGTATCACAATTTGAAAGATTCCTCTGAAATATTATGTTATCTGCTGCACTACCTCCTTCCATTCTGCCATCAACTGATAGAGTTCAAATAAAGCTGCTGAGAAATCACTGAACTTGATTTTGTACAGTCTATGGACGTGACGTGACCCTAGTGATTACTGATCGGCTGTCTCAGTGTCACCTGTGAAAAAACCAATCATGTTTTAGAAAAGAAAAGAAAAAACATCCACTTTCAAAGCTGCTTCATCGTAACGAGTAACGAGGACCTTGATAGAAATATAGTGGAGTGAAAAGTATGATATTTGCCTTTCAAATGTAGTGAAGTTAAAGTCATAAGTTTCCAAAAAAAAATACTCAAGTAAAGTACAAATACTCAAAAAGTGTAGTACAGTACTCAAGTACATGTACTTCGTTACTGTCCACCGCTATTCATATTATACTGGAAATATACTATGAGTTTACTTGTTTTATACTTCTAGTCCACTTTTTAGTTTATAAAAGTATACTTTATAGCATATTAGAAATATACTATTAGTTACTGGTTATATACATCTAGTCCACTGTGGCAGCGGGGGCGTGGCCAAGCAGCAGTCTGTGAATGGAGGGCGGGGTCGAGGAAGGTAAGAGGCTAAGTCATTCCGCCTGCTGTCAATGAGTGTGTGTGTGTTTGTTACAGGGATGGAGCATAAAAGGAGAGAGAGCAGAGAAAAGGGGTCTCTCCCCAACTGCAATGCGTGTGAAAGAAAGAAAGAAAGAAAGAAAGAAAGAAAGAAAGAAAGAAAGAAAGAAAGAAAGAAAGAAAGACTCTTGCCTGCCGTGCTTTTGTTCTCCACCCACATCAGGAACTGTTACATCCACTTTTTAGTTTTGAAGTATACTGCAATTTTCCTTCTAGGTATATTCTTAGTTTTCTCGCCCTAACCCTTACCTCATGCACACTACCAGGAGACAACTTACGTGTTTTGTACCTTAAAGGGCTGATGACACGAACATGACTCTATGCAATTTCTTAAATAAACTATACAACATGGCAAACATGTTAGATTTCTGTTATAATTACGTGAAAAGAAGCTGTTGTTACGCAAATATCCAACTTTTAATTGCACAGCGCAAGAAAACTGGGTCCGTGGCTCGCGGCCATGTTGTGATGTCAGCGGGAGAACACGCTGCGGTTCACTGGCTGTTCTACTCTGGTTCTACTCAATGGAAATGGCGCATGAAAACGCCGGTGAACTCTCTAGTGCTAGCTCTTCCTCTTCTGGGAGTCTAGAATTGTGTTGATCTCTTCCGAATAGAATCTATGATAGCCTACCCTCTTTACCCTTTGCCTCTCGTTGCTAGGCGGCAGTTACATGAAAGCCGCAAGCTTTCACAAGCAAATACATGACTGATATCATGCCGACTTTATGATTACATTTATGACTATCATGTAGAATCTATAGCTCTACGTATTCTACATATTTTGGGCTGGAAAACGTCAGCAGTATCTGGCAACAGATACTGCTGACGTTTTCCAGCCCAAAATATGTTCAAAACCCACCAAAATGCACTTGAAACCGCTCAACTGGGCGGGAAACCTCCCAATCTGGCAACACTGTGTAGGCACTGCTGATGGTAGTAACACACGTTTGTGCTGAACTGAACACCCAAGAGATTCTTTTAAGCTGGGAAGGGTGTCAAAACAATCCAAATCGAAGTGTTCAGAGCACAGCACGGATGTTGGTGAGGGCTCCCACTTGTCACGAGTGCGCCTGACTTGCTTCACCCACTTCGCATGCAGCTCGGGATCACTGGGAAACTTGAATAAACTTACCCCATCCTTGTAGGTTTTGGAGCAAAAGCCGGCAACACAACGCGAAGGCATAATAACTATATATATAATAATGTATAATAATAATACTAATAATGACAAACTGAACACTTGTCGCATCAACAACAAACTGGTAAGTTAGGAGGAAGGTTCTTTCGCTGACGTCATATAGCTCCTCCTCCTCCTTCGTCTCCTGGGTGCTGCAGCCCCGTCAAATTTGCCCAAATAGCTGCATTTATCATCATAACTTGTAAAATAGGCGCCTTCGTGAATTAATATATGGATCATCGGGAATTACTTTTTATGTTATAAAACATTGCCAAAGATGTCAAAAACGTGTCATCAGCACTTTAAGGTACAATGAAGTTATAAAGGTAAGAATTCACAAAATAATAACAGATACTCAGGATTACGAACATATAATTTTTTTTTTAATCAAAATTTAAAGCAACATTGTATTAAATGCCAAAGTATGAAAACATGGCAATGACAACTGAAATTAAGCAGATTCTACCGTAACTGGATCCATTAACCACTTGCCCACAAAATAAGAAATTTTTCTTGTCCTTTTTTCAGTGAGGTAATATTTTCAAGATTGAAAATATGGTATTTGGTCTTCTAAAACAGCACGTCATTTAAAAATACACTGAGTATATCAATAAAAGATTTTTAAAGAATAAAGTTCTATTTCTTTGACAGATCTGACAGACATAACTCCCATTTTAAAAATCACTTTCATTATCCCTGTTGCTATCGTCAGTGAATTTCTGTCAGATGACCTGACGATAGACTCGGCCATTATGGATCTTTGGTAGTTATCGTGTGGAAGCAGGCTTTATCATTTTTGGGTGTCAACAGATAGAGTTGAAATAGATTAACAGCGAAAAAACTATTTCGTTCATGAGAGAAGCCCACAGTTATTTTTAAAAAATGCTATCGTCAGTCTAATGCACCTGACGATAGCAAAATTCAAGCCCTCGCCACACACATGTTGACTGATGCAAAGAGGAAATTCTACTGCGCATGATTTTTGTGACAGCAGACATTTACTTCCCGGCAAGACTTGGAGTTCTGACAGCTAGATTTCATCAAATAAATCAAGGTAAGATTTTCAGTCAGCTATCCTGACGATAGACATTTTTGACGATAGAAACATTGAGAATATATTTGTGCATTCATATTTAAATTTTTCTGGAGGAAAACTATCGTAAAGTTGAGATAAATCAGAGCCACTTGTGACCCTTTCAGCCGACAGGCCGTTTCAATGTGTTATTTCCCTGCGAAAGTGACACAGTCGTGTCTATCGTCACTGTTCTGACAGACTATGAGATTGCTATCGTTAGTATATGACCGACAGGTGTGTGCTATCGTCACAAAAATGACAGACCTTGTAAAGTGTGATAGCACACACCTGTCGGTCATATACTAACGATAGCAATCTCATAGTCTGTCAGAACAGTGACGATAGACACGACTGTGTCACTTTCGCGGGGAAATAACACATTGAAATGGCCTGTCGGCTGAAAGGGTCGCAAGTAGGGTTGCCAACCGTCCCGATTTGCCCGGGACGTCCCGAATTTTAGGTGAATTTAATTTGTCCCGCGAGGAACAGCTCCCGTCCCGTATTCCAATCGCAGTCGCGGTTTTTGATGAAATATGGATGAAATATTTTGTCCAATAGTAGCAGACTGGTGATGGATGACACATTGAACCCTTCAACTAAACCGTCCGTTTGTGGGTGATACACGCTGGTGCGGATCGGCTTAATCCCTAATAACCTATACAGTTCGTTTAGTGTCCGTGACATAAATGAGGTGCCTTGATCAGTCAGAATCTCTTTTGATAATCAGTAGAGTTACCCACATTAAATATCCAAAACGAGAAAAGAATTTCAAAGGAAGAAGGAATGGTTGGAAATTTAATTTAGCCACATTTTGTATGAATGAATTCTCATCTCATCTCATTATCTCTAGCCGCTTTATCCTTCTACAGGGTCGCAGGCAAACTGGAGCCTATCCCAGCTGACTACGGGTGAAAGGCGGGGTACACCCTGGACAAGTCGCCAGGTCATCACAGGGCTGACACAAAAGACACAGACAACCATTCACACTCACATTCACACCTACGGTCAATTTAGAGTCACCAGTTAACCTAACCTGCATGTCTTTGGACTGTGGGGGAAACCGGAGCACCCGGAGGAAACCCACGCGGACACGGGGAGAACATGCAAACTCCGCACAGAAAGGCCCTCGCCGGCCACGGGGCTCGAACCCAGGACCTTCTTGCTGTGAGGCGACAGTGCTAACCACTACACCACCGTGCCACCCCTGAATGAATTCTGTTATGTATAATAATATAGCCTTGTATAAGGCCTGTATTTTTATGCTACAAACATCATTTTTGTTTTGCCTTTCTCCTGTATAAACAGTAATTATTGAGTTTTAAAATTTTTCCTTGTATAAACCATTTCATTTTCCTGGGAAATGAGAGGTGTCAGTAATTAGCAAACAATAAAGGTTACGGTCAGTGAATTATGGAATCAACGGTCCTCTCACAGTCTAAATAGATCATAATGGAAAGGTTTATGAAAGGAGAAATTTTAAAACTCAGTAATTACTGTTTATACTGTCCCTTTTTTTTCAAATTGTTCTTAAAAATCATATAGAATTTTTTTCCACATTTTATCTTAGGGGGATTTTTTCCTAGAGCTTTATTTCCATGGGGTTATTTTCCTAGGGGTTTATTTCCATCGGGGTTTTTTCCTAGGGGTTTATTACCTATGATCCATCATCATAGGCCTTACTACCATCAATATCATGCCTTCACAGTCATGGATAAAGCATTAGGCCTACCAGAGTACACTGCATTAAATACTGTATATAGGCCTATCTATTATAGCCATACCAAATAATATGTCAACTTATGTCATTATTTTGTTTTGCAACTAAGTTGACTTAAAGTTAAGTAGAAAATAATATGGGGCAGCACGGTGGTGTAGTGGTTAGCGCTGTCGCCTCACAGCAAGAAGGTCTGGGTTCGAGCCCCGTGGCCGGCGAGGGCCTTTCTGTGTGGAGTTTGCATGTTCTCCCCATGTCCGCGTGGGTTTCCTCTGGGTGCTCCGGTTTCCCCCACAGTCCAAAGACATGCAGGTTAGGTTAACTGGTGATTCTAAGGCTACATCCACACGACAACGGCAACGAGATTAAAAAAAAAAATATCGCGTCCACATGGGCAACGGATCAGTAAAATATCAGGTACATATGGCAACGCAACGCTTGCTGAAAACGATGCAATACACATGCCACACCTCGAGGTGCGCTGTAAGACGGTCCCATCGGAGACACCACGACAATAGAAGAAGTAAGGACGCATGCGCATAAACTATTATGCGCGAGACTTCATATTAGCCACAAAGTCAGAAAAATCTGTTCGTAAAATTACGTTATAATGACCAAATACAATGAAAAGTATTTTTCCAGTCTCACCTGTGAAAGGTAATCCCATGTGATCTCGTCTGGACGGCAAACCTGTTGGTACAGTTAAACGCAGCACATGAATGAGGCATCTTTATTCTCCGCTTTGACCCATCCAATATGGCGGCGAGGATGACATATGATTCTACGCGGAAGGCGGCGTCTTTAATGGTCCAGAATAAATTGAATGCTACACGTTGATGGATTAATTTGTTCTTCTACGCCCTTTTTGAGGAATGTATTGTAGGACTTAAACCAACATCTGAAGAGGTGAGATTGCTCCTTTTTTCCCTATTTTTGCTGGCGGGATTGACTCTGCCCTAAGGGCTATTCTCTCTCTCTCTCTCTCTCTCTCTCTCTCTCACTTTGCACCATTACACAATAAATATTCACAGTGAAAATATTTTGTAAGCGCGTTTCATGAACCAAGTTATAGGATTTGTTGACAACTCGCATCGAGTTCGTTACACTTCTACTCGGCGTGAAGCACATGTGGTTGTGACGTCATCGTAAACAAATCCGTTCTACTCATCCAGACAACTTCGCAACGGCGCCGTTGCCAGATCTTTCCACTCTGGAACCCGTTCTCAAAATATTTCGTTTTGGGGCACCCAAAACGCCGGTGCCGTGTGGACGCCAGGCCGAAACGATAAACAATTTTATCAGATTCACCTGAAACCGAATCCAAAGACATGCAGGTTAGGTTAACTGGTGACTCTAAATTGATCATAGGTGTGAATGTGAGTGTGAATGGTTGTCTGTGTCTATGTGTCAGGCCTGTGATGACCTGGCGACTCGTCCAGGGTGTACCCCGCCTTTCGCCCGTAGTCAGTTGGGATAGGCTCCAGCTTGCCTGCGACCCTGTAGAACAGGATAAAGCGGCTAGAGATGATGAGATGAGAAAATAATATGACAAAAAAGGTTAAAAAAAATTAATAATAGATTTTTAAAACTATTTTAGCATGTCATCTCAAAGTAGCAAATATCGACAAAAACTTAAAGAAAAAGACCCAGAGAAATACCAACAGTACCTTGAGGACCAGAAACTTAGAAACAAAAGAGCAAGGGAAAAGCTGAAAGAACTACTGAAAAAGAAAATGCCTCCTAAGACAGCTTTGGAAAAACTCAAAAAGCAGAGAGAACAAGGACGTGCCAGACAGAAGAAGTATGTTGACCGTTTGACTGCAGCAGGAATATCACCAGCATCCACTCATCATAAGTCTGATGTTAAGGTGCTTACTCGAAAGCAGCAAGAGACTCGAAGGGAACGAAATAACCGATATAAACAGAAAGAAAGAGCAAACCAGACCACTCAGAAGAAAGCTTGGATCAGAAAAAAAGACAGGGAAAACAAAGCCCTTAAGAGATTACAGGCTAAGAAGCAAAATCAAAGTGAAACCTCAACTCCAAAGGTGGCAACAGGATTCAAGGCCAGGAAAACTGAGTGGAATGCAACATCAAAGTTAAGGAACTGATGGAATTATAGTGATATTGATGTATGTAATTACAGTACATGTATACAATGTACTGTTAATAATACATTCTCAATAAGTATTAACTGCGTAAGCGTCATTGATTATAAAGTTTTTGAATTACATGTTCTTTCTGATTGAAAAGAATACATGTATAATGTAATGTTATTTCATGTAATTTCCACAATACTGGTATTTTACAATTATTGTTGATATTTCAATTTTGAAAATAAATTTTATCTTTTTTATTTCAATATTTTATATTATTATTTGGTTCTAGTGATGAGGTATTTAATATTACTAAATTTGTCAGATTAATAATGTAAGAAACAGTTTTGTTGCTATTGTCATTGATTATAATTAAATTAGAGAGGTATGGTATCAGAGGGGTTGGTTTGGACTGGGTGAGGAGCTACTTAAGTAACAGGCAACAATTTGTAAAAATTGGAGATCACACATCTGAGTATTTGCCCATAACATGTGGAGTACCGCAAGGGTCTGTCTTAGGTCCTAAACTGTTTATATTGTACATTAATGATTTATGTAATGTATCAAGTATAATGAAATGCATATTATTTGCTGATGATACAAACATCTTTTGCGCCGGGGACAATGCACAGCAGCTTATGGAAACAATCACAACCGAAATGAATAAATTAAAAAGGTGGTTTAACGTAAACAAATTGTCATTGAATTTGAGTAAAACAAAGATTATGTTATTTGGAAAATATAAGTCGAACCCTCAAGTTGAATTGAAAATTGACAACATAACCATAGAAAGAGTGTATGAAATAAAATTTCTGGGTGTGATTGTTGATCATAAAGTCTGCTGGAAACCGCATATTAATCATGTTAAAGCAAAAATAGCAAAGATTACTGCAATTTTGGGGAAATCAAGACACATTCTGGACTATAAATCACTACATACTCTGTATAATGCACTCATACTTCCATATTTGAGCTACTGTGTGGAGATATGGGGTAATACCTACAAATCTAACCTGCAGCCGTTATGCACATTACAAAAAAGAGCAATAAGAATTGTCAATAATACGGGATATCTTGAGCATACAAACGCATTATTCGTAAAAGCACACACTCTGAAATTCACTGATCTGGTTAAACACAAGACTGCACAAATTATGTATAAAGCAAGACATAACCTTCTTCCGGGTGAGGTACAAAATACGTTTATGGAAAGGCAGGGTGGGTATAACCTGAGAGGGGAAATGAATTTTAAGAGAGTAAATGTTAGAACAACTATGAAAAGTATGTGCATAACAGTCTGTGGGTTGAAATTGTGGAATGGTCTGGATAATGAGCTCAAAAATAGCACCAACATAAAACTGTTTAAAAAATTATATAAAAACATGTTAATAAAAATATATGAGAATGAGGACAGGCAGACTATATAGGTGATGATGAAATTGAGAGCAAGTCTGTGACTGGTCTTCTTGTATTTAGTGTATAGTTATAGGTATGTGTATATGTATGTACTGTATATATGTATTGTATGTGTGTATATATGCATAACATAAGTATGTGTATATATGATTTGATTTGGTCGATATTATACCATGTCGGTATGTTTTGGTATGTTGGTATGTTTTCTTTTTTGTTTATTGCTTTTGTTTTCTTTTGTATATATAGTTTATTATGGTGGAAAGTGACATTTGATTAGCGGTGGTATAGAGGGTTAGGATTGGATAAGTTATTACTTCTTCCTAATCCTTTCTGAACATTATGTTATTGCCTTGTGGCTACGCTATTCTGTTTGTTTATGATGATGTTTTGATTATTGTATTTTTTATTTAAATTTTTATTTTTATATCTTTCTTCTTTATTGTTCAGAATAAAGTAATCAATCAATCAATCAATCAATCAATCAATCAAAAGTCATCTAGAGCGTCTGTCAGAATATGATGGTAGACGTTAGTTCGTCTGTCAGATTTTGATGATAGAAACCGATGTGTTTCTATTGTCATTTAGCATGTCTGTCAGAAATGACAATAGAAATGGTGGTTTTCAAAGAGATAAACTTTTTTTTTAATTGTGGAACATATATTTGCTTCATATGATTATATCATACTCTGGCAGACATTCTATATGATTTTCATGACTTTCCTCTATGAAAAAGATTCAAAATTGTGGGAGAGTGTCTGATTTTGTCTGTCAGAATGATGGTAGAAACACGGGTTAATTAAAACAGCTTTTATTAATTAGTTACCAGGACTACTGTCCTAAAATTTACTATGAATGTCCAAGACCCCAAATGCTACTAGAAAAACTTAATAGAATGATCAAAATAATCAATTCAGCAATTTAAAGAGATGGGACTTAACTGGCCTCTGTTATGGTAGAATCTGCCATTAGCAAAAGAAAATTCAAAAATTCAGATGTATTTTGGTGATGGCGTATAACGACAGCCAGCATGATTCAAGTCTGTCACAATGTTCTCACCTTTGTTTTCAAATTTGCTGGCAAATAAAATAAGAGAAATGTTTATCTGTCTCTTTGTGGGTTAATAACACTATGTACATAAAAGATAAGTTTAAGTTCCAACACTGTTGACTCTTAAAGTGCCATTCCACCATTGGATGTATTCTTTGGCATAAAATACAATATATTTTGACAACATATATAAATGGTTTCACTAGATAGAGAAATCTTTTAGCTTCAAAATGATATATCAAACATAATTTTTTGACAGCGACAAGTATATTAATTTTGCGACCAAAGTCACCTACCCTTTTAATTTCCGCGCGTGATGTCATCGGCAGGTTCCCCTTCTTGTGTACCACGTGACGTGTGACGTGGCACATATTATCAGCAATGGCAGATAGAACGCGATAAAAATAATACCAATAAATCTAGCTAATACCAATAAATCTAGCTAACTGAAAGATTAACTCAAAATTTTTCGCAATTTTTTTGGCCCCCATATACGAGGAGAAATGACTCTCTCACTTTGGGGGTTTCCTGGTCTAAAAATAGACCGACACGTGGTACACAAGAAGGGGAACCTGCCGATGACATCACGTTTCACTACCGCGCGGAAATTAAAAGGGTAGGTGACTGGTCGCAAAATTAATATACTTGTCATTGTCAAAAAATTATGTTTGATATATCATTTTGAAGCTAAAAGATTTCTCTGTCTCGTCATGTTGTCATAAAATATATTGTATTTTATGCCAAAGAATACATCCAGTGGTGGAATGGCACTTTAAGCTATTCCACCCCAGAGCTGAGCACAAACTTATGGTACATGTAGGTTTAAAAGATGGGATTTAAAACATGCTGCCGTATATCACAAAGAAGCCAATATGTGAGAAAAAGAAGTATTTTATAGGCTACTATCAAAAGGATAAGCACAACTACAGGGCCAGTACACTTAAACATCTCATCTCATTATCTCTAGCCGCTTTATCCTGTTCTACAGGGTCGCAGGCAAGCTGGAGCCTATCCCAGCTGACTACGGGCGAAAGGCAGGGTACACCCTGGACAAGTCGCCAGGTCATCACAGGGCTGACACATAGACACAGACAACCATTCACATTCACACCTACGGTCAATTTAGAGTCACCAGTTAACCTAACCTGCATGTCTTTGGACTGTGAGGGAAACCGGAGCACCCGGAGGAAACCCACGCGGACACGGGGAGAACATGCAAACTCCGCACAGAAAGGCCCTCGCCGGCCACGGGGCTCGAACCTGGACCTTCTTGCTGTGAGGCGGCAGCGCTAACCACTACACCACCGTGCCACCACACTTAAACATAAGGCACAAATATTTTAATATTTTATTTTATTACACTTCTGTTAAGTATATCTTGATCAAAAGTTTAAGTATAAGCTTAATATACTTAGACTTTTCGATATACTTTTCAGTATAAGCCAAGTATACTTATGTACGGTATAACTTTATTAAGTATATCTCTGATAAGTATAAATAAAAAGTAAACTGAAAGCGTACTCTCTTATTTTTAGTTTAAAAGAAGTATACTAGAAGCAAACTTGAATAAACTTCTTTTTTGTAAGGGTGCACTGTAGCCCTGCCGGTTGGATATTTTGCTATGAGAAAATACACTTGAGGAGCAGCAGCCAGACTGTATTTCAGAACTTTTGCAAGTCAGCTAATAAATATTAATGAGCACCAAGAGTCTGGTTCTTAATATTAATGACGAGTAGGTGGCGTCAGCAAAACCAGTTGGAGATGCTGAGGGAGTTTTCCTACGACAATTTATTCAAAAACTGACAGCAGGTATGCTTTTCGGAGTAAAGCTTGCGTAAGATGTGTTTTATTCCCCCTCAGGAATAAATGCATGCCTGAATATTATACAACATCTGGCTTGTATTCTCGTTTTGACGTCAAGAACAGACGTCCAACATTACATATTCACCCAAGCTCAAAGCATGTAATTTTACATGTAACCCGACACTATTAGTGACTAATATTTCATTCAGGAAAATTAAATCCAGCTGTTACTGCGACAGATGTTAATCGAAACGATCATTTAACCCAGTAAAACAGCGCTGATCAAGTCAAGATCTAAGACTTGAAACTCTTTAATATTTACACATCAGTTCTGTAAATCTTTTCCCCCCCAAATACTTTATTGTCTTTCTTCTAAAGCTTGTATTTTGGTATGCTAAGGAAAACCAAGCATCAAGAACGAAATCTTTTGGCGCAAGGTACCGAGTCCTGACCTCTGGGGTGAAAGTAGTCAGCATGACTGATGGCTGGTTTCTTGATGTCAGACGACCGGTAGAGGATGTGATGTCGCCCGGATCCACCCTCCTCCTCTCCTGTCATGTCGCCTCCTCTCTCCAGTGGCTCGATGAAGAACTCCTCCTGACCTGTGCGAATCATTCCCGCCTGACAGGAAGAAGACAGAGACAGAGAAGGAGCCGATGAGAAAAGGCAGGCAGAGATATAAGGACGTAGCAAGATAAGGCTGAAAAAAAAAAAAAATTAAAGTAGCATTTCACTCAGAGAAAGGTCCAAAGCTTGCGTATAAAGTCCATTAAGTGAAGCAGCTAGAGGGGCTATTTCTGTAGGATCGCTAGATCATATTTTCAGCCGCTTTGGAAGAAACCCGATCTTCGAATCGATCCGTTCACTTTCTCTGTCTTCACCTAAATCATGCGTGCAGGCAGCAGCCATCATTAAGATCTGCAACGCTACCTGCAACCTGCGACAGACCAAAAAAAAACGTACTAATAGATTCCTGAGAAGCTGTCATTGTGTTCCCCGAGTCAAATTTACACACCTCGCTGTGTTTACACAATTAAAGTAGAACAGGTTGTCAAAGACAAGAAGAAAGAACGCCAAGCCAAGAAATGAGATCAATACAAATGTCTTCTGCTGAAGAACTGACAAGCTGATATACCTGCCTGTTCCTGTTCCTGTCTCGCTCTGGTTGGATATAGTTGATGATGACCAGAGGTGGACAGTAACGAAGTACATGTACTTGAGTACTGTACTTAAGTACACTTTTTGAGTATCTGTACTTTACTTGAGTATTTTTTTTTTGGAAACTTATGACTTTAACTTCACTACATTTGAAAGGCAAATATCGTACGTTTTACTCCACTGCATTTCTGTCAAGGTCGTCGTTATTCGTTTCTACGAAGCGGCTTTGAAAGTGGATGTTTTTTCTTTTCTTTTCAAAAACGTGATTGGTTTTTTCGCAGGTGACACTGAGACAGCCTATCAGTAATCACTAGGGTCACGTCACGTCCATAGACTGTATAAAATCAAGTTCAATTATTTCTCAACAGCATTATTTAACACGATCAGTTGATGGCAGAATGGAAGGAGGCGGTTCTTCTGAGGAACGCACGCACTCATGGCCCATGAACCCATGTTTCAGTTTTCTGCAAGGATTAAAGATTCATTTCGCTTTATATGTTTGCTTTGTTTGCCGAAAACGAACCACATCACGGCCTACAAAACCTCGCCGTCCAACCTGTGGAAGCATATTGAGGTATATAAACGTTTTATTCCAAGAGAAAGCTCGCAGTGAAGTTGTCTTTGCTTTTAGAGCTGGCGATAACGTTGCAAATGTAGCTATGCAGTCTGGTTAGTCAAAAGACTTTCTATGGATTTGCCCACCAAGTTGCCGCAGCCTTGTCCACGGCTAACATTAACACATAGCTAGTTAACTTGGACACTGTTAGTTAGCATGTAAAAATGGAGTTATGCTAACATGAATAACGTTAACTTATCTGAAGTGCTTTCAGAAATATGTTTTAGCATCATCTTGCCAAATAAACAGAATGTAGAAATCTTTCTTTTCTAGTAGCGTTAGCTACCCAATATGATTTCGAGTTTGAAAAACGTTGTGGCAATGATACAACAATGCGTTGAAAGAAAATGTACTTTTAATACTCAAGTATTTTTAAAAGCTTGGTTGATTGATTGATTGATTGATTGATTGATTGATTGATTGATTGATTGATTGATTGATTGATTGATTAGTGTGCAGAAATGGGACCTACTCTGTTACATAATTCCTACTGGCTTTTCCCTCAATTCAAGGTCTTTGTCCCCTCCCTGTACCCAACAAGTCAACTTTATCTGGATTACCGATGGAGATCCTGAAGCTGTTCAAACAAGAACTCTTACTGTCATGGCATTCCCAGGCCACTGCTAATAATGCAGCGAGAGAGAGAGAGAGACTCGGGCAGGCCGCTGAGCTAGCCATTTAGCTCAACCTCACAGAAAATATTCCACCCAAAGCTGTCCCTTCCTCCTCTCTCACTCTCTTTCACGTCCCCGGAGGGTTCATTATGAAGGAAATGGCTGCATGCCACATAAACCGATACTGCCGTCCTCAGGTTCAGCCATCACACTCACCCACTGTACTGACAGAAAAAGTATCTCTCCTGCATCACAAAGTACTGAGTTGTCTTTATTACTGGGGAAGGTTATAACAGTACCACAAAGCATCAACTTTAGACCCTTGAAAAACTCAAATGACATTATAGCACCATTATTGCCAACAGTTCCATACGAGTTACCTGCAGTGGAAAGTAACAAACTACAGTGGTGCTTGAAAGTTTGTGAACCCTTTAGAATTTTCTATATTTCTGCATAAATATGACCTAAAACATCATCAGATTTTCACACAAGTCCTAAAAGTAGATAAAGAGAACCCAGTTAAACAAATGAGACAAAAATATTGTACTTGGTAATTTATTTACTGAGGAAAATGATCCAATATGACATATCTGTGAGTGGCAAAAGTATGTGAACCTTTGCTTTCAGTATCTGGTGTGACCCCCTTGTGCAGCAATAACTGAAACTAAACGTTTGCGGTAACTGTTGATCAGTCCTGCACACCGGCTTGGAGGAATTTTAGCCCATTCCTCCGTACAGAACAGCTTCAACTCTGGGATGTTGGTGGGTTTCCTCACATGAACTGCTCGCTTCAGGTCCTTCCACAACATTTCAATTGGATTAAGGTCAGGACTTTGACTTGGCCATTCCAAAACATTAACTTTATTCTTCTATAACCATTCTTTGGTAGAACGACTTGCGTGCTTAGGTTCGTTGTCTTGCTACATGACCCACCTTCTCTTGAGATTCAGTTCTTGGACAGATGTCCTGACATTTTCCTTTAGAATTCGCGGGTATAATTCAGAATTCATTGTTCCATCAATGATGGCAAGCCATCCTGGCACAGATGCAGCAAAACAGGCCCAACCCATGATACTACCACCACCATGTTTCACAGATGGGATAAGGTTCTTATGCTGGAATGCAGTGTTTTCCTTTCTCCAAACATAACACTTCTCATTTAAACCAAAAAGTTCTATTTTGGTCTCATCTGTCCACAAAGCATTTTTCCAATAGCCTTCTGGCTTGTCCACGTGATCTTTAGCAAACTGCAGACGAGCAGCAATGTTCTTTTTGGAGAGCAGTGGCTTTTTATTTGCACACCATTGTTGTTCAGTGTTCTCCTGATGGTGGACTCATGAACATTAACATTAGTCAATGTGAGAGAGGCCTTTAGTTGCTTAGACATTACCCTGGGGTCTTTTGTGACCTCGCCGACTATTACATGCCTTACTCTTGGAGTGATCTTTGTTGGTCAACCACTCCTGGGGAGGGTAACAATGGTCTTGAATTTCCTCCATTTGTACACAATCTGTCTGACTGTGGATTGGTGGAGTCCAAACTCTTTAGAGATGGTTTTGTAACCTTTTTCAGCCTGAAGAGTATCAACAACGCTTTTCCTGAGGTCCTCAGAAATCTCCTTTGTTCGGGCTGTGATATACTTCCATAAACATATGTTGTGAAGATCAGACTTTGATAGATCCCTGTTCTTTAAATAAAACAGGGTGGCCACTCACACCTGATTGTCATCCCATTGATTGAAAACACCTGACTCTAATTTCACCTTCAAATGAACTGTTAATCCTAGTGGTTCACATACTTTTGCCACTCACAGATATGTAATATTGGATCATTTTCCTCAATAAATAAATGACCAAGTATAATATTTTTGTCTCATTTGTTTAACTGGGTTCTCTTTATCTACTTTTAGGACTTGTGTGAAAATCTGATGATGTTTTAGATCATATTTATGCAGAAATATAGAAAATTCTAAAGGGTTCACAAACTTTCAAGCACCACTGTACTTGTACTCTCATTACAGTGCTTCAGTACTACCTGATTGACTGACTGGAACAAAACATTCTGGAGTAAAATTGAATCATTTTGTTATATTTATTTTTGATGACTGTGACAGAGTAAAAAAAAAAACGAGACCATCAACGACGGTATAGCTCACTCCGGCCTGTCTAGTCCAGAAGGAACGAGCTAAAGTGGGCCACCTTGCACAGTTGTACTCTCAACCAGTCCAGCTCAAATATTTGCCAGAAAGAAGGATATAGTAACTCGTATCATCACTCTTTACAACCATGGTGAGCAGAAAAGCATCTCAGCATGCAACAGCAGAAGACCACACTGGGTTTCTCTCCTGCAGCCAAGAACAGTGATCTTAGAATCAAGAACAAGTTGTTATTAAAGTGGCCGGTGAGTGTAAATCCGTGTGTTTGGTACTTTTTCCAGTATTGCTAAATGTATAGACCAGTTACATAGTAAAGAACAGACGTAAAACTGAACATTGACCCGATTAATGACAAGTTAAAGGGATTCCATTAGATTTTCAAGGAAGAGAGAATAAGTGGTGTGAAAGCTCGCGGTTTCCATCCATCCATCTATCCATTGTCTGTAACCGCTTATCCTGTGCAGGGTCACAGGCAAGCTGGAGCCTATCCCAGCTGACTATAGGCGAGAAGCGGGGTACACCCTGGACAAGTCGCCAGATCATCGCAGGGCTGACACATATCCCTGTGTCCAAAATCACTCCCTATTCACTATATAGGGCACTACGTAGTGAGGACGCCATTTTGTAGTGCTGTCCGAAACCTTAATGAGGATTATTTACACCCTATATAGTGCAAAGTATCCCACAATGCATCATGAAAAGTAGTGTACAACCGATGGTCACTAACCAAAGCAATATATCCCATCATGCATTGTGGTCGCACTGAAAGAACTCAAATTAAAAGTCTCAAATTTGATTTAATAAAAGGCAGCTGGAAAGAAGAAAGAATTCAGCCTTGATTTAAAAAAAAACTGAAAGATGCAGCTACTGTATTTATTAATGTGGGACATACGCTCAGTATAATATGGATTTATCACAAAAATACATGCATGTATATATTATTTTGAAACCCCACCAGCTGACTGATCTGGCATGTTTTAATTGTGCGACAGTAATGATGTAAATACAAGCACGATGGACTGGTGTCCGAAAGGGTTTTTTTTTTTTTCATTTTACCAATGAGCTCACTATATAGTCCTCATCTCATCTCATCTCATAATCTCTAGCCGCTTTATCCTTCTACAGGGTCGCAGGCAAGCTGGAGCCTATCCCAGCTGACTACGGGCGAAAGGCGGGGTACACCCTGGACAAGTCGCCAGGTCATCACAGGGACTATATAGTCCTCTATATAGTAATTCCCTATATAAGGAGTAGTGAACGAGTGAGCGATTTTGGACACAGGGAAAGAGGCACACAACCATTCACACTCACATTCACACCTACAGTCAATTTAGAGCCACCAATTAGCCTAACCTGGATGTCTTTGGACTGTGGGGGAAACCGGAGCACCCGGAGGAAACCCATACAGACACGGGGAGAACATGCAAACTTCACACAGAAAGGCCTTCGTCGGCCACTGAGCTTGAACCCAGGACCTTCTTGCTGTGAGGTGCCAGTGTTAACCACTACACCACCGTGCTGCCCCAAGCTAGCTGTTTTGAAACTTGAAATTCAACAAATGCAAGCTCCAAATAAGCCATACCCACAAAATTTCTGGATCGATAGATAGGAAGCATACAAACAAACAATAGGAGTAACAGTCATAAAGAAAAGCGTCTTTGTCCGGGTTGGTTTGGTGGTGGTGCACTTTTTGGCTTTTTTTCCCCCCTTTTTACCGAGCCTGGATCAGAGGTAAGGCCTCTGTGCGCTATGAAAAATCACTGATGTCATCTTTAATTTCGATTAAATAAAAGCTAGCAGATCGGTCCTTCCAAAACATCTTCGTCTTCTCCACCTGCTTGTGTTCATGTTCAGTTGCCTATAAGCAGTTTTTATACCACACTTGTATAAGTTTAAGGGATTTAGAGGACAAATTCTTTCCATCAGGAAACCTTGGGGATGGAGCCAATATGCCATAAATTGAAATGATAGTCTGTCATCAAGTATGAAAAAAAGAAAAAAGAAAAAAAACCTAAATGAAAAACCACAACGTAGTGTATATCTTTCAGCTTCCAAGCATGTAAAAATGATTCAACACACAATCATTAATAAAATGCTTTGCTTGCTGAGATTTACCAGGATGATAAACAACGGCACAGGCTTTCCAACAGAACAAGCGGAGCCGGCTGCACCATCCAACACCAGAGCACTGGGTCCAAGTGCTCTTTATCAGAACTACTGCTGTTTCCACTGGAGTCATTTCCTGCCAGCGCTGAGGTGGGGAGAGCATGAGAGCACGAGAGAAGACAGATAAATTATCTGCTTATGTGTGGAGTGGACTGAGAATGGTTATTTTTCCCGGAGACGACCCACTTCGAGGGGCTCTTACAAGAAAGCCACAACTGACAATGCTTATGTGTGTGTATTTGTCAGCTGGTAGTGTTAATGGACTTGCTCGCTCTCTTATAAATGTCATGTCAGCACTGTCTGAGCTGCATGCTGCCTCGAGGTGTCTCACTGCAAAAGCCTGAAGGCACTTCCAATTCCAGCTTTCTCCAAATTTATATCCAAATAGCTCATTAGCTGCATTTCCAACTTTATTTAGATAAATGTCACGTCTAGTAACACCCGAAAGGCGGTCAGAGGTAATCTGAGTCTTGGATCGAAGTGCTGAGACAGAATCCAAGGCTTAGGTCAGAGGCAGGCAGGGTTAACCAGGAAAATCCACAATCACAATCCAAACCAGCAGACTGGGATCCAAACCAGAAAACTCTAAAACTCTAATTAGAACATAGGGAAGGAATCAAAACTGGGTTCAAATATTTTTGACCTTGGAAATAAGTTTTGTACTTGTATAGCAATAAAGAGAGGAAAAAAAATCCTGATATACCGGTAATTATGCATGCAGCACAGTGGTGTAGTGGTTAGCACGAAGGTTTTGGGTTCGAATCTCACGGCCGATGCAGCATGGCTTGAGTTTTCATGTTCTTCCTGTGTCTGCATGGGTTTCCTTTGGGTCCTCTGGTTTCCTCCACACATGCAGATTAGGTACAATGGGGCTGGAGTAATTGGTGCAAGCTGTAGTGGTTTCCCAGCCATAATGTATGTACATCCATCCATCCATCCATTATCTGTAAGCGCTTATCCTGTGCAGGGTCGCAGGCAAGCTGGAGCCTATCCCATCTGACTATGGGCGAGAGGCGGGGTACACCCTGGACAAGTCAGCAGATCATCACACGGCTGACACATGGAGACAAACAACCATTCACAGTCACATTCACACCTACGGTCAATTAAGAGCCACCAATTATCCTAACCTGCATGACTTTGGATTGTGGAGGAAACCGGAGCACCCAGAGGAAACCCACACAGACACGGGGAGAACATACAAACTCCACACAGAAAGGCCCTCGTCGGCCACTGGGCTCGAACCCAGAACCTTCTTGCTGTGAGGCGACAGTGCGAATCACTACACCGCCCATGTATGTACATATATATCTCAATATGGCAGCGTTCTAACTCTGCCTTTTCAGCGTATCAGGCCGACATACAATGTTGCCTTACTGCTACCGGTATGCCCACAATATTGCCGCCACACCTGCAAGAGAGATGCCAACATACACGATTTGGGTGTAACAGCTACGGATTTGAAGCACAATTACGATGCTACGCATAGACCTGAAAATAATACAACCCCGATTCCAAAAAAGTTGGGACAAAGTACAAATTGTAAATAAAAGTGGAATGCAATAATTTACAAATCTCAAAAACTGATATTGTATTCACAATAGAACATAGACAACATATCAAAGGTCGAAAGTGAGACATTTTGAAATTTCATGCCAAATATTGGCTCATTTGAAATTTCATGACAGCAACACATCTCAAAAAAGTTGGGACAGGGGCAATAAGAGGCTGGAAAAGTTAAAGGTACAAAAAAGGAACAGCTGGAGGACCAAATTGCAACTCGTTAGGTCAATTGGCAATAGGTCATTAACATGACTGGGTATAAAAAGAGCATCTTGGAGTGGCAGCGGCTCTCAGAAGTAAAGATGGGAAGAGGATCACCAATCCCCCTAATTCTGCGCCGACAAATAGTGGAGCAATATCAGAAAGGAGTTCGACAGTGTAAAATTGCAAAGAGTTTGAACATATCATCATCTACAGTGCATAATATCATCAAAAGATTCACAGAATCTGGAAGAATCTCTGTGCGTAAGGGTCAAGGCCGGAAAACCATACTGGGTGCCCGTGATCTTCGGGCCCTTAAATGGCACTGCATCACATACAGGCATGCTTCTGTATTGGAAATCACAAAATGGGCTCAGGAATATTTCCAGAGAACATTATCTGTGAACACAATTCATCGTGCCATCCGCCGTTGCCAGCTAAAACTCTATAGTTCAAAGAAGAACCCGTATCTAAACATGATCCAGAAGCGCAGACGTCTTCTCTGGGCCAAGGCTCATTTAAAATGGACTGTGGCAAAGTGGAAAACTGTTCTGTGGTCAGACGAATCAAAATTTGAAGTTCTTTATGGAAATCAGGGACGCCGTGTCATTCGGACTAAAGAGGAGAAGGACGACCCAAGTTGTTATCAGCGCTCAGTTCAGAAGCCTGCATCTCTGATGGTATGGGGTTGCATTAGTGCATGTGGCATAGGCAGCTTACACATCTGGAAAGACACCATCAATGCTGAAAGGTATATCCAGGTTCTAGAGCAACATATGCTCCCATCCAGACGACGTCTCTTTCAAGGAAGACCTTGCATTTTCCAACATGACAATGCCAAACCACATACTGCATCAATTACAGCATCATGGCTGCGTAGAAGAAGGGTCCGGGTACTGAACTGGCCAGCCTGCAGTCCAGATCTTTCACCCATAGAAAACATTTGGCGCATCATAAAACGGAAGATACGGCAAAAAAGACCTAAGGCAGTTGAGCAACTAGAATCCTACATCAGACAAGAATGGGTTAACATTCCTATCCCTAAACTTGAGCAACTTGTCTCCTCAGTCCCCAGACGTTTACAGACTGTTGTAAAGAGAAAAGGGGATGTCTCACAGTGGTAAACATGGCCTTGTCCCAACTTTTTTGAGATGTGTTGTTGTCATGAAATTTAAAATCACCTAATTTTTCTCTTTAAATGATGCATTTTCTCAGTTTAAACATTTGATATGTCATCTATGTTCTATTCTGAATAAAATATGGAATTTTGAAACCTCCACATCATTGCATTCCGTTTTTATTTACAATTTGTACTTTGTCCCAACTTTTTTGGAATCGGGGTTGTACGTTTTTCAACCAGTTTTGCCCGTGTATCGATCAAATCAATATATTTTTGGCGTTCGGACTGTTCACGTGTCATTGTTTACACTGATTTGGATAATTCCAGGAATTTCCGTATCTTTATGCTAGCTGAGCTGTGATTGGCTGAGAGGTGACCTGATTCATGCTCTCAGCCAATCACATGTTAAATGCAGTGCTCAGAAACGCACAGTTGTGATGCGTAGTCGTCTTCCTGGAAGCAAACCGTCTTCGTCGGTCGTGTTCCAGAACTGAAACTTTCAATTTCCCTCACAAATTAGTGTCAGCTGGTAAGTGAAAAGTCATGCAACAGACGTACGTTGGAGAAAGCAAAAAAATCAGCGATATACAACAAATGATCTTAGTAACTTGTTCAGTTTAATTAAATGTTGTATGGATGGGCATGTTTCAGTATTGACTTTATGAAGTGAAGTCCAGTATTAGACTGGTGCACAGTTCAGGAAGTAAATACAGTACTAATTTTGTTGTTGTTGAAAGACCTCTGGCTTTTGTTGTTGAACATGATGATATGACTGAAACACTGTGTTACAGGACAAGCTCGGTTACCTGAACCGCTTTTATTTGAACGTCCACTTAGTTAGCAAAACTTTTTCCCCAGAGAGTTTGGATAATTAACCTCATACTATACAGTAAACCCTGCATTTATTTTCCTCAAAAAGTAGCTCAAAATGGCCTAGATTGCATCTCTGAGCTTCCTTGAAATTTGGTTTCGACCCCCAGCCTAACAGGAACCTTGCTGCGCTCAGAGACGCTAATCTTTTTCATTTGTCAGTGTTGGGATATTTGCTGTAAAAGTTGCCGCTACACTAATAAAAAGGCTTGTCAATCTTGAAAATGTGGTCTTTTGTTTAATTTTCTCTCGCTATCCCGATGCAGCAGTGAGGTGACAGCACGCCACCATGCAAATATTCTACATTCGGACAGACTCCGAAACGTTAGGTTAACGTGGGGCGGCCTTGGGCTGAGGTGCCCTTGAGCAAGGTACCTGACCCCTGACTGCTCCCCAGGCGCTCTAGTGTGTCTGCCCACTGCTCTGGGTGTGTGTGTGCGCGCGTGTTCACTGCTTCAGATGGGTTAAATGCAGAGGATGAATTTCATTGTGCTTGAAGTCTGCATGTGACAAATAAAGGTTTCTTCTTCTAGACTCCACTCCCCGTCCACGTAAGTGCCCAGTGCGTAGCTGCCCGAGTCGTTCCGTGTGGAGATTGTCAGTGATCATGCTAGTCTGGTTTACCTCCTTCCTTCTGCTGTGTTCGCGGTAAAGTACCATCTGTGTTAAGAGGCACTTATGTGCCATGCATGTAATACGTGCCAGTCCCTGAGTTAGATCTGGATAGTTGTGTATTGTAATTGAATGGCTGAAACTGAAAATAAAGCTGACACTTGGGTTGTTTGATTCTTTTTCCATAAATATGGTCACTAATACAGTTGAATATTAATTATAATAAGTCTTCAATCAAAAACAATGACAGCAAGAAAAATCTCATTACCAAAAAAGAGTGACTTTCAAGGAGGCCTCTAAGTGCCAGGAAATGCACTAGAATGCCTCTCTGACCATGTAGAACCCGTGAGCTTTCAGGGGCCTAAGGTGGCCCCCGAACCTGCAGCTGTTATCCCTGGTGCCACTACACTGATATTTTGGTCTTGTTCGAACCCTGTATGGCAAAGCTAAATAAATTAAATTACTGTATTCACAAATATACTTGTTAATTTCAACAAGTATATTTGTGAATACAGTAAAATATTATGTCATGGCGCCCCTCGAGGTAGACGTGTTTGCTCGCTCCGCTCTTGAATGCCGGCTTTTTCTTCTTTTTTGTGTATTTTCTGTTTTTTCTGCTGTGCACAAATGTCATGCACTGTTAACATATAACAGACAGGCACTGCTGGACATCGCTAACACACACAGCCATTTGGAATTTACTGGCTTTATACCAACAGAGCTACAACTCATCGTTCGCTCCCGCAACCACCACCAGCTCCAGGAAGGCCCTGAAGCACCGGGCCCGAGTGAGCATGCTGACCCCAGGAGAGTGCTCCGGAGACAGCGACGCAAGCAAGGCAAGAGGGGGAGGCCTCCATGTTAGGCTAAAAGCTCGCGCTAGCCGACCACCACTACCCAGCCTCCTGCTAGCCAACGTGTGGTCTCTGGAAAACAAACTGGACGAATTAAGAGCCAGAATCACAGCTCAGCGGGAAATAAGAGTGCTGCGCTTTAATTTTCACCGAGACCTGGCTCTCAGACAAAATCCCAGAATGTGCCATTCAGCTACAGACTCACTCTGTACACCGAGGAGACCGGACCGCAGCCTCCGGTAAGGCTAAAGGGGGAGGTGTGTGTGTGTGTGTTTATTAACAACTCTTGGTATGGGGATATACAGGCTGTTTATAAGCACTGTTCGCCAGATGTGGAGCTGTTATTGCTGAAATGCTGCCCCTATTATCTTCCAAGGGAATTCACTGCTGTGTTTTTGGCCGCTGTTTACATCCCCCCACATGGCAGCACTCAGTAAACTCCACGATGACATCAGTGTGTTAGAGACGGCTCATCCCGACGCTGTTTTTATCATCGCCGGTGACTTTAATCAGTGCAATTTACGGACTGTATTCCCTAAATATTATCAACATGTGGACATCCCCACCCGTGATAAGAACACACTGGACCATGTTTACAGCAACATACGCGGTGCATACAGGGCCGCACCCCACCCCCACTTCGGACACTCGGACCACATCTCTTTGTTCCTGTATCCAGCCTATAGACAAAGACTACAACAAACAAATCCTGTCACCAAACAAGTCAAACTCTGGAGCCCAGAGACTGACAGCACCCTCCAGGACTGTTTTGCTCGGACAGACTGGGATGTGTTTAAAGCTGCAGCCACTTTGAAGGACTCTTCTGTCAGTATACAGGACTATGCTGAGTATGTGACTGGGTACATCAGCACATGTGTCTGCAACATCGTGCCCACCATACAGATCAGGAAGTTCCCCAACCAAAAGCCCTGGGTAAACAGTCAGGTACGTCGCATGCTGCATGCTCGCTCTCTTGCATTTAGATCAGGCAATGACATGGAGTACAAAGCAGCGAAGTCCGGACTGAGGAAAGCCATTACAGCGGCCAAGAGGCAGTACAGAGAGAAGTTGGACGGCTTCTATTCTACTGCTGACCCCGGGTGAATGTGGCAAGGCATGCAGCATATCTTTACAGACATCTTCAACATCTCGTTGAGCCAGGCTGTTGTCGCCACGTGCCTCAAAGCCACCACCATCATCCCGGTCCCGAAGAAGCCGTCTCCCTCCTGCTTCAATGACTACCGCCCGGTTGCACTCACTCCCATCCTTATGAAGTGCTTCGAGCGGCTAGTCATGTGGCATATCAAGTCTGCCCTCCCCGCCCTGGACCCTTTCCAGTTTGCATATCAGTCCAACCGTTAGACTGATGACGCCATCTCCACTGCCCTCCACTTAGCCCTCACCCACATGGAGACAAAAGACTCGTACGTCAGAATGCTGTTCATAGACTTAGCTCAGCATTCAACACAATCATTCCTCAGCAGCTCATTCATAAACTGGACCAGCTGGGACTCAACACCTCCCTGTGCAACTGGCTGCTGGACTTCCTGACGGGGAGAACACAGGCTGAACGGGTTGGCAGCAACTCCTCCAGCACCATCACATTGAACACGGGGGCCCCCCAAGGATGTGTGCTGAGTCCCTTCCTCTTCACTCTGCTGACCCACGACTGCACACCAACATCTAGCTCCAACCTCTTCATTACGTTTGCGGACGACACGACTGTGGTGGGTCTCATCAACAATGGGGATGAGACAATCTACAGGAGTGAGGTGAGGTGCTTGGCTATGTGGTGCAAGGACAGCAACCTCCGCCTGAATATATATTAATATATATACCTGTGAGTGTTTAGTCTATGTCTACTTCTTATCTAGAGTGTTTATACTGTTTATATTGTTTATTTCAGTTATTCTATTTTTATTTACAATATTGCATTGCCTGTTTGCACCATGGGTCAGAGAGGACTGAAATTTCATCTGTGCTGTATGTCGAGCATGTATAGCATATTTGACAATAAAGTTGACTTGACTTGATATCACAGACTACAGGACCACCACCAGCACCATCAGCTCCACAGACAGCCTGCCAGATGACCTCAACACTTTCTACACACGGCATGGTGATGTAGTGGTTAGCACGGTTGCCTCACAGCAAGAAGGTTCCAGGTTTGAACCCAGCGGCCGGCCTTTCTGTGTGGAGTTTGCATGTTCTCCCAGTGTCTGCGTGGGTTTCCTCCGGGTGCTCCGGTTTCCCCCACAATCCAAAGAGATGCAGTTAGATTGACGTGGAGCGGCCTTGGGCTGAGGTGCCCTTGAGCAAGGTACCTGACCCCTGACTGCTCCCCGGGCACTGTGTGTGGCTGCCCACTGCTCTGAGTGTGTGTGTGTGTTCACTGCTTCAGATGGGTTAAATGCAGAGGATGAATTTCACTGTGCTTGAAGTGTGCATGTGACGAATAAAGGTTTCTTCTTCTTCTTCTTTGAGACCACCAGCTACAGCACAGAGAGGAGGCGCACACACACACACCTGGACCACCCAAACCCCCTCCCCCCCACCAACAGTCTCATCAGGCCAAGTACACAATGCTCTGAGGAGGATCAACCCCAGGAAGGCAGCAGGACCAGACAACATCCCTGGGCGGGCCCTCAGAGTATGTGCCAATGAGCTGGCTGATGTTTTCACCACCATCTTCAACCTTTCCCTAAGCCAGAGCACCATTCCCTCCTGCTTCAAGACCACAGCCATTGTCCCTCTTCCCAAGAAGAGCCCACCCACCTGCCTGAATGATTACAGGCCGATATCACTCACTCCAATCATCTCAAAGTGCTTTGAGAGAGTGGTACTGGCCCACATTCAGAACAACATACCGGAAACCCTGAACCCCCTGTAGTATGCCTACAGGCCCAACAGGTCCACCTCAGATGCCATCGCTGCTGCCCTCCATTATGCCCTCTCCCACCTGTAAAACAAAGACTGTTACATCAGGATGCTCTTTGTTGATTACAGCTCTGCCTTCAACACGGTCATCCCCCACAAACTCATCCATAAACTGTCCACACTTGGTTTGCACCCCACCCTCTGTGACTGGCTCATCAACTTCCTGACTGGCAGGCCCCAGACTGTCAGGATTGGTAATAGGACTTCATCCAGCATCATCACAAACATTGGCACCCCACAGGGATCCGTCCTCAGCCCCATCCTCTACACTCTGTTCACCCATGACTGTGTCGCCTCCCACAAGGACAACATCATCCTGAAGTTCGCGGACGACACCTTAGTGATAGGACGCATCACCGGCGGTGACGAAACGGCCTACAGGAGGGAGGTGGCCAGTCTGGTGTCATGGTGTGAGGACAACAACCTCACCCTCAATATGGACAAGACGAAGGAGATGATAGTGGACATGAGGAAGGAGAGGAGACCTCATCTGCCACTGTTCATCCGGGAGCTTGAGGTGGAGAGGGTGAGCAGCTTCAAATACCTGGGTGTTCACATCAGTGAGGACCTCACATGGACACTTAACACCACACAGCTGGTTAGGAAGGCTCAACAGAGACTGTACTTTCTGAGGAGGCTGAGGAAGTTTGGTATGTCACCCAAGATCCTCAGCAACTTCTACAGCTGCGTGATTGAGAGCATCCTGACCAACTGCATCACTGTGTGGTACGGCAGCACTACAGCAATGGCCTGCAAACGCCTGCAGAGGGTGGTGAAGACTGCTGAGAGGATCACCAAAACTCCACTGCCCTCTCTGCAGAGCATCTACCACCGCAGAGTCCACAGGAGAGCTGCCTCCATCCTCAAAGACCCCACCCACCCCCAGCACGGACTGTTCACACTCCTACCCTCAAGCCGGAGTTACAGAAGTATGAAATGTAAGACTGTCAGACTAAAGAACTCTTTCTTTCCCACCGCCATCAGACTCCTGAACGGCTGACAGGAGTCTATAACCATGGATTACCTCCCTGTAGACTGTCCTTGACTGTTTACATCTGTTTGCACATTACTGCCTTTTTTGCTGCTGTTCCTTGACTGTTTACATCTGGTTACATTGTTTGCACATATTTGCACATTACTGCCATTTTGCTGCTGTTTCCTTGACTGTTTATATCTGGTTACATTGTTTGCACATTCGCACATTACTGCCCTTCTGCTGCTATGTCTGCTACCTTATTTTTGTATTACATTACCTATTTTGCACTACATTTATCTTTATTTTGTACTACACTGGGTGTTTTTGTTGCTTTTGCTTTTCTTTGCTTTTATCTCATCTCTCATCTCATTATCTCTAGCTGCTTTATCCTGTTCTACAGGGTCGCAGGCAAGATGGAGCCTATCCCAGCTGACTACGGGCGAAAGGCGGGGTACACCCTGGACAAGTCGCCAGGTCATCACAGGGCTGACACATAGACACAGACAACCATTCACACTCACATTCACACCTACGCTCAATTTAGAGTCACCAGTTAACCTAACCTGCATGTCTTTGGACTGTGGGGGAAACCGGAGCACCCAGAGGAAACCCACACGGAGAACATGCAAACTCCGCACAGAAAGGCCCTCACCGGCCACGGGGCTCGAACCCAGACCTTCTTGCTGTGAGGCGACAGCGCTAACCACTACACCACCGTGCCGCCCCAGTTTTAAAGATATAGGCCGGAAATGAAAACGTGACGGGACGTACGGACGGAATCTGTTTTTATATCCGCCACCTAACTTCATTTGGGCGGTGGATAATTAATGTTTGAAATGTTGATATGTTTGGGTCTTCTCTGAAAGCCTAGAAGGTCCTGCCGGTTCCCCTCTGGTTATTATAAAATGATTCATTCTGGGGTTTTGTGATGCTTACTTTCCTAGAACAGTCGACCCGTAGTGTGTTATTTCTGACATACACTTGGGTAAATGAAGCTGTGGTGGAATCACAGCACACTAAGAGCTTTTCTTCATGTCACCCCTTAACAACCACGACACTTGGCAACTACCAGCATAGCAACAATGCACCTGAAGTATAAAAGATCTTGGCTGACTTTGTTTACATTCTCTATGTCTCTTCTTCCCTGAACAGAAATAGATCTTTAGGCTTAATTAAGGGTTCAGTTTATCTGTTAGTATTTTTATGACACGCTTAACAACCTCAGGATTCAGGAACGTCATCACTGTCGAATACAGATGTGAAATCAGGCTTAAGGTGATCCAGCTCTGTAAAGTGTCCTGTCTTGGAAAATAATATTCATTCTTCTTCTTCTTTTTTTTTTTTTAAATCACTTCTGGATTCCAGATGAGAACATTTTTTTCCATGACTGTAGGCCTGGCCTTGAAAAAAAAAAAAAAGTGATGTTAAAACAAACTTTGGAGGGTCATGTAGGGATGATAGTGCTGATGTTTTATTGTGCTGACTCTTATTCACCGAATTCCTTTCAGATGATTTGTCTCTTTTATTATCGTGACAACTTCTTCCTCAAAGCAGATCTGCTCTTACAGCTGTAGCCGGATGGTCGTCATGCACATGGAAATAATTTGTCAGTGTTTTCAGTATCAATATTATGAATCAATTATATGTTCATTTCCTCATATACTTGACTGTTAATTATGCAGCAGTTTTATAAAACTAATTCCACTTCGTAAAGATAAACAACCTCAAAACCTCTGCATGTTATTTTTTCCCATATGAGTCATGCTCGCGTTGGTTCATGTGACCTGCTTGATTGTCAAATCCCTCATGCATTTGAATTATTACCTGAGCATGAAAGGCCAGGATCAACATTTTTTTTTTTTTCAGACTGCATTTCTACAGCTCAGGGAATGAAGAACAGCAAACCTTCGGCCCAATTTCTTCCTTCACTCCGTCCTTCGATCCAAAATACAGCCGAAACCCATTTACCTTCTCTCACACTAAAGGACAGAGAGAATGGGTGGCTTGCAGAGAGCACAGTAAGGTTCTGGGAAACCTAATGCTGTCTGGATCGAGAGTGCAAAGACCAGGTCGCCCTAATCTACTTGCAATATGAAACGTAATACAAAAATTCAACTTGCGTTTGATGAGATGAAAAAAAGCAAGCAAGAAAGAAAAAATCAAAAACGAAGCCTCAAAAGGGAAATCATTGGGAGAAAACAAACAGATAACAAAGGATGAATTTCATTTCATGCACACTAGGGTTGTGTGATATAACAATTTAATCGTCTCGACATGATTTCACACTGCCACGATATCCAGCGACATTTATTCTGATTATATTATAACTTTTATGCATTTTGAAATTTAATGTTGGAGCACTCAAAAACACTGCACTAAAAAATACACCAAAAGAGTAGTTTTTATCGCCACAGTAAAATGACAAATGCAGTAATCAACATACAAATCTGGAAAGATTTGCACACGTGTCGAACTTGCGATATTGGAAGCCCCGCCCCCTTGCCTGATCTCACAGCACTCTCAGGGCTCCCGGGGCGCCCTCGCTTTCTGAAAAAAAAAAAGGTAAATGGAGCATGCTTTATGTTTATTAATATATCATGAAGTAAAATCTATGAATATTTAATCTTAGCTATATTTAACAGTTATTCCACGAAATCGAGTCATACATGAGTGTTGGTTCAGCAACATGCTCCTCCATTTTGTTTTTCTCTACTCACAGGATATGAGCTGATATCCTAGTAGTAGAGTAGCCAATCAGAGCGCACGATTGCTCATATCCAGTGAATGTTATTAGAACAGGATATGAGCAATCACATGCTCTGATTGGCTGCTCTACTACTAGGCTATCAGCTTATATACCGTGAGTAGAGAAAAACAAAATGGCGGCGCTTGTTGCTGAACCAACCGAGGACGAAATAAAAACTCTACTCAAAAACAAAACCCAAAAAAAAAAGAAAGCAACAAAATATGGAATAAAAGTATTTGATGGTAAGAATGTATCTTTTTTATTTTTTCAAGAATTATTATGATTATTATTATTATTATTATTATTATTATTATTATAGCGTTTTTCACAAATTGCTACTGTCATTTCGCCGGTTTGTTTACATTCTAAGCGGAAATTATTTTGTCGGACGTTTTGTATAAGGTTTTTATTAATTTGCAAAAAATAAAAATAAAAATGCTCTGATTCTCAAAATCCAGTGAATGTGGATAGAATAAAACAGTTATTCCACTCAATCTCATCGTACATGGCTGATACGTAGCTATCAGCACATGTACGACACGATTTCGTGGAATAACTGTTAAATATTAGACAAGTCTACAGTTAACATCAACGAACCGTATTTATTAGAGAAGCCACTGAAAAATATAAACCGAAAATGATCTCTCAAAATGGCTCATTCGGTTTTCAGCAACTACAAAGAGAAATAAGAATCAAAATTTGACCAATAAAGGTGAAATACAATGAAGGGTCAAATCTAATACTATAGTTAATGTTAATGATGATGATGATTAGAAAGTGATTAAAAGCACAGTGAAAATGTCAGCCATGTTGATGTTAGACAACCGATGCGTGAAAGGATTATATATAAAATGTATTTTGTGCTTTACTGCAAAATCAGTTAAAAATCCACAAACTAGCTGAGTTTTCACCTTTGGCGCTGCCACCAAGCAGTTCCTGACTTCACAGCTGATATTATTTACACTATACTTTCTTCAAACCTGAAATGGTAAAAACAGCTCATTCCCATGTCTTTTTAGGCTGGATGATTTTTTTTTTTAAAGTAAATCACAAGCCGGGAAAAATCAATATTACACACCTAGTGCATACCAAAACAGAGTGCAAGTGGATCATCTGGTCAAAGACCCAACATGCTCTGGTTCCTATCAGAGGTCTGGAAAAACAGCACAGGGAGATTTAGTGGAAAAAACAACACGTACTTATGGATGAAACTCAGAATCTGTGTCATCATCGCTTCCAGCTTTCCATCTCATTTTCATTCTCTCTTCAATACTATTAATTCCTCTCTGATTAAAAACTGTTCTGTGGAGCTTACAATCTGTATCCACAGGATTTAGGAGTTCATATTGGCATGAAAACTTTTCCAGAAAATGCATCTGAAAAATCTCGTTACAATTCCAAAAACTGACCAAGTTTTATCTTTTCTCCATAAAGGGAAAAAAGACACTTTAAAAGAAAGGATGTGGTGAGATTTCAGACATTCGCTTGATTGAAGTTACTGTGATAGAAAACAAGTATTTAAAAATGGTGAGCTAAAAGAGAGCTAAGAATAAGTGTAGTGCAAGGTGTTAAGTGACATTCCTCAAAGATTTTAGCAGTCCTGTAGCAGTACATGGCTTTGTGTCCTGTTGCGAGAGTAAATTGCCTGTCTTTGAGTCGAAAGACACTCTTAACTCCCAAGCACAGCTAATTTACTGGACCAGAAATCCAGACGAGGACATCAATATGTCACTTGCAAATGGTAATGTAACACACATTCTGCTAGACTGGGCCTCAGGCCAATGACAGAGTGAAAGTCAGAGATACATAGCTGGTAAGAAACAGGAAGAAAGAAAGATAGAAAGAAAGAAGTGTCTGAGAAGGTACTTTAGATGTTCTGGAAGAATCATCGAACATTTTTATGGTTAAACTCCTCTTTAATGCCTGATTCCCCAAACAAGTATTCATATCACATTTGCTAACACAGTCACTAACTTCACATTTCTCAGTTTAAAACAGAGACATACTTTGTTCCATATTGATAACTGAGTGATAAATATGAGCTCAGTGTGATGCCATGACCTAATATGATAAATATAACTAGCTAACTTACAGTATGTGAAGTTGGAGGTTGTGGTTGTTATGGTACACTGTAACAGGTTTGACTGTTAGTGTTATATGATGCAAACTTAGACTTGGGTACTGAAATTCTAATTCTGTCTAACTGTGAAAAAAAAAATGCAATGTAGGTATAGTAACACTAGCAGCATTCCATACAGTTCAGCATTCCATATACTTTAGCATTCCAAACAGCTCAGCATTCCATACACTTCAGTATTCCATACAGTTCAGCATTTGATACACTTCAGTATTCCATACGGTACAGCACTCCAGTCACTTCAGTATTCCATACTGTTCAGCATTCCATACACTGTACCATTCTATACAGTTAAGCATTCCGTACACTTCAGTATTCCATACAGTTCAGCATTCTGTACACTTCACTATTCCATACAGTACAGCATTCCGTACACTTTAGCATTCCAAATAGTTCAGCATTCCGAACACTTCAGTATTCCATACAGTACACTATTCCGTACACTTCAGTATTCCTTACAGTTCAGCATTTGATACACTTCAATATTCCATACGGTACAGCACTCCAGTCACTTCAGTACTCCACACTGTTCAGCATTCCATACACTGTAGCATTCTATACAGTTCAGCATTCCTTATACTTCAGTATTCCATTCAGTACAGCATTCTGAACATTTCAGTATTCTATACAGTACAGCATTCTGAACACTTCAGTATTCCATACAGTTCAGCATTCCTTATACTTCAGTATTCCACACAGTTCAGCACTCCTTATACTTCAGTATTCCATACAGTTCAGTATTCCTTATATTTCAGTCTTCTGTACTATACAAGAATTTGCGCACTTCCATATTCCGTACACACTCCAGTATTCTAAAGACTTCAGTAGTCTGTACTCTTTGGCATTTCATACTTTTCAGTATTCTATACAATTCTATATCCTGTACATTTTGGTATTCCGTACACTTTAGCAATTCCATACACTTTTTAGTAGTCTCTACACTTCAGTATTCTGTACACTCCTTTAAGTTATACACTTCAGTATTCCACACACTTCTGTATTTTGTACACTTCAGCATTCCGTACACTTTGGTATTCCATAGACTACAGCATTCCTTACACTTCAATATTCAGTGTACTTCAGTTTTAAATATCCTTTAAATTTCAGTGTTGCACACACTTCACTATTCCCTGTACTCTAGTCTTCCATACACTTCAGTATTCTGTATACGTCATTATTCACTACACTTCAGTATTCTGTGTACATCAGTATTCACTACACTTCAGTATTTCCTACATTTTGGTACTCCGCACTTCAGTATTCCAAACACTTCATTATTTGATTACGGTTACATGATGGCGATGATGACAGGACTTGGACTCGAGTCCGACTCGTGCCCTAATTTTAAGGACTCGTGACTTGACTTGGACTTGAGCACTGATGACTTGGACTTGTGCATTAACTGCATTCGGATTCGTAAATTGGAGACGAGGACTCTGATTTTTTCTTAATTTGTTTGTAATATGCCAAAATAATTTGGCATAAGATATTTATATCTACATTAATTTTTGTACTAATTTCGTGTAAGTGTCACACCTGCTTGCCTTGGCACGTGCATCGGATAGACCAGGGGTGTCAAACCTGATCCATAAAGGGCCGTGTGGCTGCAGGTTTTCATTCCAGCCATGCAGCAGCACCCTGATTTGGCTTATTCAATCAACTGACACACCCACCCTTTAATCAAGGGTGGGTGTGGCTGCAAGTATTTGACTGTGTGAAGACAGTTCAGTTGATTGAATGAGCCAAGTCAGGTGTGCTGCTGCATGGCTGGAATGAAAACCTGCAGCCACAAGGCCCTTTATGGATCAGGTTTGACACCCCTGGGATAGACTCTCAGGTGTGCTCTGGATAGCGTGCACGCCAAGCGGACTCTCGCGTGTGCTGTAAACGACTCGCACCTGCACAGGATTAAGGTGCAATCAGCGCACCAATATAAAAACTGTGAAAACCCACTTACTTTGCGAAGTATTGAGTTGCGTTGCTGATACATTACCGAGCCTTATTTTCTTATTTGGTTTCCTGATCCCTGATTTCCTGTTTCTCGTCTTTGATTCTGCCGAGTCTACGATAGCCTGTTTGTGCCTCGCTCGACCTATTTTCTGTTTCACTATTTTACGATTTTGCCCGCCGTTCTGGATTGTTTACCGTCTTTACTTTTATTAATAAACACACCTTCTGCACTTACATCCATCTCCCAACCATCTCTGGCAGAATACTTCACACTCCCTGATAAAGAGAAGCACATTCACCTGTTCATACGTCATGTTCAGGAACAAACTGATGTTAATGGTGCTGAAACAGCCACCGTCAAATGGTGCGGTTGGAGTCTTGGACTCGACTCGGACCAATAGTGGACTCGACTCAAAAAAATTTTTAATGACTTGGACTTGACTCCGACTTGAACACTGGGGATTTGAGACTGGACTCGGACTCAAGGTTTAGTGACTAGACTATAACACTGGATGATGATGATGCTTGGGAAGCAGTTGCTTTGAAAAACAAAACCTAATAGAGAATCTTTCTTTTGTATGACTTCCTAAAGGAAAGTTTGGAGGAGTTCTGCTCTAAACACTCCACCGAATTCACACAGGCGAAGGAGGAATCCTCCCATTCTTTCGCTGACATCTACAAAATCCTTCTCATCCCTCCTCGGAGTGTATTAAAGGTATCAGCGACTATGCTGATGCAGTGCAGGCCCCTCTCCCACTCAACACTTCCAGCTGCCACGTCACATGACTCTTGGGCTGAGGTTTCACAATACACACTCAGAAGCTCAGCCAGAGGCAAGAGCAAGCGCAAGAGCAAGTTCGATTTTCCTTTAAATCTCAGCTTCCCCAGTATACCCTCACTGAGATGTGTACGTTTTTGAATGAGCAAGGTCTGTTCTGTGTCTGAAACAATAAAGATCCTGTGTTATACTGCTATATTTGCGTTAAAGGGGTTTTGTTTCTCGTCAGTGGTGGAATGTTAATGACATGATCAAAGTTCTCTAGAAACACCCCCACCTGACTAGCATTCTCCAAATACACACACACACTCATACACATTATAGATCCTTCCCAGGAAAAAAAGAAAAAAAGGCCCACTGATGAGCTTCTGCAGATAGCCCGAGTGGATACCTTTCAGTCAGGAGCTTTTAAACCATCTGAGAAATGGCACATGAGCACAGACGCTTTGATAGATCTCCAGTCGCAACTGATTGTATTCAACATCAAGAATCTCCACATTTTCTGTCACAGAAAAATGTTGGCCACTGGGTTTCATCAGGAGGTAAAACACACCGTCATCATTTTGATGCAAACGCTGCCCACTAGAGACAAGAGGCAATTGCACAAAACTAAAGATTACACACTCCACCACCTTCTGTATGGCAGAAGACATCTTTAGCTGTCCACTTTCAGTAAACCCATGTGATCTTCTGCTAATATAGCGTATCCAACTCATGGTTTGAAGTGCTGAGTTGCTTTTCTGCTCATCACGGTTGTACAGAGTAATTATTCAAGTTCCTGTCAGCTCACACTGGTCTGAACCAGCCTCCTCTGAGATCTCTAAGTCAACAAGACCTTTGGGTCTGCACAATCTGCATGTTTTTTGTTTTCTGCACCATTCTGTGTGAACTCGAGACACTGCTTCATGCCAAATTCCCAGGAGATCAAGCAGCTTCTCCAACACACAAACCAGCACATCTCACACCAACAGCCATGTCATGGTCCAAATCAGTGATATCACATTTTATGAGATCTTTTTTTCTGTATTTTCTTGGTATATTTAACAGTTATTCCACGAAATCGAGTCGTACACGAGCTGATAGCCGACTAGGCACGTAGCGCCAAGTTGTCTATTATCCATGTACAACAAGACTGAGTGTAATAACTGTTTTATTCTATCCATCGTCACTGGATTTTGAGATACAGAGCATTTTTACTTTTTGCAAATTCGATTAAAAAACAAAACAAAACAAAAAAAACTTTATACGAAATGTCCGACAAAATAATTTCCATTTACAGTGTAAACAAACCGTCGAAATGGCAGGAGTAATTTGTGAAAAATGCAATAATCATAACAATTCTTGAACAAGTGTTGCCAGGCAAAACAAACCTCGCCCAGCAGCACTTATTTTATACCTATATGTTGATAATGGGACCTGGCGACTTGTCCAGGGTGTACCCCGCCTGCACCCGTAGTCAGCTGGGATAGGCTCCAGCTTGCCTGCAACCCTGTAGAAGGATAAAGCGGCTAGAGATAATGAGATGAGATGAGATGAGATGAGATGAGATGAGATGAGATGAGATGAGATATGTTGATAATGGTAATATCTCTCAATCATCAGCTGTCAGGTTATAGTCCTATGAAAATCCATGACCTTGAGTTTGACATTTCAAAGTCATTCAAGGTCAAATGTAATGGTGCCAAATGAAAGCCCATATGGCACTTCCTATAAGTTGATAATGGTAAATATCTGTCTACCATCAACCGTTTTCAAGTTACAGCCCTCTGAAAATCCGTGACTTTGAGTTTGACCTTTCAGGGTCACTCAAGGTCAAAGATCATGATGCCAAATGAAAGGCCATATGGGAGTTCCTATATGCTCATAATAGTAAACATTTGTCTATCGGCAACTGTTTTTGAGTTATAATGGAAAATGTTATTTTGACCGAAAGGTTGACCTTTCCGGTGACCTTGACCTTCACCTTGACCCGATTACGCACAAAATTTAAATCAGGTAATCTATGGATCATTGCCCACCTACCCTGAAAATTTGAAGTCAGTTGGTGCAACCGTCTAGACTCTAGATTGTCAACAGACACACAAACAAACAGGCAGACAAACCGCACCGATTACAATACCTTGAATTGTAATCAGTGAAAAATAAAAAAAGACACGTTCTTGCCATCAAATACTTTCATTCCATATTTTGTTGCTTTTTTCCTTGAATTTTTGGGTTTTGTTTTCGAGTAGAGTTTTTATTTTGTCCTCGGTTGGTTCAGCAACACGCTCTGCCATTTTGTTTTTCTCTACTCACGGTATATGAGCTGATATCCTTGTAGCAGAGTAGCCAATCAGAGCGCGCGATTGCTCATATACAGTGAATGTGGATAGAATAAATACATAATGCTCTACATTAATTCTACAACTAACATGCTGTTTTGTTTTACACTACCTGACACACACCATACCTGATACTGATCCAATAAAGAAATCCTTTTATTACAAGCTTTACGTGAAACATCAGAGGCACAATAGAACCATCGTCCAATCTACAATGTACATATTGAATCGAGAGCCTCGTACCGAACGATAAGTTCAACAGATTGCAGACTAAAACGGCAGCAGTAGTGCCGAGTGTAACAATTCTGATACAAGAACATGTAGAAACATCCGCTCCTAAAAAGCACTCTTTATTTTTTTCTGGCACTTTCCAGATGTTTGTACATTTCTACGTATAGACCCGTCAAGATAACTCTAACAGACGAAAAATCTTCTTCAAACATCAGCAGGGGGAAATTAATTTGTTGAAAGAAGACACCTCGACTGAAAGCTACAGATGACAAGTGCCAAGTGCCTGGAGGAACGCATTCTGAATTTTTTTCTCCCGTATCAAACTTGGCACGCATCCAGAGATGAATCCAGAGGTACTGTGCAACAAGGATGGGCTCGTCATGAAGACCAACTTCCTAAATCAACAAGGAAGAAGTCGGAATACACACACCACCACATGTGTCTTCTGCGTAGGAGGCACATCCGCTTTAGCACAAGTTCCCCTACAGAAAAGTAGCAAGAGTGGCGGCAACAGCTTGTGCCCCTGCTGGAGAATCGAGGCACACAGTCGCCTTGCCGCGCTGCACCGCCTCCTACTCACTTCTCACTTAGCAGGGCTTTGGGCCTCCCAGCATGCACCTTGGTGCTCGAGCCCCACTGCCACTGACAGAGCCGGAGCTGAGTGGTGGGTGTATTCTGCAGAGGTTTGCAGTGAAGTGCAGACTGCCAAGGAAGTTTGCTCAGATATAATGCTGTGGAGAAGCAGCATAAGGAAGAGCTTGTTAAGAATTGGCAAAAGGAAAATCAGTGCTGACAGACGGGAGATCACACGAAACTAAAATAACACACTAGCCTCAGATTCCTGTTCTTGGCTGACAGGAGTGGAACCTGATGTGCTCTTCTTCTATTGTAGCTCATCATCCTCAACTTTCACTTCTGTCTTGTGCATTCTGAGATGCTTTTCTGTTCACTATGGTTGTAAAGAGTGCTTATTTAAATTACCATATCGTGGCCTTCCTGTCAGCTCAAACCAGGCTTCGCACCAGTCTGTGTAAATTCTAGAAAGGACGATGTATGAAAAACCAGGAGCTTCTGAAATTCAAACCACGACCAACAGCCTGCTGTGGAGAAGGAGGAGTTCTGATTGGCTACTCTAATACTAGGATATCAGCTCATATACCGTGAGTAGAGAAAAAAAATGGCAGTGTGTTGCTGAACCAACCGAGGACAAAATAAAAACTCTACTTGAAAGCAAAACCCCAAAAATTCAAGAAAAAAGCAACAAAATATGGAATGAAAGTATTTGATGGTAAAAACGTATCTGTTTTTATTTTTTCAATAATAATAATAATAAGCCCTGTGATGACCTGGCGACTTGTCCAGGGTGTACCCCGCCTTTCGCCCGTAGTCAGCTGGGATAGGCTCCAGCTTGCCTGCGACCCTGTAGAACAGGATAAAGCGGCTAGAGATAATGAGATGAGATGAGATAATAATAATAATTATTATTATTATTATTATTATTATTATCATTATTATTATTATTATCACATTTTTCACAAATTGCTCCTGTTTGTTTACATTCCAAGCGGAAATGATTTTTTTGGATGTTTTGTATAAAGTTTATTTATCGAATTTGCAAAAAATACAAATAAAAATGCTTTCTCAAAATCCAGCGAATGTGGATAGAAGAAAACAGTTATTCCACTCAATCTTGTCATTCATGGATTATAGCCAACTCGGTGCTACGCGACTCATCGGCTATCAGCTCATGTACAACTCGATTTCATGGAATAACTGTTAAATATTAATTTGAGTTCCTGTAGTTATTAGTCTGTTTGACTAATCACTTGGATTAGATGGACTTAATCCACACATCAATAATTCAAAACAAGTTCACCTATAAATATTATTATTATTATTATTATTATTATTAATAATAATAATAATAATAATAGGGCGACATGGTGGTGTAGTGGTTAGCACTGTTGCCTCATAGCAAGAAGGTCCGGGTTCGAGCCCCGTGGCCGGCGAGGGCCTTTCTGTGCAGAGTTTGCATGTTCTCCCCGTGTCCGCGTGGGTTTCCTCCGGGTGCTCCGGTTTCCCCCACAGTCCAAAGACATGCAGGTTAGGTTAACTGGTGACTCTAAATTGAGCGTAGGTGTGAATGTGAGTGTGAATGGTTGTCTGTGTCTATGTGTCAGCCCTGCGATGACCTGGCGACTTGTCCAGGGTGTACCCCACCTTTCGCCCATAGTCAGCTCCAGCTTGCCCGCAACCCTGCACAAGATAAGCGGCTACAGATAATGGATGGATGGATGGATGGATGGATGGATGGATGGATGGATAATAATAATGACAAATTGAATAATGGTTGAAACTTCAAGAATAATACTCTACAATAAACAGCCAAATTATCTGAGTACTCATTAAAAAAAGCAAAGAAAAAGTACCAAATATTTCATTAGATGAATTATATTCATCAAATAAATCATTTTTCTATTAATTGTTACAAATAAAGGGGTCCCGGAAAGCAAAAAAAAATTTTTCTTGTTTTATGGCAAATATATAGAGGATATTACAGGGTGGTGCGAAGATATGAAGTTTATCATATCTTGGTGAATATATTGAAGAGTGAGGGAAGCGAACAAGTGAAATATTTTCAACATGAGAAGATAAACTTCATATCTTCGCGCCACCGTGTAATGTTCTTTACATTATATGGACACATACACACACAAAAAAAAAAAAAATATATATATATATATACACACACACACACACACAGCACCCTCCACAATTATTGGCACCCCTGGTTAAGATGTGTTAAATGCCTTAAAATAAATTCAATTTTTATTGCAGAAGCATACTCTCACACTAAAAATTGTAGAAAAATGGAACCCTTAACTCAAGTGAATTTTAAAAAAATAAATAAAAAATCCCTGACTAAGAACTAATTATTTTTCATAAACTCACCTGTTCCACAATTATTGGCACCCATAACAATTCCTAGAAAATAAATGTAATTGAAGCATTTCTGTCATTTCTACTGTAGTTTATAAAGTTGATCAGTGTATCTAGGAACCTTTAATTAGTAATTCATCACATCCTGTTTCCCTGGGGTATAAATATGATGTGACACAGAGGCCTATTTCTCTTATCCACTCTTCAACATGGGAAAGACAAGAGAAAACACCATTCAAGTAAGGCAGATGTGTGTCAACCTTCATAAGTCAGGCAATGGCTACAAGAAAATAGCCGCTCGCCTACACCTGCCCGTATCTACAGTCACAGGAATCATCAAGAAGTTTAAAACAACTGGAGCAGTGGCAAACAAGCCTGGACGAGGATACAAGTTTATCTTGCCACCACGCACAGTGAGGAGGATGGTAAGAGAAGTAAAAAGTTCTCCAAAGCTCACTGTTAGAGAATTGCATCAAAGAGTAGCATCTTGGGGTCACAAGGTCTCCATAACAACCATCAGGCGCTATCTACATGCCAACAAGCTGTTTGGGAGGCATGCACGGAAAAAGCCTTTTCTCACTTACAAGCATAAAGGTAAACATCTGGAGTTCGCTAAGTGGTACTGGGACTTCAACTGGGACCGTGTGCTTTGGTCAGATGAGACCAAGATAGAACTTTTTGGCAACAAACACTCTAATACATCGCAAGAGATGAGTATGCGGAAAAGCACCTCATGCCCACTGTGAAGTATGGGGGAGGATCGGTGATGCTGTGGGCCTGTTTCTCTTCCAAAAGCCCCGGGAACCTTGTTCAGGTGCATGGCATCATGAACTCTTTGAAATACCAGGACATTTTAAATCAAAATCTGGTGGCCTCCGCCCGAAAGCTGAAGATGGGTCGTCACTGGGTCTTTCAGCAAGATAATGACCCTAAACATGTGGCCAAATCTACACAAAAATGGTTCACCAGACACAAAATCAAGCTCCTCCCATGGCCATCTCAGTCCCCAGACCTCAACCCAATTGAAAACCTGTGGGGTGAGCTGAAGAGGAGCGCGCATAGGAGAGGACCCAGGACTCTGGATGATTTAGAGAGACTGTGCAAAGAGGAACGGTCAAATATCCCTCTCTCTGTATTCTCCCATCTTGTGAAATGTTATAGGAGAATACTAAGTGCTGTCTTGTTTGCAAAAGGGAGTTGTACAAAGTATTAACATCAGGGGTGCCAATAATTGTGGCACACATGATTTCATGTAAAAGAATTATTTCTTAATGTGGGATTTTTTTTCCCACTGAATAGGATTTTTATCTTTTTTTGCATTGCTCATATCATCTCTAGCCGCTTTATCCTGTTCTACAGGGTCGCAGGCAAGCTGGAGCCTATCCCAGCTGACTACGGGCGAAAGGCGGGGTACACCCTGGACAAGTCGCCAGGTCATCACAGGGCTGACACATAGACACAGACAACCATTCACACTCACATTCACACCTACGCTCAATTTAGAGTCACCAGTTAACCTAACCTGCATGTCTTTGGACTGTGGGAGAAACCGGAGCACCCAGAGGAAACCCACGTGGACACGGGGAGAACATGCAAACTGCGCACAGAAAGGCCCTCTCCGGCCACGGGGCTCGAACCCGGACCTTCTTGCTGTGAGGCAACAGCGCTAACCACTACACCACCATGCCACCCTTTTGCATTGCTGTCCTATATTATTTTTAAAAAAATGAATTTATTAGAAGCCTAAGACCATATCTTTCTTATTTATTTATTTATTTATTTATTTATTTATATGCATGCAAGTTAATCAACAGAATTTTCATTTTGAACCTGTTCGCCATTTTGACAACACGCATCCAGTCAGCGGGAAAACACTGGGAGTGACATCATCAGAGTGAAATATCAGGAATTATTATACATACAAGCCACTTTTTCCATGGCATAAAAACATGTATTCTATTCCCTTCTAGCAGGTTTATTGATGGCATGCACTATTGTTATCATATCGCTTATCCTCCATGTATTACACCGCTCTCCCCAATGGAGAATGAGCGTGTAATATTGTTATAATATTGCACATTGTCAAGACAACACAAAGCCATACATCGGAGCTCATGCAAAGATCCAATGACAAAACTTTTCTGCTGCACATGCGCACAATCATTTCTTTGTCGGCCGGGAGAGAGAGAAGACGAGGCTAATCCAGTGCTAGGTTTAAGCACTAAATAAATAAACTGAAAACTCAAACTAAAGACGTGCTGAACACCCGAAAGGCTACCAAAACTTCATTATATATTCTTCATGCATATTTACAAGAAAAAAACATATCAAAGGACATCGAAAAACTGGAAAAGAGACACGTCGGAGATGTAAAACTTCCGTGTGAGTGAGTGACTCGGACAGTTTGTACACAAACATGGCCGTGAGGTTTGCTTCATTAAAAGTGGAAGATTTAAAGAGACAGATGCGCTGAACACCCGAAAGGCTACCAAAACTTCACTGGATATTCTTCACGCATATTTACAAGAGAAAAACAAACCAATGGACATCGAAAAACTGGAAAAGAGAGTAATGGCGGAAATTTTGTCAAAGTTTTACTTGGAGGTGAGGAAAAGTGATGGAGACTTTTACAAGAGGACGTCACTCGTGGACTTCACTCAGCAAAGCCATTTTGTTTTGAACAACTGCAATGTAACAATTAACTACGACCAAAAGTAACTTTGAACTTGAACTGTCTACCTGGATATCGCTTGTATATACAGTAAGTTGGGTTGTTGTTCAGGTTTTTTGGATTTGTACCATTTTTATTGTTAGAACTTTGACTTTGTATGTGTACATTGGATCAACAGAACCTTGAATTACATTCAATCAGAATCAGCATTCAATATTGGCAAGTTACCGCCCTGTTCTTAACTTTTTGTAAAATCTATAATTGTTCCATTGAATGTGTATGAATAATAATAATAATAATAATAATAATAATAATAATAATAATAATAATAATAATCATATTGGCTGGCTTTTTTGATGGTATATCAGACATACTGCATTTAGCTACTCGTCTTCAACTCGTTCAATATCATGCTAGTTGAATGGAATATAACTGATATACCATTCAAAGCCAGCCAATATTATTTAAATACATCCCTCAGATCTGCGATGTATTTTGTATGAAAAATGCGAGTTTTTCAACACAAGAAGATAAACTTCATATCTTCAAGCCAACATGTGATTTTCTTTTTATCATACAGACACATTCACAAATAAATAGTACCCAAATTTATCAAAACAAAATTTATCATCAATTCCCTCACGAGTGACATATAGAGTTTATATCACGGTTTTGGTTCTCCATGTCCTGGTTGTAGCTTGTTAGAACAATATGAGTGGCATACTTCCCAGTAAAAGACTTGTGTCCTTATAATATATGTATGTTATTTACCAGCTGGGAGGTCCGTATCATGAAATACCTTAACCTCGGCCTTGAATACTGACCGAGGTCACGGTACTTCACCATACGGACCGACCTTAAGCTGGTAAAAAATATATTTATTTTTTTCTTTACCAAATTCTAACAGAAAATGAGAGCGTCCGAAAGGGAAAATCGAGCCGAGCCGCCATTTTGAATCTTCATTCACGTCTGTAATGCAAATGGCTTCCTCCTCGGTATACAAGTGCACTTCCATGGCAGGAAAAAAACTACATTTTGCGGCCTATGTAGTCCCCTATTTACAACCCCGATTCCAAAAAAGTTGGGACAAAGTACAAATTGTAAATAAAAACGGAATGCAATGATGTGGAAATTTCAAAATTCCATATTTTATTCAGAATAGAACATAAATGACATATCAAATGTTTAAACTGAGAAAATGTATCATTTAAAGAGAAAAATTAGGTGATTTTAAATTTCATGACAACAACACATCTCAGAAAAGTTGGGACAAGGCCATGTTTCCCACTGTGAGACATCCCCTTTTCTCTTTACAACAGTCTGTAAACGTCTGGGGACTGAGGAGACAAGTTGCTCAAGTTTAGGGATAGGAATGTTAACCCATTCTTGTCTAATGCAGGATTCTAGTTGCTCAACTGTCTTAGGTCTTTTTTGTCGTATCTTCCGTTTTATGATGCGCCAAATGTTTTCTATGGGTGAAAGATCTGGACTGCAGGCTGGCCAGTTCAGTACCCGGACCCTTCTTCTACGCAGCCATGATGCTGTAATTGATGCAGTATGTGGTTTGGCATTGTCATGTTGGAAAATGCAAGGTCTTCCCTGAAAGAGACGTCGTCTGGATGGGAGCATATGTTGCTCTAGAACCTGGATATACCTTTCAGCATCGATGGTGTCTTTCCAGATGTGTAAGCTGCCCATGCCACACGCACTAATGCAACCCCATACCATCAGAGATGCAGGCTTCTGAACTGAGCGCTGATAACAACTTGGGTTGTCCTTCTCCTCTTTAGTCCGAATGACACGGCGTCCCTGATTTCCATAAAGAACTTCAAATTTTGATTCGTCTGACCACAGAACAGTTTTCCACTTTGCCACAGTCCATTTTAAATGAGCCTTGGCCCAGAGAAGACGTCTGCGCTTCTGGATCATGTTTAGATACGGCTTCTTCTTTAAACTATAGAGTTTTCACTGGCGACAGCGGATGGCACGGTGAATTGTGTTCACAGATAATGTTCTCTGGAAATATTCCTGAGCCCATTTTGTGATTTCCAATACAGAAGCATGCCTGTATGTGATGCAGTGCCGTCTAAGGGCCCGAAGATCACGGGCACCCAGTATGGTTTTCCGGCCTTGACCCTTACGCACAGAGATTCTTCCAGATTCTCTGAATCTTTTGATGATATTATGCACTGTAGATGATGATATGTTCAAACTCTTTGCAATTTTACACTGTCGAACTCCTTTCTGATATTGCTCCACTATTTGTCGGCGCAGAATTAGGGGGATTGGTGATCCTCTTCCCATCTTTACTTCTGAGAGCCGCTGCCACTCCAAGATGCTCTTTTTATACCCAGTCATGTTAATGACCTATTGCCAATTGACCTAATGAGTTGCAATTTGGTCCTCCAGCTGTTCCTTTTTTGTACCTTTAATTTTTCCAGCCTCTTATTGCCCCTGTCCCAACTTTTTTGAGATGTGTTGCTGTCATGAAATTTCAAATGAGCCAATATTTGGCATGAAATTTCAAAATGTCTCACTTTCGACATTTGATATGTTGTCTATGTTCTATTGTGAATACAATATCAGTTTTTGAGATTTGTAAATTATTGCATTCCGTTTTTATTTACAATTTGTACTTTGTCCCAACTTTTTTGGAATCGGGGTTGTATACAAAATTGAGTCATTCAGGATTCAGCCATGTTTTTGCTCAGCGTTAGCAACAGAAACAGGTTTTTAGCTTTCTCCTGAAATGTTTTCTTTTATTTCTTCTTCCTCAGGGTAGTAAAACTTGCTTTCGCTGTGAACACTGTCGTTATCGCTATCCATGATGTAAAATTAATGCTATTCTCCTGAGAAATGCAAAAATAAATGTTGACAAAAATTGCTACTATGTTTGTTGTTGTGAATGAGCAAGTCGCCAGAGGTCCGTAACTGGGGTCCGTATCGTAGGATACGGACCTGCTCGCCAGCCAATCAGAGCGCAGGATTTGATGGAAACCGGACCACAAAAAAAAAAAAAATGAACTTATGTAAGAAAGTGTGTGAGTGTGTGGGTGTGTGTGGACATATTTTTATATCTTGGTACGGACTATAGGTTTTGACCATGATGATGGTCCCCACTACTGTATTAACAATAAGGAAGGTCCTCACAAGTATAATAAGACCCAAATGTGTGTGTGTGTGTGTTTTTCTGTATGTGGCTGTAGTCTCATTAAATATGCATGAGGAAGGAGTATGCAATAAGCATGCTAAGCTACAGCGTTATAAGATTTGCTGACCTGTGTAGCTGCCAAGGAACATGTCACAGCACATTCATGATCATGCAACACTCGATCCACTTAATCTGATTGATTGATTACTTTATTCTGAACAATTAAGAAGAAATCTCATCTCATCTCATTATCTCTAGCCGCTTTATCCTGTTCTACAGGGTCGCAGGCAAGCTGGAGCCTATCCCAGCTGACTACGGGCGAAAGGCGGGGTACACCCTGGACAAGTCGCCAGGTCATCACAGGGCCGACACATAGACACAGACAACCATTCACACTCACATTCACACCTACGGTCAATTTAGAGTCACCAGTTAACCTAACCTGCATGTCTTTGGACTGTGGGGGAAACCGGAGCACCCGGAGGAAACCCACGCGGACACGGGGAGAACATGCAAACTCCGCACAGAAAGGCCCTCGCCGGCCCCGGGCTCGAACCCGGACCTTCTTGCTGTGAGCCGACAGCGCTAACCACTACACCACCGTGCCGCCCAGAAGAAAGATATAAAAATAAAAATTTCAATAAAAAAATGCAATAATCAAAACATTGTCATAAACAAACAGAATAGCGTAGCCACAAGGCAGTAACATAATAATGTTCAGAAAGGATTAGGAAGAAGTAAATAACTTATCCAATCCTAACCCTCTAACCAGGAAAAACCTGGAGGAAATCAATACTGTCGTGGATACAGTAGGTTTATTCCAAACATTAGGTTCAAGCAGTACAATCATTGTGCAGTAAAGTTACTGCTCATACTATACACTCACCGGCCACTTTAATAGGAACTTGTTCTTGATTCTAAGATTCCTGTTCTTGGCTGCAGGAGTGGAACCCAGTCTGGTCTTCTTGCATGCTGTTGCATGCTGAGATGCTTTTCTGCTCACCACAGTTGTAAAGAGTTGCTATATCCTTCCTCACGAAAAAGCTCAAACCAATCTGGCCATTTTCCTCTGACCTCTCTTGTCAACAAGACGTTTGTTTCCACTGTAGAGTAAATTTTATTGTCTTTTTAGTGTAATGCAATAGATGTCTCCTTTTTATCTAGTAAAGGGTATATATAGATTTGAGAACAAAGGGACGGTATGAGTGGTGTGCCGAACCCTCATCACTATGTGTCCGTTTCTGCAATAAACCTTCCTTCACTTGCAAAAGGATGAGACTCGTGTTGGTGTTTGTCATTTTTCCAAGACACCACCCACATTGAGAATTGTCGCTCACATGATGTTTTTTGTTTTTCGTACCATTCTGTGGAAACTCTAGAGACTGTTGTGTGTGAAAACCCCAGGAAGGAGATCAGCACTTTCTGAAATACTCAAACCAAAAATACTCATCTGGCTCAAACCAACACGCATGCCACAGTGAAAGGAAGTCACACTTTGAGATCACAATTTTTCCCATTCTGATGTTTGAACAGGGCGGCATGGTGGTGTAGTGGTTAGCGCTGTCGCCTCACAGCAAGAAGGTCCTGGGTTCGAGCCCAGGGGCCGGCGAGGGCCTTTCTGTGTGGAGTTTGCATGTTCTCCCCGTGTCCGCGTGGGTTTCCTCCGGGTGCTCCGGTTTCCCCCAAAGACATGCAGGTTAGGTTAACTGGTGACTCTAAATTGACCGTAGGTGTGAATGGCTGTCTGTGTCTATGTGTCAGCCCTGTGATGACCTGGCGACTTGTCCAGGGTGTACCCCGCCTTTCGCCCGTAGTCAGCTGGGATAGGCTCCAGCTTGCCTGCGACCCTGTAGAACAGGATAAAACGGCTAGAGATAATGAGATGAGATGATGTTTGAACATTGTGAACATTAACTGAAGCTCTTGATTTGTATCTGCATGATTTGATGCATTGTGCTGCTCTCAAGGGATCGGCTGATTAGAGAACTGCATCAAACCGCAGCAGACGGTTTGGATTTTTGGGTGTTCCTAATAAAGTGGCCAGTGAGTGTATTTTCGATAAGACAGAGGATATTAAAATAAAAAGAAAAGCCTTGTTCGCATTAGACATTCTGAAACTGTCATGTTATCCTGAGAGCCACGACACATACGTTAAAGCCCCTTATTTTCCAGATGATAGGTCACTCCAGACAATGAGGCGCTCCTTAAAGTCTGTTTGCGTCGAGATAAAAATCAATAAAGATGGCCGTCCAAGATATTGTACACCGAGGTCCTAATTTACGAAGTTTTGAAATAGAGACAGGACAAGGAAACAACATTTAAATCAGGTTTTTATACAGTACGTTACAGCAGCTTTAAGTATTCGATCTTTCACCAGCATCTGCTTTCTCTCTCTCTCTCGAACTTAATATAAGAAAATTATATTTGTGTCAAAGTTACCATCGTAACGTGTTAAAACCGCATACATGAATGAAAATCTTTTCACTGGCCCTGAAGTGCAAGCATGCAAAAAAATCAAGATTGTAAAAATGATTTTCATGGCTATAATTCACAGAAATATTTTGATTATTTTCTGACACTATCAGATAATTTCACTCAACGTTTAGTGAAAACGTCGCCAAGAATCATTTACTTTCCCAGGAAATGGAAAAAGTGATACGACTGACATGCAGATGACCAAACACGAACCTTTCCTCATAACCTCCTGGCAAACATGGAAGAAAAACTCATTCAGTCACCACTCAAGTGCTGCACATTTTTTTAAATCCAGTAACTTGCTCAAAATAAAAAAGCCTCAATGAGGCTGGAGCTCATACCGGCCACTTTTGTTGTGTGTGAGTTTGAAATCCGATCAATCCTGTAGGAGGAGTAGCGATTTTTGTGAAATTGCATATAACCTTTGTGTAGCCGCATCCATGGCAGGTGGCACCACCTGGTGAACAATTATTGTTGTTATATGTCTTTAGAGTCTTCTGGGTGAGTTTCAGTGAAAATGTCCTAGCAGTTTACGAAGAGTCGTGTTTGGTGTGACGAGTCACCCAAAAATTTCAGACGCCCATAAAATCATAAATATGACAGGTGGCGCCACCGTCTTGACAACTTTTATGCACACCCACCTGGGGAACATTGTATGTGAGTTTGATCGAAATCCGATCAATCCTGTAGGAGGAGTAGCGATTTTTGTAAATTGTGGATGGACGACACGTGATGACATAAGCTCATCGGGTCTGGCCTACAGCCGGATGAGCTAAAAAAAAAACAAACACTTATTATTCCTCTGTGCTCAAAAGTTCAATAGGTGTATGTCAATACAAAGCGTTAATCCGTTTGCAACCTTTAAGATTCTGAAGCATGTGACCAGAAAAGTGTGCAAAACACATCAGATATCAGCTCCTCCGTATCCTTTAGCGTTTGAAGCCGAGTCGACGTTGTACGTTATATGTTCTGTGACTGCAATGTGGTATACATTACGAAGACCAAAGCTTCTAGCATCAATTAGTGGTCCATTAGCAATAAAATGCATCACTTCCACATCTGGATAAGCTCCTTCAACCTGGTGATGAGCTGCATCTGTCATATTGAGATGGACAGAATTGCCAGTTAATTTGAAGTACTTGCCTGTGGTGGTGCAAAATGAACCGCTTTGTATTATGAGCCAAAATGCCTCAGAAACACTTCTGGGCTAATTGACTTGGTCTATAATAGATCTTGCAAGGTTTCAAAACGAAGTTATAACCATGGTAACTTGTATTAATGACTTCTCTTCTTTTGTTTTTTGCATTTCCTAAGTGAGCTGAGCAGCTGGAACTGTGGGACTTGCTCAAAAACCCAAGAGTTTGGTGGTACCAGGATTTGAACTCACAACCTTCCCATTGTGGCAGCGGGGGCGTGGTCTAGCATCGGTCTGTGACAGGAGGGCGGAGTCGGGGAAGTTAAGTGGCAGAATCATTTCACCTGTTGTTAATTGATGTTTGTGTGTCTTCCCAGTGACCGCGCCCTTCTTAAGGAGAGAGAGTGAGAGCAGAGGGACGCTCTCCATAACCAGACAGCTAATGTGTGTGCATGTGTCTGTGTGTGTGTATTTACAGTTGAAAAGCTGAATAAAGAGAGTTTTGTATGCTCAGTTCTGTCCTGCCGTCCTTCTGTGCTCCACCCATTTACACGAACTGCCACAGTGGTGCCGAAACCCGGGAATGAGCACAGAAGACAACAGCCCCATGGAGTCCTCCACCTTCGCCGACCTGATCCACGCCTTCGCCACGGCCCAACAGAGCCAGCACCAGGGGCTGCTTGCCCTCCGAAAGGAGCAAGAACAACGGTTCGAGGCCCTGGTGCTGGCGCAACAGGAAGATCGTCGGGCGTTCCGGCACCTCCTTGCGTCGGCGGGGTCCACCAACTCCACCGCCGCGGGCCCTTCCCCCCTCACCCTCATGAAGATGGGCCCGCAGGACGACCCCGAGGCATTCTTCACGCTCTTTGAGCAGGTAGCAGAGACCTCGGGGTGGCCGGTGGAACAGCACGCGGCGCGCCTCCTCCCCCTGCTAACGGGAGAGGCGCAGCTGGCCGCGCTACAGCTCCCCGCCGACCGCCGGCTGGCCTACGCGGACCTTCGCCGGGCCGTCCTCCAGCGGGTGGGACACACCCCGGAGCAACATCATCAGCGTTTCCGCGCTCTGCGCTTGGAGGAAGTCGGCCGGCCGTTCGCGTTTGGCCAGCAACTCCGGGATGCCTGCTGGCAGTGGTTGAGGGCCGACAGCTGCGACGCCGAGGGACTCATCGACCAGGTGGTACTGGAACAGTTCGTCGCGCGTCTACCAGCGGGAACCGCAGAGTGGGTCCAGTGCCACCGCCCGGCGTCGCTGGATCAGGCAATCGAGCTGGCGGAGGATCATCTGGCGGCTGTCCCGACGGCAGGACAGCAGACGACCTCTTCTCTTCTCTCCTCTCTCTCTCTCCCTCCTGTGTCTTCTCCTCGCCCCATTCCCCCACCGCGGAGACGGGGGCCGGCGCCACCTCAGCCGGCCCGCCGCACCCGCGGTGCCCTTCCGTGTCTCCCTTCTGTGTCTGTCTCTCCCCCCCCTCAGGTGAGTGAGCCCCAGAGCACTAGTGCAGAGAGGAAGCCTGGGCCGGTTTGCTGGCGCTGCGGGGAACCGGGCCACCTCCAACAGCAGTGCTCGATAATGGAGGTGGGCGCGGTGGTTCGGATCCCCAACGCGCCAGGAGCCGCCCTCGATCGGGCCGGAGTGTATCGCATACCGGTGAGTATCCAAGGGGATACATATCAGGCGTTGGTGGATTCTGGCTGTAATCAGACCTCAATCCACCAAAACCTGGTGCAAGACGAGGCATTGGGGGGAGCACAATTGGTGAAGGTGTTGTGTGTGCACGGGGATGTTCACAACTACCCTTTGGTGTCGGTCCACATTATTTTCAGAGGGGAAAAATTTATAGTGAAGGCGGCGGTTAATCCTCGCCTTACCCACTCTTTAATTTTGGGGACTGATTGGCCGGGATTTCGGGGTTTAATGACGCACTTGGTCAAGAGTGGGTCCTGCCATTTGACAGGGGGAGGTCCCAGTGTCGCTTTGGCAGGAGCAGCTGTCACAGAGCCGTCTACGTCATCTCCGCGCCAGAGTGAGGAGCCGCCGGCTCCTCCTCTCTCTATTGGGGAATCCCTCGCGGATTTCCCGTTAGAGCAATCGCGAGATGAGACTCTGCGGCATGCTTTTGACCAAGTGAGAGTAATCGATGGTCAAACACTCCAGCCGAACGCCACCCCGTCCTTCCCCTACTTCGCGATTATGAAGGATAGATTATACCGAGTGACGCAGGACACTCAAACTAAAGAGCGAGTCACGCAGCTGTTAATTCCGAAGAGCCGCCGGGAATTGGTATTCCAGGCGGCTCACTTTAATCCCATGGCTGGACACTTGGGGCAGGATAAAACACTAGCCCAAATAATGGCCCGATTCTATTGGCCGGGGATTCGCGGCGATGTCCGTAGGTGGTGTACGGCATGCCGCGAATGCCAGTTAGTAAACCCAGCGGCCATTCCAAAAGCGCCTTTGCGCCCTCTACCGTTAATCGAGACCCCGTTCGAAAGAATTGGCATGGATCTCGTCGGGCCATTAGATCGGTCAACACGAGGGTACCGCTTTATATTAGTTCTGGTGGACTATGCAACGCGATACCCGGAAGCAGTGCCTCTTCGCAATATCTCAGCACGCAGTATTGCGGAGGCACTCTTCCGCGTCATCTCCCGAGTTGGAATCCCGAAAGAGATTCTGACTGATCAAGGCACTACGTTTATGTCACGAACACTACGCGAACTGTATGGGTTATTAGGTATTAAGCCGATCCGCACCAGCGTTTATCACCCACAAACGGACGGCTTAGTGGAACGGTTTAATCGCACCCTTAAAAACATAATTAAGAAATTTGTAAGCGAGGACGCGCGTAACTGGGATAAATGGCTCGAACCCTTGCTCTTTGCAGTGCGAGAAGTTCCCCAAGCCTCCACGGGGTTCTCCCCGTTTGAATTATTATATGGGCGTAAGCCGCGCGGCATTTTAGATGTGCTGTGAGAAAATTGGGAGGAGGGACTTTCACCAAGCAAAAATGAAATTCAATACGTTATTGACCTGCGCGCAAAACTCCACACACTCACAAAACTAACCCAGGAGAATTTGCGGCAGGCCCAAGAACGGCAAACCCGCCTGTACGACAAGGGTACGCGCCTTAGAGAGTTTGCACCGGGAGAGAAAGTACTCGTACTGTTGCCCACATCGAGCTCTAAATTAGTCGCCAAGTGGCAAGGACCCTTTGAGGTCACACGGCGAGTCGGGGACGTCGACTATGAGGTGAAATGAACGGACAGGGGTGGGGCGCTACAGATTTACCACCTCAACCTACTCAAACTCTGGAACGAGGAGGTCCCCGTGGCGTTGGTGTCGGTGGTTCCAGAGAAGGCGGAGCTGGGGCCGGAGGTTCAAAAAGGAACATTAGCATCACGTCCCTCTCCGGTCCCCTGTGGAGACCACCTCTCCCCGACCCAACTCGCGGAGGTTGCCCAGTTGCAGACCGAGTTTTCGGACGTGTTCTCACCCCTGCCCGGCCGCACTAACCTCATAGAGCACCACATTGAGACGCCCCCGGGGGTGGTAGTGCGTAGCCGCCCTTACAGGTTACCCGAGCACAAGAAAAAGGTGGTTCGGGAAGAACTCGAGGCCATGCTCGAAATGGGCATCGTCGAGGAGTCCCACAGTGACTGGAGCAGCCCGGTGGTCTTGGTACCCAAGGCCGACGGGTCGGTCCGGTTCTGTGTGGACTATAGAAAAGTCAACGCGGTGTCTAAATTCGATGCGTACCCAATGCCTCGTATTGATGAGTTGCTCGATCGGCTAGGCACGGCTCGTTTTTACTCGACACTGGATTTAACAAAGGGTTATTGGCAGATCCCCTTGACTCCATTATCCCGTGAAAAAACGGCCTTTTCCACACCGTTCGGCTTACACCAATTCGTCACACTTCCTTTTGGGCTGTTTGGGGCGCCTGCTACGTTTCAGCGGCTGATGGACAGGGTCCTCCGCCCCCACGCCACCTATGCGGCCGCGTACTTGGATGATATCATTATTTATAGTAATGACTGGCCGCGGCACCTACAACACCTGAGGGCCGTCCTTAGGTCGCTGAGGCGGGCGGGTCTCACGGCCAACCCGAAGAAGTGTGCGATTGGGCAGGTGGAAGTACGGTATCTGGGCTTCCACTTGGGCAACGGGCAGGTGCGTCCCCAAATTAACAAGACTGCAGCAATTGCGGCCTGCCCGAGGCCCAAGACCAAAAAGGGGGTGAGACAGTTCCTGGGGCTGGCTGGCTATTATCGTAGGTTTATACCTAATTATTCGGACGTCACCAGCCCGCTGACTGATCTGACTAAAAAGGGGGCACCAGATCCGGTCCAGTGGACGGAGCAATGCCAGCGGGCTTTTTCTAAGGTTAAGGCTGCACTGTGTGGGGGGCCACTTTTACACTCCCCTGACTTTTCTCTCCCTTTTATGTTGCAGACGGATGCGTCGGACAGAGGGCTGGGGGCCGTTTTGTCCCAGCAGGTGGAGGGGGAGGATCGCCCTGTCTTGTACATTAGCCGCAAGCTGTCGGTGCGTGAGGGGCGCTACAGTACCATCGAAAAGGAGTGCCTGGCAATCAAGTGGGCGGTCCTCGCCCTCCGGTACTACCTGCTGGGATGCCCTTTCACCCTCTGTTCGGACCACGCGCCCCTCCAGTGGCTCCACCGCATGAAGGATGCCAATGCGCGGATCACCCGTTGGTATCTGGCACTCCAACCCTTTAACTTCAAGGTGATCCACAGGCCGGGGGCGCAGATGATCGTGGCGGACTTCCTCTCCCGTCAAGGGGGGGGGGGGGTTTGGCTGCGGGCCGGACGGCTGCCCGGCCTGAGTCGGGCGGTGGGGGTATGTGGCAGCGGGGGCGTGGTCTAGCATCGGTCTGTGACAGGAGGGCGGAGTCGGGGAAGTTAAGTGGCAGAATCATTTCACCTGTTGTTAATTGATGTTTGTGTGTCTTCCCAGTGACCGCGCCCTTCTTAAGGAGAGAGAGTGAGAGCAGAGGGACGCTCTCCATAACCAGACAGCTAATGTGTGTGCATGTGTCTGTGTGTGTGTATTTACAGTTGAAAAGCTGAATAAAGAGAGTTTTGTATGCTCAGTTCTGTCCTGCCGTCCTTCTGTGCTCCACCCATTTACACGAACTGCCACACCCATCAATCAGAATGAAGTGACCAGAATGAAGTGGAGGTGGTGGACAACTTCACGTACCTTGGGAGCTCCATTAACAGTGAGGGAAACATGGATAAAGAACTGGACTGTAGAGTGGGAAAAGCCTCAGCCACATTCAACCAGCTTGGCAAGATCTGGAGAAGTAAGAAACTCTCACTCAAAACTATAAGATGCGATTCTATGACAGCAATGTGTTATCTACCCTCTTGTACGGCTGTGAGACTTGGCACATGAAGATCAGTCAAGAAAAGAAACTGGATGCCTTTGACAGCAAGTGTATCCGAAAAATCCTGGGCATCAGATGGAGCCACTTCATCACAAATGAAGAAGTCAGATCTCGGACCAACCAACAACCAGTGTCCACAATCATCTGTAAACGACGACTGAGCTGGCTGGGACATGTTGTTAGACTCCCACCAACAAGACTTGTCAACCAAGTTCTACGATGGAATCCCCAGGGACAACGTCAGAGGAGATGTCCAAAAATGAACTGGCGCCAAACAATTGACAGAGACTTGCAACTAGTTGGCAAAGGATGGAAAGACGCAATAACACTGGCTGCGGACAAGCGTGACTGCCTCATGTGTCGCAAACCATGGGAGCGTCTAAGTCTAAGTAAGTAAACCTTCCCATCAATCATGTAGAGCCCTAACCGTTGAGTCATTAATGCTCACTACTTTTGGCTCTGACCGTGAGCTGGCCTAGTGGTTAGCGTGTCCACCTCTCGACTGAGGACTAGCCCCCAGAGGACTAGCCCCCCCACTGTAACTCTAACTGTATAGGCAAGAGGCCGAGGGCTATTGAAATGGAGATCGGCACTGCACCCATATGCCTTAAAGAGTTGGTTAGTACTGGGACAGGAGACTGCCTGGGAAGACCAGATTCTGGCGTGAGAGGGACTTTGACTTTTGGCTCTACATCTACTCTTTTTTGCTGTTCACTTCCCATAAATCCCCATAAATAAATTCTGGTGTGGTACACATGCAACAAAACTTGCAGTTACCAGAGGACCAGCCCCCCACTGTAACCCTAGCTATGTAATAGGCGAGAGGCCGAGGGCTACAGAAACAGAGACTGGCGCCGCCCTATGAGCCATATGGCACAGGAAAGGACTTTAGACGTTTTGGTTTTTTTAGACACAACACTGCCCCCTAGTGTACACGCTTAAGTTAGATGTAACGTAAGAAGACAGACGTCTATGCAATCATGGCCTGACGTGCTCGCAGAAGGACAACCGGGCCTATAATGATGGATCAGATCAAATATTGGAAGATGTTTGCTGCTATTTATTTTGCTGTCAGGCGCACGTCGTACAACATTCCTGCGCAATGAACATGCTCCTGCGTTGTCAATGTCAACTTGCTACTTTATTAACTAGTACCTCAATATCATTAGCATGTAAGTCTCGGCTTCAGAAGCTCTACACATGGTCCTGGAGATACTACTGGACTACTGCGCAGTTCACTGGTCACATGCTTCAAAATGGCCAACGTTGCAATCTGGTAATAAAGGAGCAAGCACAGGTGATCGATTATGTTAAGAAGGAGCCTCATGGCAAAAGAGAGCACATTTCTAGATAGATATACATCACAGGGAGAGAGCTGAGGGTGTTTCTGCAACAAAGTGCTCTCAGAGGAGCTGAGTCTTCAAGCATGGGTAGTGCTAATGCGAGAGTTATCACAAAGTCTGAGAAACATGCTGGATTAGGAAATTGCTTGTGCTCAGGCAAACACCAGTGCAATAAACCAACAGACAATGGACTATATTCAGAAATAAATGCATGCATGTTATGTGATGTCTATATTATCCAGGGCTTGGAAAGAGTATCGTTTATTTAAAACAACAATAACAACAACAACAACAACAACAAGATAGAAACTGTGACTAAAGTCACAGTAATTTGCGCTAACTGTTACAAACTGGGACATCTGGTCACTGTACCCTATAGATCCGGAACGGTAAGAGATAGAGAATGACACCAAGCTTGTAGTACTCAAGTCTGACTAATGCCCTAATTTTAAGGACTCGTGACTTGACTTTGACTTGAGCACTGATGTCTTGGACTTGGACTCGGACTCACACATTAACTGCATTTGGACTCGTAAACTGGAGACAAGGACTCGGATTTTTTCTTTATTTTTTTGTAACATGCCATAATAATTTGGCATCTGTTCGTACGTCATGTTCAGGAACAAACGAACATGAATGGCGCTAAAATGCCTGGAGAAAACACCCCTAGGATTGTCTGCTTTGCTTCTACAGACTTCTTGTGCAGTTGGAAAAAATGCACTGCTACAGTATGTGTTCCATATGTAGAAGAACTATCGAGGAGACGACAGGGACAACCTCGAACTTCAATCGTCATTTGGCAAGACCACACCCAGAGAAGGAAGTGACACACTATGTTCATCGCTCTGTTGACAGTGGGTGGGGCTTGCTTGCTGAGCGATGAACTAGCTAGTGTTAACCCTCTCTCATGTTATTTGCCCTGTTGATAGTGGGCGTGGCTTGCTGAGCAATGAACGAGCTTTTTACCTGTAGCCTATTAACTAAAATGGGGCGTAACGTTAGTCCAGTACAGTAGCAGAGATGTTTTCACATAAAGGCAGCAAGAGCCACCGTCAAATGGTGCGGGGGTGGAGTCTTGTTCTTGGACTCGACTCGAAATTTTCTTTAATGACTTGGACTTGAACACTGGGGACTCGAGACTGGACTCGGACTCAAGGTTTAGTGACTCGACTACAACATTGAATGATGCTTAATGAGGAAAAGTTGCGCCCTGCTGCCCTGAACAAAATAAAATAAACTGAAAAAATGATGAAAACTGACAGCTATAAGCAACTGAAAAAAATCCTGTTTTTCATGGATCATCCAGATCAGTGATCCAGATCAGTACCAAAAGTCATAGCAGTGTAATTCAGCCCAAAATCCTGTTTTTCATGGATCATCCAGATCAGTGATCCAGATCAGTACCAAAAGTCACAGCAGAGGTAATTCAGTGTTCACATTTCATCATGTGAAATCTGGTGATGATTGGTTGAAAACTGAGGGAGAAATAGCGTCCTAAAAAACGTTACGAGAATAGGAAGAAGAAGAATAGACAGATCTTGAGTGACTGTAACAATTTATGCCAGTGCTACAAGCACAAATTAAAAACAACAACAACAACAAATTACAAACTTGAACTAAAATCCGTATCCTAGACTTACAAAGTCAACTCGAATTGGAATGTAACTAAATTATAAAGCTTCTCACATCCGAATGCTAAAAGCCTGTTTTCCCATTAGATTCCCCTCGCTGAGTAAAAGCACTACAGGTCAGATGGAGTAATCCTGCCATCCAGCTTGGCCAGACTCCAAGCCGGGTCCGTCATCTCTCGGGATGCCCCGTGTGTGTATATGTGTGTGTAAGTGTGAGCTAGTTCACCGCGAAGCTGGTGCACTCACTGCATGAAGCAGCAGCATGACGGACGGTGAGGACAGGAGCCGGCACATGTCAGGTCGGTGTATTCACACAGCTCGGTGTGTTCACGACGGAGAAGTAACCCTGCCATCTGAGGCATGCTTCATGCATGTTTCCGTAAATCTCACCCCCGGGTTAGAATTTTATTTAAGTTCACTCTTGAATAAAATGATGTCTTTTTTTTTTTCATGCACTCATGCAGTTCTACAGAACTGGAAAGCAAAGCAGGATCCTCAACCTGGACGGAATTCAAAGTTCAAAATAAACACACAACTAATATTCAGGTCCATTTCTAATTTGTGGGCTTTTATTTATCAGGAGCACATTTGGTGGGGAAACATGAAACATGTGATATTTGATAAACAACATAAATGTTCGATGCCAGCAGCGCTCTATGTTTTGCCAATAACCAGTCACTCAGTCAGTTCTGATCTCAAAGCTGCTAGAATAAACAGGAGATGCGATGAATATGAATAAATACCTGATCAAAATTTAACCGTGGTTTAATCGACGGATCTTTGGAGGCTTTTCAAAGGCGCGCTGAAGAAACATACAGCGGCTCGTTGGCAGCCTGCAGTAATAAAGGTGAGCAACCCAAATGGAGCCGAGAGTGCCAATACTTTTATATTAGTTGAAATAGACAAAATGGAGACTGTTGGTGATGTAAGAAGTCATGTATATTGTGCAGAATCTCAGACATTACTGACAGATTGACCAAAAAACACAGAACACAAAACCTGCAGGATGGTTTCAACGATTCATTCCTATTTAGCTCAAACGAATACCAAAGAGAACGCTGATTACAACACTGGACCCGAGTCAAGAATCATGTTACATATCAAAGGAGAATTCACTCACCAGGCCGTCACAGTTGCTAATGGCCACTGAAGTATCTGGTACATTCGTAACGTGGCCCACGTAGAGGCATTTGCTTGGCAGTAGTGGTTCTGTCCAGGTTCGGTTATCCTCCTCGTGCCACTCCAGAGTTGCACCTGGGGCCACCAAGCGTGAGTTTCGCCTCAAGAGCATGTGAAACTCCTGTCCAAAAACAGTGACATTGTAAAAGAGTGTCTCGTGGTGCTCTGGCCCTGTGTGCTCGTGAGCGTCTCTTCTTCTGCGCCGGTGCTGCAGCCCACGCAGGCGGTCAGCCGAGACGGCGTGGGAGAGGAAGCGTCCATGTATGTCCACGCTCGCCGGCTTCACCAGGGCGTACTCCTTCAGGACATGCTGCAGGGAATCTGCCATAGGCACACACACACACACACACACAATACACATCCTTCACATACAATCAAGAATCATCTGTAAAGACAGCCGACGCTCTTCATAACAGAAAAGAGGCTTTACGAGAGCGCACACGAACACAACTTCCACAGAAGAAGGCCAAGTTTCCTTCCATCAGTGTGCAGGACAGCGTCAGGCGTGCACGCACACCCAGTGTCCCATGCATATGGTATGCAAGTGAACTTCACCTCAGAGGAAAGGTGCAAGAACATCCAGCCTGCTGAAGGACTGCACCCTTGCTTCCCAGCGTTCGCTTCCTTCAAAGCAGTGACACTAATGCCTGAGTTTTATGCAGAATATTAAAAGGTCTATGAAACACTGCCTCTGTTAGCTATTTCACCTCCAGCACCAGCACCAGCACCTCACGGCGAGATCTAAGAGTGTCAGGGAGATCAATGCAGAGATTTACACAAAGTTACCAGAGCAAGAGGTTACAACTTACTCATCAAGATGTTTCATATTGTGTTAGAACTCATCTCATTCAGGGTCTAGTGGCAGGAATGAAGGGAAAAAAGTTGGACACATGAAAAAGGTTGCTGATATTCAGGGCATTGACCCTATAGCAGGGTTTTGGGTTTGTTTCCTCCCTGTGAAAATGACATACTGGAATGTTATTTATTTTAGACGCATATTTGTTTGTAAATAACGCCAGAGTTGCAGTTGCGCCTCTCTGATCTCCCGGTCCCCTGATCCCTCTCAGCTCTCCAGGCACAAAGTACACCATCAGGAGTGAAAGCCGAATAAACAGAAAGGAAACCTTGGTACATACCGATGCTGTCGGTGATATAGAGAGTCTCTGTGTGCTGAAAGTGAAGCAAAAGAAGGATGAGCGCAGATTGAACCGGCAGAACATCCATGGCAGGTCGGGGAGAGCGAGAGAGCGCGCGGGCGAGCGACTGCAAAACTAGTGATGGGCGGTTCGCGATGAATCGCTTCTTTCTGAACGACTCTTTTAAGCGAGTCCATCGAATCGACTCTCACGCGCGAGCGAATCCAAATTTGACTGTTCTTCCTTTCCCATAGTGAAAGAAAAAACTTGAGCGTTATAGCTTGTGCGCACAAAACAAAATACAAGGCTACTTTATTCCCATAAGATAATGATGAACTTTTTAATGAACAAGTATATTGTGCGCACAAGTTGTTATCTCATGGGAACAAGTTATAATTTTGTGTGGACAAGATAACTGTGGGGGGAAAATATATATTATCTTGCGTGCACAAGATAATTGTGGGGAACAAATTATTATCTTCTGAGAACAAATTATTATCTTGTGGGAACAAGTTATTATCTTGTGTGCTCAAGATAATTGTGGGGGGAAATTATTATCTTGCATGCACAAGATAATTGTGGGAACAAATTATTATCTTCTGAGAACAAATTATTATCTTGTGGGAACAAGTTATTATCTTGTGTGCACAAGATAATTGTGGGAACAAATTATTATCTTCTGAGAACAAATTATTATCTTGTGGGAACAAGTTATTATCTTGTGTGCACAAGATAATTGTGGGAACAAGTTATTATCTTGCATGCACAAGATAATTGTAGGAACAAGTTATAATCTTGCGTGCACAAGATAATTGTGGGAACAAGTTATTATCTTGCGTGCACACGATAAATGTGGGAACAAGTTATTATCTTGCGTGCACAAGATAATTGTGGGGGAAATTATTATCTTGCATGCACAACATAATTGTGGGAACAAATTATTATCTTCTGAGAAATTATCTTGTGGGAACAAGTTATCTTGTGTGCACAAGATAATTGTGGGAACAAGTTATTATCTTGCATGCACAAGATAATTGTAGGAACAAGTTATAATCTTGCGTGCACAAGATAATTGTGGGAACAAGTTATTATCTTGTGGGAACAAGTTATTATCTTGCGTGCTCAAGATAATTGTGGGAACAAGTTATTATCTTGCGTGCACACGATAAATGTGGGAACAAGTTATTATCTTGTGTGCACAAGATAATTGTGGGAACAAGTTATTATCTTGCACGGTCAAGATAATTGTGGGGGAAAATTATTATCTTGCATGCACAAGATAATTGTGGGAACAAGTTATTATCTTGCATGCACAAGATAATTGTGAGAACAAGTTATTATCTTGCGTGCACAAGATAATTGTGGGAACAAGTTATTATCTTGCACGCACAAGATAATTGTGGAAACAAGTTATTATCTTGCATGCACAAGATAATTGTGGGAACAAGTTATTATCTTGCATGCTCAAGATAATTGTGGGGAGAAATTATTATCTTGCGTGCACAAGATAATTGTGGGAACAAATTATTATCTTGCGTGCACAAGATAATTGTGGGAGCAAGTTATTATCTTGCGTGCACAAGATAATTGTGGGAACAAGTTATTATCTTGTGTGCTCAAGATAATTGTGGGGGAAATTATTATCTTGCGTGCACAAGATAATTGTGGGAACAAGTTATTATCTTGCATGCACAAGATAATTGTGGGAACAAATTACTATCTTGTGCACACAGGCTTGCTCATTGGGGATAGATTAGGGACAAAATTAGCTCGTGTTTTAAGTCGTTCAAATTCTGTAAAGCTGTTTTGCGACAATGTTTATTTTTAAAAGCACAATACAAATAAACTTGACTTGACTTAAATTGTGGGAACAAGTTATTATCTAGTGTACACAAGATAATAACTTGTTCCCAGAAAATAATAATATCAGTGCACAAATTATTTATCTTGTGCAACAAGTAATTTAAATAACCTGTGCACACAAAATAACTTACTTATATGCACAAGTTATTATCTTGTGGGAAGAAGTTGTGTTGTACGAGATTTAAAAAAAACAACAACTCACCTTTCAGGACTTCAGGGGCTCTGTGATTTTGTTTTTACTTGTAAAAAAAAAATGTGTTTAATTTTGATTCGACTTTTTTCACTGTCTATATCTTTTGGAATGAAATTGTAGCCAGTCTTTTTTTTTCTGACATTCAGTGTTTGTATTCAGTAAAGGTTCTGCCCTGGCTTCTAGCATCATCATTAATTATTAATAATATAAATAGTTAGATAGGTAAAGTTCCAGTCAGTATGCCAGTGCTGCTGAATGGGATTTCCTCCAAGAGTCAATGGAAATTCTCCTGTGAATCAAATGAATCAATATTCGATTCACTTGAACGGCTATGCTTGAAAGAATCGGATCAGTAAAGTGAGTCGGAATGCCCATCCTAACCTAACTGCAAAGTGCACAGAAGCAGTTCCTCTACCTTTAGTCCTTTCAGGCATTTCCTTTCCTCTTCCCTTGATCACTACACAGATTATTAGCAGGCTGTGGAGCCTACAGTGCTTGGTTCATTAGTGATTTCCAGAAATAGCCCACAACTCGTTTGTCTTTGAGCTGTTAAAAATACAGACAGTAATAAATGTGGTCATTATTAATGCAAAAATCCTGCCTAGCAACCTGTGATAGTCCCCAGCTATATTCTGTGTGTGTGTGTGTGTGTGTGTGTGTGTGTGTGTGTGTGTGTGTGTGTGTGTGTGTGTGTGTGTGTGTGTGTGAAGTTCACTCATGAAGATTCTATAGAAATAAAAATAGCTCTTTCCAAAATGTCAGAAATTCTATAATTTTTTTTTTAAAATAAGGTGCAATGTACTTGTCACTATAGGCAACATCTTGTATTCCAGTGTGGTATTCTTGATTGAATTACATAATGTACAAGCAACCTACAGGTGGAGAGAGAGAGAGAGAGAGAGAGAGAGAGAGAGAGAGAAGGATATTGTATTGGTTCCCCGGATTTTTCTATCAATCATCCTGCCTGGTCAAACCCCAGGAGATGTCGGCTGTCTGCAGGTTCTCTCTCCTGCCAACTGCCTTTCAGGGACATGAAAGTCTCAGAGCCTGATGCAATACGAGGGTCTGAATCACCAGTTGCTTGAGCTAACAATGCAGTTTTTTAGGCTTGGCATACATCATGTTATAAAAACAAAATGACCTTGCTTTATTGTCATGTTCGACAAACTGCCTGACACGTTCAAAGAAATGGCAAAGAAATCAAGGTTTTCTCAAATGAAAAACTAAAACCGCAGAGGGATTGAAAAAAGGGGGGGGGGAATTGTTTCATTTTTCCAAAAGTTCATTTCAGATTGACTTTATGATGGTGTAATAACAGTACCTGGATTTATTACTTACTGGGCTTTCTCTGAGCTGTGAACACAAATCTATATGTTTGTGTAAATATATTGTCGGAAAAGTATATTGAATCCTCTCTTGTAAACAGTCGCTTCGTTATATATATATATATATATATATATATATATATATATATATATATATATATATATATATATAGTGTGTGTGTGGTTAGCACTGTTGCTTCACAGCAAGAAGGTCCTGGGTTTGAGCCCAGCAGCCGACAGGGGCCTTTCTGTGTGGAGTTTGAATGTTCTCCGCGTGTCTGCGTGGGTTTCCTCCGGGTGCTCCGGTTTCCCCCACAGTCCAAAGACATGCAGGTTAGGTTAATTGGTGGCTCTAAATTGACCGTAGGTGTGAATGTGAGTGTGAATAGTTGTTTGTCTCTATGTGTCAGCCCTGCGATGATCTGGTGACTTGTCCAGGGTGTACCCCGCCTCTCGCCCATAGTCAGCTGGGACAGGCTACAATTTGCCGGCGACCCTGCACAGAATGGATAGATTGCTTGTTCTGTATATTTTTGTGGCTACTGCCTCATAGAGGCAGGAGCCACTATGTCATCGTGTTGTAAGAACGAGTGTAACAATAGTGCACTGCGCATACACATACAGGTGTTCCTATTAAAATGGCCAGTGAGTGTATACAATTCGGTTCACTATTCGAAATAAATGGACTTGACTAAAGAAATCGCTTTCAGACATGTTTATGCTTATTACCGAGGGAAAGTGTGTTCCTATTTTAAAATATACTCCAGGTTGTCCCCCTTTCCTCGCCTTCTTCGGCCAGTGGTCCCATGTGTGATGGAGATGTGACGCACTTCCGAGTTGTTACAGGAAGTTGTCGAAAAGAGTATTGAGACCACTGAGCTCTAGCGCCAGGCCTTTTCCAGGAAATAAGAGTTTGGGTCATGGCGACAGCGTGTGTATGTCAGCCTCGGTTTGGAGGTTTCAGTTTCGAAAACTGTAAGAGTAGAATAATATAAAGTACAGACACTTGGTATATTTGACTTCTGTGATTTTTAAATTGTTCATTTTTGGATTACGCTTCATTTTTGTGGCTAATGCCTCAAAGCAGATAGATAGATAGATAGATAGATAGATAGATAGATAGATAGATAGATAGATAGATAGATAGATAGATATGCTATATTTACTGTATGGCCATGGTATCAGAAAATAATTTTATTTATAAGCAGTAGCCACATGTACCCATAGGGTACCTATTTTTTTTATTTGTCATCTTTCTATTTTCATGGCCAAAGTCCATGAAATATGCTTGAAAAAAGAAATCCATCTTCTTAGCATGTATAATCTTGTTCTGTATGATGTGGTAAAATGGAAGGGACTGCACTGCCTTGAACTGACATAAGTGTATTATTGAAACAGATCACCTGGTAGGATTGGATGGTGGATTCCTGAAAGACTGAGGAATCGGATGAATGTCTAATGAATGCGGCGCAGGAGGAAGAGGGACGCCGGCCATCTATCTGTCAGCACATCTCTCTCTCTCTCTCTCTGGAGTCATCTCCTCTGGGCCATGCATCTGAAAGTACAATTACAGGTCCTCCCTGCTGAGATCCAGCACAGGTTATGCAGGAATAAGAACAAAATGACACAGAAAGGGTCAGTGAAATCCAAATCCATAACAAAACACACCGCCCTTATTAGCATTAGCTGTCAATTTTGAGTGGCTTTGAGTTGCCATGTATTCTTTTTTGAATCTGTCACGAAACATGTCAGTGACTCATCCAAGGTCAAAACAGTGAAAGATCATATGGCATTCATCTCAGCCACCTCCACATGACCTTGTCGACTAACTGCGCACAAAGCCGCTGCACTGTGAATAGCTAAAGAGAACGAGCAGCTTGATGGCATGAATGAAGAAGCGTTTCGACTGAGGAAAGCAGAAGCGCAAAGTAGACAGAGATCAGGTTTGCTGATGAGATGGCACAGCTGGGAGTGCATACATTTGTCATGCTTTTATTACAAAGATAGAAGAGTAAACATGCCACTTGGCGATGAAGGAAGAACGGGGTTTAAGCTAAATACTGCATGCCTGCTCTGTCAGCTAGCCAGGCAAAGAAGAAGAAGCAAGCTAACTCTTATATAACACATGATAGCTTTACCAGCACGAGATTTAACGGTCACCCACCCCACAGCTGGCACTGTGATCAGTGTATATAAATCGGAAACATGAGTGCATGTAGCTTCGCATTTGGATTTTATTTAGCAACTGCATCTGGGTGTCAGCCCACCTTTGACAGAATCTGAAATGTCTGAAATTTATATCAAGTCACATCCTGTGAAGAATAAAGGGGTTTGTGGTTGCCGTTGAGAAATGGGGCTCAAGACGGACTTAGACTCAGTGAACTAAGAAAACTCATGCCGAGAGTGAGTTTTAAAACAGATGGTCATGGATATTAAGCATGTATATTAAACAGCCTTAACAAGCCCAGGCACATCTGTCTTTTTTAATGAAGCCCACAACAGTCCTTTACTAACTTTCAATTGTTTGTAGGATAGCTACAAGCCCAAACCAGAAAAATGTTGTGACGGTATGGAAAGTGCAAATAAAAAGAGAAAGGAGTAATTTCTAAAGTTGAATCCCATTGTAAAACTTGAATTTCATTGCAGACTGTATGAACCCAAGAGAGTTCGTGTTTTGTTGGTCAGTTTCATTTCATTTGTTAATATACATCCATTACGCCGTTTCAGGCCTGCAACACGTTCCAAGAAAAAGTTGGGATGGGGAAATTTAGGGCAAGTAATGAGGTAAAACTATTAAATAATGATGTGATTTGAAACAGGTGACTGTAATCATTATTTGGTACAAAAGCAGTCTCCAGGAAATGGCTAGTCTTTGAGGAGCAAAGATTGGCTGTCAACAAATGCATGAGAAAATTATTGAAACATTTAAAAACAATGTTCCTAAAAGGAAGATTGGAAGGGATTCGGATATGTCACCCTCTATGGTGCATAATATCATTAAATGATTCAAGGAATCTGGAGGAATTTCAGTGTATAAAGGGCAAGGGTCCAAGCCTAATCTGAACACCTGTGATCTCTGATCCCTCACTGCATCAAGAACCGTCATTCATTTATAGCTGATATAACCACATGGGCTCGGGATTACTTTGGCAAACCTTTGTCAAGCTCTACAATACAGAGTTACATCTACAAACCCCAGTTAAAACTTTACTGTGCAAAAAGGAAGCCTTATGTTAACTGTGTCCAGAAGTGCCGTCGACTTCTCTGGGCTCGGAGGCATCTGGTATGAACCATTGCACTCTGGAAACATGTATTGTGGTCAGACGAATCAGTATTCCAGGTCTTTTTTTTTTTGAAGAAATGGATGCCATGTGCCTTGGAACAAAGACAAAAAGGACCATCCAGACTGTTACCAGTGACAGGTCCAAAAAACAGGGTGTGTCATGGTATGGGGTTCTGTCAGTGCCCTTGGCAAAGGTAACGTACACTTCTGTGATGGACCATTAATGCAGAAAAGTACATTGAGATTTTGAAGCAACATATACTGCCTAAAAGACGGCATCTTTTCCAGGGAGATTTCAACAAGACAATGTAAAACCACATTCTGCACACATTACAAATGCGTGGCTGTGGAAGAAGAGGGTGTGTCCCCTCTGTCCCCGATGGACAGTGTGTGGAGAATTTTGAAATGAAAAATATAACAATGACAACCCAGTAGTGTTGCACACCTTAAGACTGGTTTGCAGGAAGAATGAGACAAAATACCACCTGAGACGCTTCATCACTTGGTGTCTTCAGTCCCTAACCAGTGAATCAATCAGAGAATCAAGAACTGGAGAAAAAAATTTGCCTGGTCTTTTTAGCAACCTTCACCCATCCAGTTTGGGTGAGTCTGTACCCAATATAGCGTCACATTCTTTATAGCTTTGTAGCCAAATGGAGGCATGGGTCTGAATCCCACTTCTGACACGAATGTTTCTTTCATCTGGATCAGAACTGTAGCTGAGAGTCTCTTAACCTGTCAGGCCTGGGGGTTGTTCTCATATCTGTGTCATGTCATGAGTTCAATCCCTGGGGCTGACAAGTTAAGAGACTCTCACCCACAGTTCTGATCCAGATGAAAGAAGTACCTAACAACCTGCCTCAGTTAGATTTGACATGAGATGCTTTCCTGCTCACTACAGTTGTAAAGAGTGGTTATCTGAGCTACTGTTGCCTTCCTGTCTGCTTGACCCAGTCTGGCCTTCCTCCTCTGACCTCTCTCATCATCAAGGCATTATCTTCAGCAAAACTACCACTTACTGTTTTTTTTTTTTGCTATTATGTACCATTTTGTGTGAACTGTTGTGACTAATAAGTGTTAAAGTTACCAGAGATCAAAGAGTTTCAGAAATATTCAAGCCAAACCCATCTGGCACCAATAGCCATGCCAATGAGATCAAAATCCCACCCGCTGCATTCTGAAGCTCTTGACCTGTCTCTACATGATTTTATGTACTGCACAGCTGCTCCATGATTGGCTAATAATTGCATAAATGTAGAAGGAACTGACCCAGTTATTCACATGCCTATATAGAAATGGGATTTTATTTATTTATTTTCAGAAGGTTAATAAACAGGTTAATAACCAGGACCGCGAGTTGGCCTCGTGGTTAGCGTGTCCGCCTCTCAATCGGGAGCTCATGAGTTCTACTCGTGGTTGGGTCATACCAAAGACCATCCTAAAAGTGGTGCTTGAAAGTTTGTGAACCCTTTAGAATTGTCTATATTTCTGCATTAATATGGCCTAAAACATCATCAGATTTTCACACCAGTCCTAAAAGTAGATAAAGAGAACCCAGTTAAACAAATGAGACAAAAAAATTATACGTAGTCATTTATTTATTGAGGAAAATGATCCAATATGACATATCTGTGAGTGGCAAAAGTATGTGAACCTTTGCTTTCAGTATCTGGTGTGACCCCCTTGTGCAGCAATAACTGCAACTAAACATTTCTGGTAACTGTTGATCAGTCCTGCACACCGGCTTGGAGGAATTTTAGCCCGTTCCTCTGTACAGAACAACTTCAACTCTGGGATGTTGGTGGGTTTCCTCACATGAATTGCTCGTTTCAGGTCCTTCCACAACATTTCCATTGGATTAAGGTCAGGACTTTGACTTGGCCATTCCAAAACATACATTTTATTCTTCTTTAACCATTCTTTGGTAAAACGACTTATGTGCTTAGGGTCATTGTCTTGCTGCATGACCCACCTTCTCTTGAGATTCAGTTCATGGACAGATGTCCTGACATTTTCCTTTAGAATTCGCTGGTATAATTCAGAATTCATTGTTCCATCAATGATGGCATGCCGTCCTGGCCCAGATGCAGCAAAACAGGCCCAAACCATGATACTACCACCACCATGTTTCACAGATGGGATAAGGTTCTTATGCTGGAATGCAGTGTTTTCCTTTCTCCAAACATAACACTTCTCATTTAAACCAAAATTTCTATTTTGGTCTCATCTGTCCACAAAACATTTTTCCAGTAGCCTTCTGGCTTGTCCACGTGATCTTTAGCAAACTGCAGACGAGCAGCAATGTTCTTTTTGGAGAACAGTGGCTTTCTCCTTGCAACCCTGCCATGCACACCATTGTTGTTCAGTGTTCTCCTGATGTTGGGCTCATGAACATTAACATTAGCCAAATGTGAGAGAGGCCTTCAGTTGCTTAGAAGTTACCCTGGGGTCCTTTGTGACCTCGCCAACTGTTACACGCCTTGCTCTTGGAGTGATCTTTGTTGGTCGACCACTCCTGGGGAGGGTAACAATGGTCTTGAATTTCCTCCATTTGTACACAATCTGTCTGACTGTGGATTGGTGGAGTCCAAACTCTTTAGAGATGGTTTTGTAACCTTTTCCAGCCTGATGAGCATCAACAACACTTTTTCTGAGGTCCTCAGAAATCTCCTTTGTTCGTGCCATGATACACTTCCACAAACATGTGTTGTGAAGCTCAGACTTTGATAGATCCCTGTTCTTTAAATAAAACAGGGTGCCCACTCACACCTGATTGTCATCCCATTGATTTGAAACACCTGACTCTAATTTCACCTTCAAATTAATTGCTAATCCTAGAGGTTCACATAATTTTGCCACTCATAGATATGTACTATTGGATCATTTTCCTCAATAAATAAATGACCAAGTATAATATTTTTGTCTCATTTGTTTAACTGGGTTCTCTTTATCTACTTTTAGGACTTGTGTGAAAATCTAATGATATTTTAGGTCATATTTATGCAGAAATGTAGAACATTCTAAAGGGTTCACAAACTTTCAAGCACCACTGTACTGCTGTCTGGCAAGGCATTCAGCAATATAGATGTGAGTGGGGAGTCAAACTCTCACGGTTACTAGAGGACTAGCCCCACACTGTAACCATAACTATGTAATAGGCGAGAGGCCAAGGGCTACAGAAACGGAGATTGGCGCTGCCCAATGCACCCATGGTGCAGGAAGGACTTTAGGCTTTTTTTTTAGTATAACCAGGTTAGCGCATGCTAATCTTACACTGGGCTTTCTATCTTTCCAGGCCCTCATACAACCCCAGTGGCTGGGTATTTTATCTGATCTGCATGTCTTTGAACAGTGGGGGAAAACAGAGCACCAGAAGGAAACCCACACAGAGACAGGGAGCCCGTCAGCCATGGGGTTCAAACCCAGAACCTTCTTGCTGTGAGGTGATAGTGTTAACCACTTTATCTTGCTTAAAATCAGTGAACATTTGAAAAATGAATATTCCCCCTTATTATAGTCAGCTGGACCAAATCCTCTACCAACGATCACATTCATCATAGTGGACCCAGGGTCTACCCTGGAACACTGGGATGGGAAACCAGTTGATCACATGGCATCAAACATACACTTATCCACAGGTAGGAGCAATTAAAGGTTGCCATGTTTTTGGAAGCTGGTGGAAAACAGTTCCTGAAGAAAACCTATACAGGATCAGTCCCTGGACCCTGGAGCTGTGAGGCAGCAACAGTGCATCCTTGAAATATTTTATCATATGATCAAAATCAGCTAGTATGCACTCTCTTTACAACAGTTCCAGTAATCTCATGACCGGATTTTGATCATGCTACATGTATTAATCCTGTATGTAATGCCAAAAGTTATGTTTCTGGCACTTTTCCACTGTCTCCAGTCCAACTCACCATATGTGATCAACTAAAAAGATCTCAGACTTCCCAGAAGAGGACACATCCACAGCTGACATATTGTACACTTTGTTAGTTTAATGGATCACTGATGTTAAAAGATGAATGGACTGTAGCATGGAGGACAAGTGCTGAGCTCTGCAGTGGTGTTTAACTGTTTTGTTTGAAAGAATAAAACTTGACTGGCTCCACTGCTGGCTCTCGATCAGAGCATGACTGAGCCAGAGCGTCCCGCCAGAGTGTGTGTTTCCCATTTACTTGCTGTGGCTCCAGCTGTACCTTTCTTTGCCTCTCCTTCACCGACCCCTCCTTTCTAACAAAAACATACACACATTACACAATCCACTGCACTCCACTTGCAACATCAACACACACATACACAAATATATGTATACTGTGCATACTTTATAAAGACAGGGGCAAATTAAAGGAAAAACTACAGCTCTGTTATGCTAAAGAAGCATTTTGCGGACAGGGTTTTGTGATCTGTTCAAGAATCATAACACGCCAATCCATAAGGCACAACTGCTCACTGAATGGTATCTTCTTCTTCTTCCAGCTGTTCCCGTTAGGGGTTGCCGCAACGGATAATGTCCCTCCATTTCTTTCATTCGAGTCTTTCATTCGAAACTCACATTGATAACATTATCCGGATAGCTTTCTTTCATCTCAGAAATATTGCTAAGATAAGAAATTTAATGTCACTACATGACGTGGAAAAACTAGTTCATGCTTTCGTTACCTCCAGGTTGGATTATTGTAATGCCTTACTGTCTGGATGTTCCAATAAGTGCATAAACAAGCTCCAGTTAGTTCAAAATGCAGCAGCAAGAGTCCTTATTAGAACTAGAAAATATGACCCCATCACCCCTGTCTTATCCACACTGCACTGGCTCCCAATCAAATTTCATATTGATTATAAAATACTACTGCTGACCTTTAAAGCACTGAATGGTCTCGCACCACAGTACCTGAGCGAACTTCTGGTCCTCTATGACCCGCCACGCCTACTTAGATCAAAAGGTGCAGGCTACAGTATCTGCTGGTACCTCGTATAGTGAAGGCTACATCAGGGGGCGGAGCTTTTTCTTACAAAGCCCCACAGTTATGGAACAGCCTTCCAAGTAACGTTCGGGAATCAGACACAGTCTCAGTGTTTAAGTCTAGGCTGAAAACATATCTGTTTAGTCAAGCCTTTTATTAATGGTGTTTATGATGTAAAGGAGTAGATCTGGAGGGTCCTCAGACATAAAGTGTTTTGGTAAACTGGGATGTATGGATGCTGTCAGTCCCCGCTCGCTTGCTCACTCGAGTTTGTTGACGGTGTAGTGGCTGCTGCTTTATGTCCCGGGGCTCCCTCATGTCTGTGTTACCTTCTGGCTCTCCCCTTTTAGTTATTCTGTCATAGTTAGTTGCCAGAGTCCCTGCTTGTACTCAGTGCAATATGCATACTGTTCCTACTTATTCAGGTGACATTGGGCATACCTAACAACCTGTGTTTTCTCTTCCCCACCCCACCCCCAAATCTGTCCCTCTGAGTTACATGTCGGTCCTGAGATCGAGGTGCTGACCTCTTCTGCTCCTCGGACCTGCCTGATCCATCCTGGTGCCCTGTGTCTGGTTGGAGTCTCATTGCATTGCTCCTGTGGAGGACGGCCCCATGTGGACAGTTGAAAGTCACACCTGGAGGAAGCTCTGGACACTTACAGTAATGCTTTTATGGCTGAGGACTACAGTTGACTTGCTAACTTTAGGACTGCAGTTGTCATGAACAGTTTTGTACTCAAGTTTCCATCAATGAAGAGTTTATAACATCGACGAAATTGACTTCATGTTAAAACTGTTAATGTTATAGTCATACTGTCTGTTGTTGCCCAAATGAGGATGGGTTCCCTTTTGAGTCTGGTTCCTTTCGAGGTTTCTTCCTCATGTCGTCTGAGGGAGTTTTTCCTTGCCACCGTCGCCACAGGCTTGCTCATTGGGGATAGATTAGGAATAAAATTAGCTCATGTTTTAAGTCGTTCAAATTCTGAAAGCTGCTTTGCGACAATGTTTATTGTTAAAAGTGCTATACAAATAAACTTGACTTGACATTTCCTCCTGTAGCACCAACCGTCCTCATGTCCTTCTTCACCACATCCATAAATCTCATCTTTGGTCTTCCTCTTTTCCTTCTACCTGGCAAGTCCATCTCCAGCGTTCTTTCCCCAATATACAGTACGCTCACTGAATGGTATGATGACTATGAAAGTGATTTAGAGTTTATGGTGGGTGGTAGGGCGGCACGGTGGTATAGTGGTTAGCACTGTCACCTCACAGCAAGAAGGTCCTGGGTTTGAGCCCAGCGACCGACGAGGGCCTTTCTGTGTGGAGTTTACATGTTCTCCTCGTGTCTGCATGGGTTTCCTCCGGGTGCTCCGGTTTCCCCCACAGTCCAAAGACATGCAGGTTAGGCTAATTGGTGGCTCTAAATTAACCATAGGTGTGAATGTGGGTGTGAATGGCTGTTTATCTCTATATGTTAGCCCTGCAATGACCTGGCGACTTGTCCAGGGTGTACCTGGCCTCTCGCCCATAGTCAGCTGGGATAGGCTCCAGCTTGCCTGCGACCCTGCACAGGATAAGCGGCTACAGATAATGGATGGATGGATGGATGGGTCCAGGGTGTACCCCGCCTCTCGCCCATAGTCAGCTGGGATAGGCTCCAGCTTGCCCGCAACCCTGCACACACTGTAAAAAAAAATCCGTTGTTTTTACGGAAAAACACTGGCAGCTGTGGTTGCCAGAATAATCCTGTTAAAAATACAGTGAAATGTAAACAACATTACAGAATAACTTGTACATTTCACTGGGATTCCATGTACAATTAATGATAACTAATGTAAATTTTACAGGTATTCAATGTACAATAATCAATACATAACTGTTAATTTTACGGATATTCATTGTACAATAAACAATGATTCAAAATGGTTGCAAGCAATGATCTACTAGACAGATATTTTTGGGGGGCTTTTTTCACCTTTATTGGATAGGACAGTGTAGAGACAGGAAATGAGCTGGAGAGAGATCAGGAAATGACCTTGGGTCAGAATTGAACCCAGGTACACCAGATTCATGGCACAGCGCCTTAGTCGACTGAGCCACAACAGTGGCCATTTTTTTAATAGGGCAATGATGTAATTTTAATCATCACATTCTGTTTTAGTATTACAGTTTGTATTTAAACTGCAACAATTTGTAAATTCTACAAAAAAATATGATCAATTCAACATATTCTTACTGTTAAATTAACAGTGGTATTTGCTTAGGAGTTTTACAGTATATTGATGTAAATTACACACTGCTTCATTGTTTTTGTATTTACAGTTTTTTTATGTCATGATTTTACATAAATTCACTGTTAATTCTACGGACATTTTTTACAGTGCAGGATAAGCGGTTACAGATAATGGATGGATGGAATATGCTACTGCCTTCCCAGTGACCAGATCTCAAAATCCACTGAGAGATTTTGACGGATGGGTCAATACATAAAGGTCCAATTTGCTTGGATGGTACTTGTTGGAGCAACTAAGACTAGGTGCACTCTTAGAACATAAAACAAACCCATAATTAATACTAGAAGAGCACTGAGTAGAGGGCATACCTCTGCCAAGCCACATATTCAGATTTGAATCAAAATCTAAATCAATTGTTCCTTGGCCCATGGCTCACCTTTCCTCGGAATTTCATCAAAATCCATTCACTACTTTTGAGTTACGCTGGGAACAGACAACAAAATCCTGGATCCAGAACATTTTGGATTTGCATTGAAATCTATTCAATTGTTCCTTGGCCCATGGTCCACCTTTCCTCAAAATGTCATCAAAATTCATTCACTACTTTTTGAGTTACGTTGGGAACAAACAAACAAACAAATGGACATGAAAACATAACCTCCTCCAACAAAGTTAGTGGAGGTAATAAAAGCTATTAATATTTCCAACATTTTGTCAAATCAGCATCTTTATCTGTTGCTTGCTGTACGTACCTTCATGTTCTCCATCCAACACTGGAGCACGTCTACTTGTTTTTCCATTGTAATGAAATTAATTTTCCTAAAAGTGTCAAGTTTTCTACATCATTAAAAGAAAATTTCATCCATTCTCCTGGTGGGTTCATAGTGACAACAGGCTGAGAAGGTCAGAAGATCAGTCCAGACTTCTTGATCTTCAGCTACCTTGATATAATCAAAGATCCACTGGGGTTTCCATCCATTGGGACATGACTGTTTGTAAGCTGTGGAACCTGAACCACCACAACTACCTCCTGTGGAGTTGTAGTAGCAGCAGCTCCCCAGGATTGTCAAACCTTTCACCCTGTCAAGCAGAGCAACCCTACAGTAGAACCTTATTTTCTCTCGCTGATTTTTTGTTTGTTTATTTGTTTTGAGGTTTGATCTTAATTATAGTTTTCTGCCTTGGCTGTGTGGTCTATTCTGCTTGTCAAGATAAGGTATTGAGGTAGAGATGCTAAAATATAACCAAGATTATAGTATATATATATCAGTCTATGATGGGAGAATGGTCTGACTGGTTTGAGCTGAAAGAAAGGTTATGGTAACTCAAACAATGACTCTTTACAACCGTGGTGAGCAGAAAAGCATCTCAGAATGCACGTTCATATTCAGTTATAGATGGCTTATCAACGTCATACAACAATCTTTGCCAGAAAACAAACACAAGATATTTTGATATCATTGTTGTCATAACCAAAACTGACAACAAACACTGATAGGTTTAGATATAAAGCCCGGTCCCACAATACCAATAACTATAACTACAACTATAATGATAACTATAAATAAATCGGTCCCCTGCAGTTTATGTGGTCAGTGCTCACACCAGACCGATAACGATACCTATAGCCCAGGCCTGGGTTTATCCGTAATGGTGAGATTGCTTTTGGAGCCATTTTTCCAGGCCTGGACCTGATCCGATAAAACATCTGCCCAATCAGCTAATTGTTTCCATGTGACGTTATCTGAGCACGTGATAGTTTTCCCCGGGCATCTTTGTACATCCTTGTTGCATCATGAAGTCACGGAATACGGATTCACGGAAAATAATAAATATAATACAAAGCACGGATCTTTTATTCACGGATATGTGATTTTCCATGAAATATCAATAGTAAATGAATAAAGTAAATAAATAAATGCAGGTAAGATATTTAAATTATGAACTTCAGCAGTTTAATTGTTTAAGACTTCTTGATTTTTTTATCCATGCTGCATCATCTGTATGAAATCGGGAACCAATCTGTAACATACTGAAACGTCCGTGACCAATCTGTAAATTATTAGCATCCGTATTAAAATCCATAACCACTCTGTATTTTGTATCCTTGTTTATTATATTTCCGTAATCCGTGACCTATCCGTATTATATCAACCACCGGAGTGTGTGCATGGGTTGTTTTGGAGTCCAAGCTGTACAGTATGACCTGGAATAATGTGCTACTACTTGGAAAAACCTTCCATGACTATTCCTAAGTTGCATGAGTTTATTTCCCTGAGTGTCAGGACCAAGAGATATTATAGTCGGGATTATAGTTGTGGTGTTTCTGCTCCAGACTGGAACTAAATTCAGGCAGGGTATAGGTTATAGGCAGAGTTATAGTTATTGGTGTTGTGGGACTGGGGCCTTAGATATCCAGTTGTAGTCATAGTGAAAACGTATCACATTTTGTGTCATGTTAATGCTCAGAGTGGTTAGCGCTGTCGCCTCACAGCAAGAAGGTCCGGGTTCGAGCCCCGTGGCCGGCGAGGGCCTTTCTGTGCGGATTTTGCATGTTCTCCCCGTGTCCGCGTGGGTTTCCTCCGGGTGCTCCGGTTTCCCCCACAGTCCAAAGACATGCAGGTTAGGTTAACTGGTGACTCTAAATTGACCGTAGGTGTGAATGTGAGTGTGAATGGTTGTCTGTGTCTATGTGTCAGCCCTGCGATGACCTGGCGACTTGTCCAGGGTGTACCCCGCCTTTCGCCCGTAGTCAGCTGGGATAGGCTCCAGCTCGCCTGCGACCTTGTAGAACAGGATAAAGTGGCTAGAGATAATGAGATGAGATGAGATTAATGCTCAGAATTCCATATAACACCACACTACAAGATTATTGGACTGTTCCATATGCACTGTTAGCACTCATGTATGAATCAGAGCCCCCACCTCTGAAATCCTAACATAACTCCTAATTTAAAGGCCAGAACCATGCATCTGCAGTATGGATGTGCAGTAAATTTTAATTTGTAGCAATCCAAATGAATTGAGCTTCAAGCGTTCAGGATTTTGACTTTGGTTCCAAACCCAGTATTTTCCAACAGTGTCTTTTAATTGATGAAACTTGTTTTCCTTGTGTGTGTGTGTTTTTTTTTTTTTCCTCATGGTGAAACTTTAACACCATTTAATAGCATGGAAGAATTAGCAGAACTTTTACAAGGTATTTTGGTCAGTTGCGGTTTTCCAGAAAGCACAAAAGCACCTCCTTTGTGTTGCCTGACTCAAACTGGGACCAGAAACGGCACCAAGCACAAGTAAAATGCTACTGTCTGGAAAGTTCACTGGGCTTTTGCACACAAACTCCCTCAGGTGAAGGGTGCACTCCTGTGAACATGCACAGACATAAAATTGCTTCTTTCCACCCAGTAGGCTAACATGCATATGCTATTTGCCTGCAAAAGCATCTTCATATATATTCTCTATTCAGGATGTTCAGTTAGTAGTGTCCAGGATGTTTTTGGAATGCTAATGCTGCACTATTTTTATTTTTTTTTTGTTCTCCCCAGAAAATAAAAAGCTAGGTGAGTTTGGATGTGATCCTGGCCAGGGTCAGATGAAGGTTATCATCCTCTGCTGTTCATGAAGGAAGATCAGAACAGCTCCCTGCTGGAGCATGGAGTAAATCCCACTGGGCAGCCATATGCTAAAACTGCAGAGCTCCTCCATGGTCCAGGAGGACCACAAGGTCTTCTGCATGTTCTTTCTGCAGCAATGAGTCAAGCCTATTAGCAAAGGCAATGCTGAAGAAAGCAGATGTAAAAAAGAAGAAGGGAAGAAAAAGCACAATTTGAGGGGATGGTTTTGAACGGTATGACATTAACTAGAAAAATCTGGACAGTCTCTGCAGTGATGTGCATGACAATATCAGAATAGCTCATTAGAGCAAGTCTCACAGACAAGGTGTCACCTTTAAAACATCCTTTGATGCTTTTTCGGGTTGATTTTAATAACTCGGAAGCACTAGGTATTCCTCAAGAGGCTGATTGAAAACAAAGTGAACAGTCGAATCACAGTCTAAACAACAAGAACGAAATGTGCCAGGATGTGTAACACAGTAAAAGCCTCATGGGCTCTCCGACTTTATTCTAGAAATGCACAAGTCAGGAAGAGAGGAAGCGTAGGAATGATTTACTTTTCATTCCTGGCATTCCCGTTCAACCAATCATCCCAGATCCAAAGCAGTAAATCTAACAAAGTAAAAAGCATTTTAGTTCCTCAGGAGCTTCTCATACCTCTCTGTACGTATGTGTATATATATGCTGACTACATAATGGGCTTTGCACCAGAAATACTCTGTCAAGTTCGAGCCCAATGCTTAAGCAGAAGCAGTTTTACTTTCTTGGCAGTTGGTGCCACATCTACTGCATCCAATTCTATGATCAAAAGCAGTGTGATTTTGGAAAGCAATGAAATACACTGAAACGAGACAGGAATTTTCCAATAAAACGCTCGAGATGATCAAATGAGCCCTTGGTGTTTTAAAAAAACACTGGTTTGTTTACAACTGGTCATTCTGACACTGTAATCTGTGACTCTAACAAGAGCATGACCTGAATGATGCATAAATCATCAGGCCTTTCATTTTCCCTCTCTGGAAACAAAAAAGCTCTGCAGATCAAATCACATGTAGATTTATCCGATGCTCATTTGTTATAATTTGTTAACATGAAAAAAAAAAAACCATTGTCTTTGTTGTTCATGCCAAAGTGTGGTTCATAGCGATTCCCACAGTTTTATCATTATAGTTGATGATGATGATGATGATGATGATAGTTTATTTCAAACATGTAAACAAACAATGAATAAATAAGCAGATAAGAAAAACAAAACAGCATTTGCAACAAGAACACGTAAAAAGCCACTAAATTAGAAAATAAACCTTAAATAATATAGGTAATAATCTCATCTCATTATCTCTAGCCTCTTTATCCTTCTACAGGGTCGCAGGCAAGCTGGAGCCTATCCCAGCTGACTACGGGCGAAAGGCGGGGTACACCCTGGACAAGTCGCCAGGTCATCACAGGGCTGACACATAGACACAGACAACCATTCACACTCACATTCACACCTACGCTCAATTTAGAGTCACCAGTTAACCTAACCTGCATGTCTTTGGACTGTGGGGGAAACCGGAGCACAAAGGCCCTCGCCAGCCCCGGGGCTCGAACCCAGGACCTTCTTGCTGTGAGGCGACAGCGCTAACCACTACACCACCGTGTCACCCATAGGTAATAATAATATATCAAAATCAAAATCAAAACAAGACAAAAATACAAACAAGGACGCACTAAGCAGTTTTGAGTTTACATGTCTGAAAAGGAGTGGGCTGAAGTAAAAACTTATTTAATCCCACCCCTCTACTTTAGTCAATATAAATTGATTATTGAGCTTCCTTATACACACAAACACACACACACACACACACACACACACACACACACACACATACAGTGGTGCTTGAAAGTTTGTGAACCCTTTGGAATTTTCTATATTTCTGCATAAATATGACCTAAAACATCATCAGATTTTCACACAAGTCTTAAAAGTAGATAAAGAGAACCCAGTTAAACAAATGAGACAAAAATATTATACTTAGTCATTTATTTATTGAGGAAAATGATCCAATATTACATATCTGTGAGTGGCAAAAGTATGTGAACATCTAGGATTAGCAGTTAATTTGAAGGTGAAATTAGAGTCAGGTGTTTTCAATCAATGGGATGACAATCAGGTGTGAGTGGGCACCCTGTTTTATTTAAAGAACAGGGATCTATCAAAGTCTGATCTTCACAACACATGTTTGTGGAAGTGTATCATGGCACAAACAAAAGAGATTTCTGAGGACCTCAGAAAAAGCGTTGTTGATGCTCATCAGGCTGGAAAAAATTACAAAACCATCTCTAAAGAGTTTGGACTCCACCAATCCACAGTCAGACAGATTGTGTACAAATGGAGGAAATTCAAGCCCATTGTTACCCTCCCCAGGAGTGGTCGACCAACAAAGATCACTCCAAGAGCAAGGCGTGTAATAGTTGGCGAGGTCACAAAGGACCGCAGGGTAACTTCTAAGCAACTGAAGGCCTCTCTCACATTGGCTAATATTAATGTTCATGAGTCCATCATCAAGAGAACACTGAACAACAATGGTGTGCATGGCAGGGTTGCAAGGAGAAAGCCACTGCTCTCCAAAAAGAACATTGCTGCTCGTCTGCAGTTTGCTAAAGATCATGTGGACAAGCCAGAAGGCTATTGAAAAAATGTTTTGTGGACGGATGAGACCAAAATAGAACTTTTTTGGATTAAATGAGAAGCATTATGGTTGGAGAAAGGAAAACACTGCATTCCAGCATAAGAACCTTATCCCATCTGTGAAACATGCTGGTGGTAGTATCATGGGTTGGGCCTGTTTTGTTGCATCTGGGCCAGGACGGCTTGCCATCATTGATGGAACAATGAATTCTGAATTATACCAGTGAATTCTAAAGGAAAATGTCAGGACATCTGTCCATGAACTGAATCTCAAGAGGAGGTGGGTCATGCAGCAAGACAATGACCCTAAGCACACAAGTCGTTCTACCAAAGAATGGTTAAAGAAGAATAAAGTTAATGTTTTGGAATGGCCAAGTCAAAGTCCTGACCTTAATCCAATGGAAATGTTGTGGAAGGACCTGAAGTGAGCAGTTCATGTGACGCAACCCACGAACATCCCAGAGTTGAAGCTGTTCTGTACGGAGGAACGGGCTAAAATTCCTCCAAGCCGGTGTGCAGGACTGATCAACAGTTACCGCAAATGTTTAGTTGCAGTTATTGCTGTACAAGGGGGTCACACCAGATACTGAAAGCAAAGGTTCACATACTTTTGCCACTCACAGATATGTAATATTGGATCATTTTCCTCAATAAATAAATGACCAAGTATAATATTTTTGTCTCATTTGTTTAACTGGGTTCTCTTTATCTACTTTTAGGACTTGTGTGAAAATCTGATGATGTTTTAGGTCATATTTATGCAGAAATATAGAAAATTCTAAAGGGCTCACAAACTTTCAAGCACCACTGTACATACCTACACTGTATATTACTTCAACTATTCAGATCTCAATTCTCTATGACTATATCATTTAATTAATTAATTAATTAATTAATTAATTAATTATATGTGTATATCCATACGTCTATGCACAAGTTTACTACAAATACCACACTCACAATGGAGAACAAAATAAAAACAAAACAAATAGATGAAGACTCAAAAAAGAAAAAAAGAAAATTTGCACAATAAATAGCCAGTTATGATTAATCCCCTTCATCCTTATACCTTGTGAAAATCAAATTTTTGTACATCTTTTTAAACCGCTTCATGTCTGGACATCCCTTGAGGTCCTCATTTAAACTTCACCCGCTTCACCCCACAAACAGAAATACAAAAACTTTTCTTGGTTGTGCGTACCCTATAATTTTTAAATTTAAATAAACCCCTTAAATTATAACCCCCATCTCTTTCAGTGAACAGTTTTTGAATATTATGTGGTAGTTGATTATTGTTTGCTTTGAATAATATTTGTGCTGTTTGATAGTCCACCAGATCTACAAATTTCAGTATTTCTGACTGTAAGAATAATGTATTTGTATGATCCCGGTAACCAGCCTGGTGTATAATCCTTACTGCTCTTTTTTGGAGAATGAATAATGAATGTATTGTATTTTTGTAATTATTGCCCCATACGTCTGCACAGGGGGCGGCACGGTGGTGTAGTGATTAGCGCTGTCACCTCACAGCAAGAAGGTCCGGGTTCGAGCCCCGTGGCCGGCGAGGGCCTTTCTGTGCGGAGTTTGCATGTTCTCCCCGTGTCCGCGTGGGTTTCCTCCGGGTGCTCCGGTTTCCCCCACAGTCCAAAGACATGCAGGTTAGGTTAACTGGTGACTCTAAATTGACCGTAGGTGTGAATGTGAGTGTGAATGGTTGTCTGTGTCTATGTGTCAGCCCTGTGATGACCTGGCGACTTGTCCAGGGTGTACCCTGCCTCTCGCCTGTAGTCAGCTGGGATAGGCTCCAGCTTGCCTGCGACCCTGTAGAACAGGATAAAGCGGATAGAGATAATGAGATGAGACGTCTGCACAGTAACTTAAATAAGGTGAAACCAGGGAATAGTAAAGAATCCGGAGTGAATTGTGATCGAGAAACGGTTTGACTTTGTTTAATATTGCAATACTTCTTGATACTTTGGATTGTATGTTTTTTATATGTGGTTTCCAGCTGAGTTTTTCCATCAATAGTTGTTCCAAGAAATTTGATTTCCTTAACTCTTTCTATAATAACCCCATCTATTTGAATATTTGTGTGTTTGTTTTGTTGTCACCAAATAATATTACTTTGGATTTGTTCAAGTTTAATGATAATTTGTTACTGTTGAACCATGTTATTAATTTACTTATTTCTGTTGTGATCTCCTGCAATAGTTCCATTAAATTATCACCAGAAAAGAGGATATTTATATCGTCAGCAAACAAGACAAGCTTCATTACTTTAGATACACTACATATGTCATCGATATATAGTATCAAAAATATATCATAGTTATTCCATGAAATTGAGTCGTATGTGAGCTGATAGCCAATGAGGCGCATAGCACCAAGTCAGCTATAAGCCATGTACGACGAGATTGAGTGGAATAATCGTTTTATTCAATCTACATTCACTGGATTTTGAGAAACAGGGGATTTTTATTTTTAGCAAATTTGATAAATAAAAACTTTATACAAAACATCCGACAAAATCATTCCCACCTAGAATGTAAACAAACCGGCGAAATGACAGGAGCAATTTCTGAAAAATGCTATAATAATAATTTGTGAAAAATAAAAAGAGATGCGTTCTTGCCATGAAATACTTTTATTCCATATTTTATTGCTTTTTTGGGTTTTGTTTTCAAGTACAGTTTTTATTTCATCCTCGATTGGTTCAGCAACACGCGCCACCATTTTGTTTTTCTCTACTCACGGTATATGTGCTGATATCCTAGTAGTAGAGTAGCCAATCCGAATGTGCGATTGATCATATCCAGTGCATGTGGATACAATATATATAACATCTTTGATTTTTTTTAACACATGAAGCATAGGCGGTTTTAAACGGGGGCCAGGGGGGGCCAGTGCCCCTGTAAAATTGCTCCTGGCCCCTGTTGTGGCCCCTGTGCTGAACAGATAATAAGCTTTATTAATTTCGACGTGCGCTGGCTCGAAGATCGGAACTGACATGACGGAGTGTTCTACACGGACTCCTTAAAGCGCTACACGCACACTGTTACCTGCAGCAGAAAGACCAGCAGCAGCGCGAATTGTAAACTTTGGACGTGAGAGATAACAGCAGCTGCAGCCCTGCAAGAACTAGGCTATTGCAAAGAGGCGAAGGTAAGGAAAATTATTCAATTTTGTAACATCAGTGTTTGCACATATCCGTGTTTTACTGTTGTTGTTCACTACAATAATAAATCCGTTTTATTGCGCTTTCTTAAAAGTGCGTTGCACAGCAATAAGTAGCCTAACTTAATATTTTTGGGAAATGGGTAAAATAACCGACAGTGTTTAACCTTCTTGTAAAACTCGGATGGCCTTGTGATATGTAGAGGCTACATTCCTCTCCGTTTACTTTTTAGTACAGACCTACTGTAGGCTATCATCATGGAAAGGAGCAAGAAGGACATTATGTCCTTTTTTGCCCCTATTAGCAAAAAGCAACATAGAGAGAGTAAGGAAGATGAAGATTAAGAAAGAGGAGAGAGAGCCAGAGGTGGAGAGAGAGCCAGAGGTGGTGGTTGGAGAGGTGGAAAGTGAGGCATCTGAAAGGCAATCTGAGAGTGAGGATGAAGACATTCAGGATCAGATTGAGGGACAGAATGAGGGACAACCCAACGAGTCATTGGGACAACCAGATTCACCATGCATATCAAGTACAGCACCATCAGGTTTGTGATGTTGAACAAATGCATGTGTGTGAGCAGTGTTGGCCTACAATTCATATAGCCTACCCTGAAAGTGTGAAGTCTGAATAATAATTAATAAATATAAAATATAAATAATAGATATAATAATAAATTAATAAATGAATAATGATAAATAAATGTTGTTCTCAGTAGCACTCTCATATTTACTGTATTCATCTTTCTCCAGATATCAGCAAGTGCTTGGACGACACTCCAGTGCAGCCACATCTGAAGAAAAGGTTCATTGTATGCAAAAATAGAAATCTTATTTTACAAAAAAGAGAAACATGGTTTTAAGATTTATTGAGCACAATTTATTTTATGTTTAGGCTATTGAGACAGAATGTTTATCTCATTGTATTTATGCTCAATGTATTTTGTTTTGGTTTTAAATAAACTAAACTAAACATTTTGAACGCTTAAATATTGCCATGTTTTGTCCATATGTGCCCCCCTGAAAAAACACTGGCCCCACCTTGGCCCCCCTAGTAATTTTGGTCTAGAACCGCCACTGACATGAAGTCAACAAAAATAAAACTTTTACTGCTCATCAGTGGCAGCAAAGCGGTGCAGCAGGTTGACAGCAATTAACTACAGACTACACCCTCGAAATTACTAGTTTCCGATGCAGCCCAAGTATTTAAAACTCTAAGGATCTGCCTTCATTCCTGTTATGTTTTTACCAGCATTACAGGATAATTTGGTAAATTAACAACTATATTCATCTGTTGAGGTTTTTGGTAGCTAGCCCATGTTAGTTAGCTAATGTTAGCGAGCTAATATGGTGTGCTTCGTTCTGCAGAATCAGGATACAAGATCAGAAAAGAGAGCTAGCTGGCTAAGATTAGCTACCTAGCTAAAAAAAAATAAATACATAAATCAAGCTCTTTGTATAGGGATAAGGATTGTTTTGCGCTGATCTCTTTCAATGTTGTGCCATATGAGTCTGATTTTAACAAACTAGCTTGCTAAGTCAAAAAGTCAAAGTCCCTTCCGTGTCAGGATCTGATTTTTCCAGGCACTCTCCCATCCTGTACTAACCAGGCACTTTGGTTCTATAGCCCTCGGCCTCTCACCTATTCCATAGCTAGGGTTACAGTGGGGGGCCGGTCCTCTGGTAACTACAAGAGTTTGCTCCCTACTCCCATCTGTATTGTGGCATGTCTCACCAGATGGCAGTCGGTACCATTTTTATGCTCTTTGGTATGACCTGACTGTGAGTAGGACTCGTGATCTCCTGGTCAAAATGCAGACATGCTAACCACTAGGCCAACTCGTAGTAGCTTGCTAAGTAGATAAAACAAAATGCCTGATCACTTCTGGTCTGTTTTTTGTCACATTCTGTTCTTTGGATCGTTTGTTATTCCACCTGATTCGTGCTTTCATTTCATCATGGTTTCTCGGTAACTATAAAGCAGGTACAGCCTGTTAGCTTGGTTTTCATGAGCTTTGGGTGAAATTGGACTTCTTCCTAAACACAGAGCATGGTGAAGTGTGATGTACCTGTCGAAAAGTTCTCCAAACACCAACCTGAGCAGCCTTGACTGTCAATTACTTTTGCAGGATTTACAAAGTGTTACATAGCAGCTCAGGAACAGTGTGTCTTAAGTCTCAAGAATAAAGGTGTCTCATTCTTTAAAAAAAAACTACATGCTGCAATTGCAATTTTTATACCAAAATGAAGGATTTCTGAAAACTAAAGTATGCTTTTTGGACAGTATGTAGTGTATGGCATGGTCATTTTCTCTCCAAACCATGCACTAATGCCACAATGCAGCTCTGTTTCTCCACAGCACTTTGGCAGTGTTGGAGGACAGACGATGTGTGTCCATCAGCGAACCTGTGACTGGCTAAAGTTGGCTTTATATTGTATGATTTTTGTCTGTGACAGCAAAACAAAAGCATTCTTTGATTCATACTTCAGTACGCATAATGTATAATGTGACAGTTGTGCAGATGAGTTGTGGCTGATAATAAATACAACCCCGATTCCAAAAAAGTTGGGACAAAGTACAAATTGTAAATAAAAACGGAATGCAATGATGTGGAAGTTTCAAAATTCCATATTTTATTCAGAATAGAACATAGATGACATATCAAATGTTTAAACTGAGAAAATGTTTCATTTAAAGAGAAAAATTAGGTGATTTTAAATTTCATGACAACACATCTCAAAAAAGTTGGGACAAGGCCATGTTTATCACTGTGAGACATCCCCTTTTCTCTTTACAACAGTCTGTAAACGTCTGGGGACTGAGGAGACAAGTTGCTCAAGTTTAGGGATAGGAATGTTAACCCATTCTTGTCTCATGTAGGATTCTAGCTGCTCAACTGTCTTAGGTCTTTTTTGTCGTATCTTCCGTTTTATGATGCGCCAAATGTTTTCTATGGGTGAAAGATCTGGACTGCAGGCTGGCCAGTTCAGTACCCAGACCCTTCTTCTACGCAGCCATGATGCTGTAATTGATGCAGTATGTGGTTTGGCATTGTCATGTTGGAAAATGCAAGGTCTTCCCTGAAAGAGACGTCGTCTGGATGGGAGCATATGTTGCTCTAGAACCTGGATATACCTTTCAGCATTGATGGTGTCTTTCCAGATGTGTAAGCTGCCCATGCCACACGCACTAATGCAACCCCATACCATCAGAGATGCAGGCTTCTGAACTGAGCCCCGATAACAACTCGGGCCGTCCTTCTCCTCTTTAGTCCGAATGACACGGCGTCCCTGATTTCCATAAAGAACTTCACATTTTGATTCGTCTGACCACAGAACAGTTTTCCACTTTGCCACAGTCCATTTTAAATGAGCCTTGGCCCAGAGAAGACGTCTGCGCTTCTGGATCATGTTTAGATACGGCTTCTTCTTTGAACTATAGAGTTTTAGCTGGCAACAGCGGATGGCACGGTGAATTGTGTTCACAGATAATGTTCTCTGGAAATGTTCCTGAGCCCATTTTGTGATTTCCAATACAGAAGCATGCCTGTATGTGATGCAGTGCCATCTAAGGGCCCAAAGATCACGGGCACCCGGTATGGTTTTCCGGCCTTGACCCTTACGCACAGAGATTCTTCCAGATTCTCTGAATCTTTTGATGATATTATGCACTGTAGATGATGATATGTTCAAACTCTTTGCAATTTTACACTGTCGAACTCCTTTCTGATATTGCTCCACTATTTGTCAGCGCAGAATTAGGGGGATTGGTGATCCTTTTCCCATCTTTACTTCTGAGAGCCGCTGCCACTCCAAGATGCTCTTTTTATACCCAGTCATGTTAATGACCTATTGCCAGTTGACCTAATGAGTTGCAATTTGGTCCTCCAGCTGTTCCTTTTTTGTACCTTTAACTTTTCCAGCCTCTTATTGCCCCTGTCCCAACTTTTTTGAGATGTGTTGCTGTCATGAAATTTCAAATGAGCCAATATTTGGCATGAAATTTCAAAATGTCTCACTTTCAACATTTGATATGTTGTCTATGTTCTATTGTGAATACAATATCAGTTTTTGAGATTTGTAAATTATTGCATTCCATTTTTATTTACAATTTGTACTTTGTCCCAACTTTTTTGGAATCGGGGTTGTAAATAAAACAAACTTATGAAAGCTGAAAGCAAAGTGCTGTTAAATTTCATTCTTTCTAATGCTACAGTTTGGTTGTTTGGGAGGTGCCTGCACTGGAAGCTTTCCTCCTTGTTGAGTCAGCAATGTCAGCTTCCTGGGTCTGCTGTCACCCAGCATCCTCCCATGCCACCTGTATCTCCAGCAGAGCTCGGCTCCCCTGCTAACAAACATCACTGTCCTTGATGTCTCGCCGATTCCATGGCAGCGACAAATACCTCCATCCTCGATGCAGGCACATAGCCGTGCTCCCCCCCCCTCCGTCTTTCAACTCAGCCTGGAACCTCATCAACAACTCTATAAAACAGCGCTCTGGCACGGTGCACCTTCCACACAGGATGAGATGGATGGCAAGAAGGATTCACTCTGACAGAGGCAACAAAGCAGCCCAGAGGTTGGGACAGGCAATCAATCAGGTTCTTGTAGGTTTGGAGTGAAGACCTTTTTCTCAAGATGTGTTATTTCTTTCCTTAATTTCGATGACACAACAATGGCGTAGGGCTATGGAGGCTGGATGGAAACATCAGGGTTCCTGTAGGTAGATTTTAAAAAAAACCATTGTGTCTCTTCTGTATGCGCGAGAGAGATAGAGAGAGCAATTTATCAGAAGCTTCATATTAAGATAATTGTCACACAATCCTATTTTCATTTTTATCAAATCAAGATGGCTGAACTGAAACTTTTGAGGAACTTGGGTCCTGGATTCTGTATGCATGGTTCAGGAGACAGGACTGAAGTTGAGAGGTGATCACTCTTACCTCATGCTACAATATATGAATTTTTAGACTAACCCTGTAACAAGCAGTTGATATTCAACACCATACAGTCATCCAGAAGGGAACCACCAGGGCATTCTAGGTCTTCAGAGAAGCCCAAACATATCAGAATTTCAAATGTTACTGTATATGTAATTTCTTTCATTCTTTTATCATTTCATTATAATTATTCTCTTCTAATTCTAATTCGGCCTCATTTTCTATCAAATTTGCGTCAGAACTGAAAGAGTTACTGTCCTGAAAACATTAAAATTGAGTTATCCAGTGAGATAACTCACTGGATAACTTTTTTGCTTGTTGTGTCTAGGCTGAGAAGAGTTTCGAGCTGCTCACTCAGTGGTCAGGACTTCATTGCCAGGACAGAAGGCCATGGCAGTGTATGTTTATGTAGGAAGTAACAGAAGAATTAACCAATCAGATTTTGATTTATAGTGGGCAGGACCAAAAATTCATCACCTTCGGCTTTCTCGAACCCCAACGTGAGTTTAACCGCGACTCGGCACCGTCAGCGCAGCAGTGAAGTCACCTTCCAGCCGGTATAGCGTTCATCAGTAGTGTTAGCGAATGCTAATAAAGCAGTCAAGCCAGTGCTATCTGTCGAGATCAAGTAGCACAGACTAACAACCAAGAAACTAAGATTTCTGTCTCCGGACTCTTCTTCCACGCTGCACGCTCACTACAGTATTTTTCACTCAGACTTAAGTATTCATTTCCCTCTGTAATTTACTTAATTACTTTTAAAATCAACATCGAGAACTACACACAATGAAGTGACCTGGCAGCCTGCCACTAATCCCTTGCAAAATCCTTTGCCCTGTTGCTGTTTTGGTGTCTGGCTAAGCTCAAGTCCCAGCTCTAATAGTAACAGTTTGCCACTGCAGTCATCCAGTATACTGTCTAGCGGCTTGTATTCAGCGGTTTGCTAACATGCACCTTTATTCAACAGTGTTTGAGAAACACAAAACGGCTCATTGCTTTCTTTTCCAGCCCAACTACATCTCAAATTCCAGACAAAAGATTTGAAACTAGCCCCCCCAGCGTTTGCTTGGGACAAAAGGTCAACATTGAGCATGTGTACATGTGCACCAAGCTGTACAAACATTATACCCTTCATAATCCCCCTTTCTTACATCCAGTCTTTGCAATAGAAAAGGTTCTGTACATTACGAACATCTAGATTTAATTCTGATATTTGGTATAAAACAAGAGTCCCAATTTGGCAACCCCATAATCTGTTCTGTCTGCTTCTCCTCCATTGAAAATGTTCACAGAGAGAGTATGGTGAGAGATCCTTCCTGCCTCGATGGACCTCTCTCTACACAGCAAAATCCCCAGTGTTGAATTAACCATAGATTTACATAGAAGACTAGATTCCTCACCGCGTATTCCAGAACGTCCGCACAGGGCGGCCATCTTACCACAGACAAGGGGTATGAAGACTTACGCAAGCACAGCACAGCACTCACATTATAATTTACAGGAAATCAAATTACTGACTTTGATGACAAGATGATGTGTGTGTCTGTGTGTGTTTTAATTGTAGATGTTTATATCAGTATGTTTAGTTTTATTTTAACTGCACATTGGAGCCTAGTCAAATGAAATTTCAATCTTCTGTATTGACTTTGACATGATAATCAGCTTTGAATGTTCTTTTTGTAAATGTAAAGATATCTTTTTATCCTTGGAAGTATAACCACATGTGATTAATTAAATGCTTTTTTTTGTCACAAACTACCGTGAGTCGCTGTCACTGTTTTATACTATTACTTACTCGGGCAGTGCATTTGTTATTATGCTATGATGCGAGTTTACATTTGTTATTATGCTATGATGTGAGTGCATTAGGTTTTTGAGGCGGATGAAGTATTTCTGAAGTTTCAGAAGTGAGTAAGCTGTTTATTTAACTTTAGCTTCCCCTACGGCCCTATCACATGTAAAAATATTTTCACTAAAAACTGGAAATAAATTGTATGGTTATTTGTCCTAAGGCCGCAGTTATCCATGAGTATGCAGTGTTAGGCTTCTCACAGCATAGGAATTTCAGCATGCATCCTGTTTTACAGTCTGTAGTATACTGAAATATTTTCGCCAAGCTATGCGTATTTTTTTAAAACATAAAATGATTATTCATCATTAATATCATAAATACATACTTCCGTGTGTTTTTTTTTTATATAACAAACCAAACCGTTTGAATATCGATTGAAATTTGAGGAAGTTACGGTCATCTGAAAAGTACATATCGCTACCAACACAATGTAATGGGTAAGCCAGCTGTCTGAGGTAAGATGGCCGCCATGTGCGGACGTTCGACTTCGTTGACGGGCAACGGGGACGAGGCATCTAGTCTTCTATGTAAATCTATGGAATTAACACCCAGAGTGTTTATATAGGTCCAATTGGACCCAGATTAACTCTGAAAGTGTTAATTCAAGACCGAGGAATTTGCTGTGATATTAGCACTTTTTATAGTTCGCATTTTGACTGTGATAGGAAGTCTATGGAAGCTATGTTGAGCAGTGAAAGCTCTGGAACGCTCTGTGAAGTCGCATCATTCTTCAAAATCACTGATCACTCACAAATGTGTCATTAATTTTTCAACAGAATTTAAAATAAATGTTCATTTGTTGAACAGATGATACTGTAGATCATATAGTATACTGTATGCCCCTATGGATGAGCCATCGCTCGAACCCATATATAGAAAATCCAGAAACACAGTCGGTGAAACCCATCACATTTTTCCAACTGCCTGACTGAAACACTAGCTCGGTAATAAGGAGTGTGTTTTCATCCTTAACACCACGTGCTTCTCATTAGGGTACATCATGCCTAGTGAGACGCCTCCAGACTTAACTGCATCTCATTTGGGCCAGGCTTACTAGAGCCAGGCCAGATGGTGCCGTATCTCAAGCTCTCACCAGCTCTTTAGCCAGTCAGTTCGTATTTAGAATATTGGGTCATAGACCTTCCTCATTTTGGATAACCAAAGCAAGTTTGCGAAACAAGGCAAGGCAGATGTGACGGTGAAGGATAATAATAAAAGGACAGCTTCGTATACTGTTCCTGAAGAGTACACCTGCTGGGCTTGAAGGTGTCTCTTGGTCTCGGAAGATTGTCCTGCCTTTGCAATTATACCGGGTTTGCCTTCATCCTCTCACACACACACACACACACACACACACACACACACACACACACACACACACCTGTAGACTCAAAAGGGAATAAGGTAGCATTAAATTAAATTACAAACAAGCCTTGAACCTTTAGCAGAACAAAACAACACCTGATAGTCATACTAGCAGAGGTGGACAGTAACAAAGTACATTTACTTGAGTACTGTACTTAAGTACACTTTTTGACTATCTGTACTTTACTTAAGTTTTTTTTTTTGGAAACTTATGACTTTAACTTCACTACATTTGAAAGGCAAATATTGTACTTTTTACTCCACTACATTTCTGTCAAGGTCCTCGTTACTCGTTTCTACGAAGCGGCTTTGAAAGTGGATGTTTTTTCTTTTCTTTTCTAAAACGTGATTGATTTTTTCCCAGGTGACACTGAGACAGCCTATCAGTAATCACTAGGGTCACATCACGTCCATAGACTGTATAAAATCAAGATCAATTATTTCTCAGCAGCTTTATTTAACACGATCAGTTGATGGCAGAATGGAAGGAGACGGTTCTCTGGGGAACACACACACTCATGGCCCATGAACCCACGTTTCAGTTTTCTGCAAGGATTAAAGATATGTTTCATTTTAAATGTTTGCTTTCTTTACCTAAAACGAACCACATCACGGCCAACAAAAACTCACTATCCAACCTGCAGAAGCATATTGAGGTATATAAACGTTTTATTTCAAGAGAAAGCTTGCAGTGAAGTTGTCTGTGCTTTTAGAGCTAGCGATAACGTTGCAAACGTAGCTATGCAGTCTGGTAAGTCAAATGACTTTCTATGGATTTGCCCACCAAGTTTCCGTAGCCTTGTCCACGGCTAACGTTAACACGTAGCTAGTTAACTTGAACACAGTTAGGATGTAAAAACGGAATTATGCTAACATGAATAACGTTAACTTATCTGAAGTCCTTTCAGAAATATGTTTTCGCATAATCCTGCCAAATAAACAGAATATAGAAATCTTTCTTTTCTAGTAGCGTTAGCTACCCAATAAGATTTCGAGTTTGAAAAGAGTTTGCTAGCATGTCAGGTAGCGCGTCACTGACTAGCTAGCTTAACATTAAACCACCATGATGGCACAGCATGTGTTCATTTTGTGAATTCACATTTCTGTCTTTGGTAATGGCATTAGCTAGTATAAGCGTTGTGGCAATAATAGAACCCCGATTCCAAAAAAGTTGGGACAAAGTACAAATTGCAAATAAAAACGGAATGCAATAATTTACAAATCTCAAAAACTGATATTGTATTCACAATAGAACATAGACAACATATCAAATGTCGAAAGTGAGACATTTTGAAATTCCATGCCAAATATTGGCTCATTTGAAATTTCATGACAGCAACACATCTCAAAAAAGTTGGGACGGGGCAATAAGAGGCTGGAAAAGTTAAAAGTACAAAAAAGGAACAGCTGGAGGACCAAACTGCAACTCATTAGGTCAATTAGCAATAGGTCATTAACATGACTGGGTATAAAAAGAGCATCTTGGAGTGGCAGCGGCTCTCAGAAGTAAATATGGGAAGAGGATCACCAATCCCCCTAATTCTGCACCGACAAATAGTGGAGCAATATCAGAAAGGAGTTCAACAGTGTAAAATTGCAAAGAGTTTGAACATATCATCATCTACAGTGCATAATATCATCAAAAGATTCAGAGAATCTGGAAGAATCTCTGTGCGTAAGGCTCAAGGCCAGAAAACCATACTGGGTGCCCGTGATCTTCGGGCCCTTAGACGACACTGCATCACATACCGTACAGGCATGCTTCTGTATTGGAAATCACAAAATGGGCTCAGGAATATTTCCAGAGAACATTATCTGTGAACACAATTCACCGTGCCATCCGCTGTTGCCAGCTAAAACTCTATAGTTCAAAGAAGAAGCCGTATCTAAACATGATCCAGAAGCGCAGACGTCTTCTCTGGGCCAAGGCTCATTTAAAATGGACTGTGGCAAAGTGGAAAACTGTTCTGTGGTCAGACGAATCAAAATGTGAAGTTCTTTATGGAAATCAGGGACGCCGTGTCATTCGGACTAAAGAGGAGAAGGACGACCCAAGTTGTTATCAGCGCTCAGTTCAGAAGCCTGCATCTCTGATGGTATGGGGTTGCATTAGTGCGTGTGGCATGGGCAGCTTACACATCTGGAAAGACACCATCAATGCTGAAAGGTATATCCAGGTTCTAGAGCAACATATGCTCCCATCCAGACGACGTCTCTTTCAGGGAAGACCTTGCATTTTCCAACATGACAATGCCAAACCACATACTGCATCAATTACAGCATCATGGCTGCGTAGAAGAAGGGTCCGGGTACTGAACTGGCCAGCCTGCAGTCCAGATCTTTCACCCATAGAAAACATTTGGCGCATCATAAAACGGAAGATACGACAAAAAAGACCTAAGACAGTTGAGCAACTAGAATCCTACATTAGAGAAGAATGGGTTAACATTCCTATCCCTAAACTTGAGCAACTTGTCTCCTCAGTCCCCAGACGTTTACAGACTGTTGTAAAGAGAAAAGGGGATGTCTCACAGTGGTAAACATGGCCTTGTCCCAACTTTTTTGAGATGTGTAGTTGTCATGAAATTTAAAATCACCTAATTTTTCTCTTTAAATGATACATTTTCTCAGTTTAAACATTTGATATGTCATCTATGTTCTATTCTGAATAAAATATGGAATTTTGAAACTTCCACATCATTGCATTCCATTTTTATTTCCAATTTATACTTTGTCCCAACTTTTTTGGAATCGGGGTTGTACAACAATGCGTTGACAGAAAATGTTCTTTTAATACTTAAGTATTTTTAAAAGAGAGTACTTCAGTAAAAATTTGACTGGACAACTTTCACTTGTATCAGAGTAACATTTGACCAGTAGGATCTGTACTTTGATTTAAGTAATGAAGTTGGATGCTTTGTCCACTTCTGAATACTAGTGCGATGTAGAACTTGAAAAGGGAGTAAACAGAGTTTAGTGTAATGTACTGTTGTGTTATGGCTGTTAATATTAAGACGCAGTGGTTGTGGAATATCAGGCTGCGAAATTAAACCTCTCATCTCATCATCTCCAGCCGCTTTATCCTGTTCTACAGGGCAAGCTGGAGCCTATCCCAGCTGACTACGGGCGAAAGGTGGGGTACACCCTGGACAAGTCGCCAGGTCATCACAGGGCTGATACAGACAACCATTCACACTCACATTCACACCTACGGTCAATTTAGAGTCACCAGTTAACCTAACCTGCATGTCTTTGGACTGTGGGACATGGGGAGAACATGCAAACTCCGCACAGAAAGGCCCTCGCCGGCCACGGGGCTCGAAATTTATATAATGAAAATTATGACTAGTGGATTTCAGCAAGAACAACCACAGCATAATACGACAGCACTTTTAATTCTGATTGATCAGAGGGTATTAGATTAAAGATTAATAGGATTTAGCAGATGCCCTTATCCAGAGCGACACACAACATACCCAGAGCAGCCTGGGGAGCAGTTGGGGGTTAGGTGCCTTGCTCAAGGGCACTTCAGCCATTCCTGCTGGTCCAGGGAATCAAACTGGTGACCTTTTGGTCCCAAAGCTGCTTCTCGAACCATTAGGCCACGGCTTCCCCCATTGATTAAATAAGAGATAATATACAGCAAGATGGTCATTAGTGCAAAAATAAACCCCAACAGGACCATGACGTGAATCAGAAGGTTCTTGAATCACTCTGAAGGGATTTATTTCGCAATAACACCCATCTACGGGTATATACCTGCTGTTTTATGCAGTTCTCTAATCAGCAGCACAGTGCATCAAATCATGCAGATACAAATCTTCAGTTCATGTTCACTTCAAACATCAGGATGGGAAAAATTGTGATCTCAAAGTGTAACTTTCACTGTGGCATGGGTGTTGTGTGAGCCAGATGGACTAGTCTAAAAATCTAAAGTCCTTCCTGCAGTCTCCCATCCCAATACTAACTGGGGGTGGGTTTCATAAAAGTATCTTAACGCTAAAAGCATCTTAACTGGGAGAGAGAGAGTGTTCATTGTGATGCTCGCTCTACCATTTAACGATGATCTTTGTGCTACGATGTTTTTGGGAAACCCACCCCCAGACCGTTAAGGCGCATCGGGCGGCGCCGATCTCCGTTTCCCTAGCCTTCGGCCTCTTACCTATGGACCCTTTTCACGTGACGTCACGACAAACGCGGCCGCCATTTTGGACATGTACTACCAGTAGTTTACCACAGCCAACATTGAGGAACGGCAGCAAAGAAAGTGTTTATTTTCAGCAAGACTTCCATCATGCCACTATATTGTTGTGCACCTGGATGTAGTAACCATCAACAAACAAGACAAGGGTTATCATTTTATCGGATCCCGGTAGATGCTGACCGACGGAGAAGATGGATAGCGGCATACCAACGCTTGTGTAGTGACCACTTTGTTGGAGGTAAGACGAATAAAATTAGCCAGAAAAGGCATTACATTGCTGTTAACATTCCATTCTAGTTTACTGTAATTATGATCTGGCAGCTATTTACACCAGATCCAGTGTAAATAGCTGCCGGAGCCAACGTCCGAGGTTCCGGAGCGCGCTAGCTCGCGGCCGGCCGGAGCGCGCTCCGGCAAGCTCGGACGTTGGCTCCGGCAGCTATTTACACTGGATCTGGTGTAAATAGCTGCCAGATCATAATTACAGTAAACTAGTAAATACAGTTTTCTGCATCTCGCTCCTTTTTTTTTTTATGTTTGTCGCCTTCCTCGCATTCAAACCGATTCGAGCCGAAGTCCACTACATGTCCAAAATGGCGGTCGCGTTTACGAAGGTCACGTGACTGAAAAGGGTCTATAAGGGTTACAATGGGGGGCTGGTCCCCTGGTAACTGCGAGAGTTTCACACCCCACTCACATCTGTATTGCAGCATGCCTAGCCAGATGGTAGTAGGTGCAATTTTTTATGATGGTCTTTGGTTTGACCCGACCACGAGTAAAACTCATGATCTCCTGATCGACAGGTGGACACGCTAACTACTAGGCTAACTCACGGTGCCAGATGGACTGGTTTGAGTATTTCAGAAACTGCTGATCTTCTGAGGCTTTCACACACAACAGTCTCTACACAAAATGGTGCGGAAAAAAAAAAAAAAAACACCGAGTGAGCAACAGTTCTGATTTATATATATTTAAGTCTTAGACATGTTTAAAAAAATACTGTAGACCAAAAATGGCTTAAAAAATAATGAAATGTTTAAAAAAAATACGATAAACAGTAATCAGTAAGCCATAAAAAATGAAACAGTCAATATTTGGTGTGAGACGACCCTTTGCTTTAAAAAAAAAAAAAAATTGCCTCAGGTCCAATGAGTGCAGTTTGATAAGGAAACGCGCTGTAGGTTTTACTGAGCATCTTACAGAACCAGCCCCAGTTCTTCTGGACACTTTGACTGTCTCACTCACTTCTTCATTTTGCACGAAAAACCCAGTAACCTTCATTATGTTTTCTTTTTTAATCTGAAAAGTGCTCGCTTATGTAACATGCTGCTCAGGTACAAACTTTTTTCTTCTGTAGCATTTAATTTTGTGCTGGGGGAAAAAAAACCAGAACATTTTGACTCGATGATGTAGAAGTCTCATCTCATCTCATCATCTCTAGCCACTTTATCCTGTTCTACAGGGTCGCAGGCAAACTGGAGCCTATCCCAGCTGACTACGGGCGAAAGGCGGGGTACACCCTGGACAAGTCGCCAGGTCATCACAGGGCTGACACATAGACACAGACAACCATTCACACTCACATTCACACCTACGGTCAATTTAGAGTCACCAGTTAACCTAACCTGCATGTCTTTGGACTGTGGGGGAAACCGGAGCACCCGGAGGAAACCCACGCGGACATGGGGAGAACATGCAAACTCCGCACAGAAAGGCCCTCGCCAGCCACGGGGCTCGAACCCGGACCTTCTTGCTGTGAGGCGACAGCGCTAACCACTACACCACCGTGCCACCCCAATGTAGAAGTCATAAAATAGAAATCTAAAACAAAGTGAGGGGGGGCAGGAGGAAACAGGGTGCCTAAGACTTTTGAACAGTACTGTATTTGTTGGCCAGGAATTGCCACAAGTTGATTATTATTAACTCGGATTATTTCAGAATAAATAAACGACTGTGACTTACTTTTATTAAAGAGCTTGACATTTTTGCAATGTCAGGAACCGAGCAGGACAGGCCAGTACAAGCATAAACACTCCAAGGATGGATTCAGGCAGTCTCTTCTGGCAAGAGGCCAGCTTGTGTGTTAATGGGCAGCCGAGACACCAGTGCCAAAACCCTCCGAATTTTACAGCTTGCTCTGCAACTGCTTGTTTCTCTTCGACACCATATTTTTGTCTTTAAACCTTTAACAGTCCTCAGGGCTTCTGTTGCAGCTCGCAAGCCGAATTGTCAAACCATTGACTAACTCTCTGTGGCATATTTCAATGAGACTTTCTTCTGTTGCCCAGCAACTCTGTACCTGTGTGACCTCAGAGGAAGTTTAATAAGATAAGATGTGGGTTTGCAGCAAGGAAAAAGTGAAGGGTTCCCCCACAGTCTATTTCTGGAAAGTATCTAAGCAGGTGGACACAGTAGGGACAGTGGCGCATCGTCCGAGATTATAGAGATAGAAAATCCTCAGTGACTCGTGACATTTTAATCCAAGATGATGCATGAGTGCGTTTAGGAAACTTGCCTGGAAATTTGTTATGCGAGTATGAAACTGGGACATGTTAGACAGAACTCCATCATCATCATCATCTTCTGGAAGAATGGTCTTTATCACTCCAGTACATTTCCAGAGACGTTTTCCAGTATAGATTGGAAGGTCAAAAGTTTGTGGTTACTTAATGGTCATAGAGATACGTAAAGGTTCCCCACGTAAAGGTTGTGGGGAAGTTGGAACCAATCCCAGCTGACTTCAAGCAAGAGGCAAGGTCCACCCTGGGCAGGATGCCAGTCTATCACAGGATCGCGTGTTGACCATGCCATTCCAAACGTAGTCTCCGCTTTGCTGTTATAAATAACCTTCACTCTTCTGAAAAGGCATTCCACTAAAATTTAGAACATGGATGTGTGGATTGGAGAGAAGCCATGGCCAAATGGTTAGAGAAACAGCTTTGGGACCAAAAGGTCACTGGTTTGATTCCCTGAACTAGCAGGATTGGCTAAAGTGCCCTTGAGCAAGGCACCTAATCCCCAACTACTCCAGCAAGAGTGGTGGCGGCATATGTTGTGTGTCTGATTAGCCAGAGAAAAACTGATGTGATTATCAGTTCGGGCAAGAACCCAGCCATAACTAACTGCGTGGATTTGTCCATTCAGCCACATGAGCATTAGTGAAGCCTGACAAAGGTTAGTTCTCTATACGTTCTTCCATGCCAGTATTGGCAAACCATATATTCATGGACCTCGCTTTGATTGGGGAAGGTCCACATAGGGCTGTGATGGTCAGGCGTCCACAAACTTTTGATCATATTAGTCTACACTGAAGCTAATAGTGGTCAAACACCTTACCAACACTCGCGCTGTTTTTTCCTCCTCTAATTCGGTATTATTGATGACACCAAAACAGTAGGCTTTGATGATTAATCACAGGATGAAAGCTGTGTGAAGGAAACATGAGCTAAAAGTGCTGATATCACATGAAAGGTAAGGTAAGGATTCACAATAAAACGAAGCAAAATTACGAGAAAAGGGTGCTGTCTGATAACAGGAATGAGTTTGAACCACAAATTCAACTCTAGGATGGTTGAAAGGAGCTTATGATGATGAAAAATTGAGGTTCGGCCCAATTACCAAACAAGCTAACCTTAGCGTCGTACTTACGGTTGGGCGCTGTTTGGGTTCAGGCAGTCCGATGTTAAAATGCACGTGTGTGTGTAACATATTCACTATTTATATGTTCCAGTGTCATGGTGAATCTTTACATTAAAAATTTGACTTAATTTTCCTGAAAGATTTTACATACAGTAAACGTAGTCAGCTTCTTGCTGCAGAGAAAGAAACACTTTATTCATCACACACTTGTGAAATTCCTCTCTGCATTTAACCCATCTGAAGCAGCGAGCACACACACACACCCAGAGCAGTGGGCAGCCATGCTAACAGCACCCGGGGAGCAGTTGAGAGTTAGGTGCCTCGCTCAAGGGCACCTCAGCCCAAGGCCGTCCCATATTAACCTAACTGCATGTCTTTGGACTGTGGGGAAAACCGGAGCACCCAGAGGAAACCCACGCAGACACGGGGAGAACATGCAAACTCCGCACAGAAAGGCCCTCGCCGGCCGCTGGGCTCGAACCCAGGACCTTCTTGCTGTGAGGCGACCATGCTAACCACTACACCACCGTGCATGAGTCGAGACTCGTGTTTGACTCGGAATCTTCTTATTTTCTAACAAAAAGGAATATTTTGTTAATTAGACGGTAAAGATTTCATGAAACAGCACCAGTCAGCGAATGAAGAACAATAATGAATTTTGTCAGGTTTAGAAGAGAAAAATTGACGACGAGCCGTTTGGGAGCCGAAAGCACAATTTCGGCTCCCAAACAATTTCAGCTCACCAATAAGAGTCAAAAGAGTCGACTCTTATTGGTGAGCTGAGTCAAATGATGCAATTCACTGAACGGAGCTGGAATTGCCATCAGTAATAATATACACCGATTTCCTCATGACGACAGAGCCGTTGGTCTCTGTAGCATTGGAAATATTTATAAAAAATATATATATTTTGGAAATAACTTGCACACGAATGTACTAAATTGTTAGCCTGGCAAGCCAGACTAAATGTGAATATTTAGTCTGGCCTCGATCCGTAGACATTTCCGACGGATGTGGGAGGAACAAACCGCTGTCTTTCAAACTGTCTCTGTGCGTATAGGCCAACGCTCTGACCAATCAGCGCAACAGTGACTGTGACGTAGTCAGAGCGACAGAAAGCAGTGGGGGAGGCCTTGAAATAAATAATTTTTCAAAATGCGTATTAATTAATAAACAGGTTCTAGATATTAAGAAGTTTGGAGATAATGACCACAAGTTTGGAGTCTGTACCACAACTTTTTTTTTTTTCAAGTATTTTTCAAGGGTTTGCTTAAACTGTTTTTGAGAGTTTTTATTTAGTGGTGTTTGGTGAAATAATTTCCCTTAAATTTAAAATAACGGGAAAATAAGAAACAATCAAAAAGTAATGTTTCAAAGCTGTTTATTAATTCTTCGTACTGCACAAACTAGCCCCATCCTTTTGGCTACGAGCGGAGCCAGCTGGTAGATCAGACTTTTGCCGTAGCCGGTCGGCAAAACAGCGAAAACGTCCTTCTTGAAAAGGAATGAGCGGAGAGCCTCTTCCTGCTCATGTTTCAACGAAAACTCCAAGTCTAATTCTTCTAAAACTGATTCCAAAGCGGAGTCAAACGCGCGCTGTTCACTAGCGGTAGCCATCTTTCCTGTTGTGCTTTCTCCAGCGTCGCGCAGCCTTGTCGTCACTCCTGCAAAAGCCCGCCCAAAGAATCCAAACAAAAACCTTGCGTTGTGATTGGCGGGCACGATTTGATGCCCGGGGTGTTTTTGTTTATATGGTGCGAGGCTAGACCCACTCGTGAGGCAAAAATATTTTTGGCCGCTAGGCGGGTGGGTCTAGTTTACTAGGCTACTAAATTGTGCTTTCAGGCAAAATAATACATCAACAGAAAAATCAATCAATCAGTGTTACATATACATAGCAGGATATTATATGGTTGTGTGAAGATATAAATTTTATCTTCGAGTGCTGAATATATGATATTTTTCAACGAGAAGATAAACTTCATATCTTCGCACCACCATATAATGATGTTCTTTATATTATCTGGACACATCCACAAAAAAAAAAGCAAGTTAATCAAAAAAAGTTTTAATTTTGAACCATTTCGCCATTTTGACAACATGCATCCAATCAGAGGGAAATCACTAGGAGTGACCTCATCAGAGTGAAATAAATATTGGGAATTATCATCCATACAGGACACTTTTCAATGGAATAAAAAAACGTGTTCTATTCCGTTCTAGCGGGTTTCATTCATTTGGTTTGATAGCATGCAATATTGTTAGCATATCGCATTACATCACTCTACCCAATGGAGAATGAGTGTTGAATATGGTTTACGATATTGCATGGTTGTCAAGACATGACGTCACACGTCGGAGATGTAAAACTTCCATGCTTGTGAGCAGTGATGGGAATAACGGCGTTAGAATAAATGGCGTTACTAACGGCGTTACTTTTTTTTAGTAACGAGTAATCTAACTAATTACTTTTTACATCGTTATAACGCCGTTCCCGTTACTTACAATAAAATACTATGCGTTACTTTATTAAAGCTGTTCTCATCTGGCACGCTGCTCGTTCAGCCTTTCTTTACTCTGCTTTCGTATGGGGCGGGGAGACATGAGACAACGGCACAGTAAGCCAATCAGAGTAGATTTGGACAACATACGTAGGTAGGCCACGCCTACTGCACTACTGCGCGCTCTTTCAATCAGAAGACACAGCGATGGCGAGCGGTCAGCCCAGCACTGCGCTTTCACACTGGAAATACAGCCAGTACTTTTCATTACTTGAAATAAAAAGGCAAGAGTGTTTACGTGCAATGCACATTATGTCGAGGAACAAAGCGTTTGTCCTCGTCAGTGGCCGGTAATTAGTAACAATTTTAATAACTACAAAAATATATTACATTTGATAGATGTCTCATCTCACATTGTCCCACAAAACTATTAATATAGTGTAGATAATGTTACTAATTGGTTCTGTTAAGTGTCCATTTCAGTCATTAAACACATTTAACATTCACTTTTATTATGATTACACTAATTGAATTTGATTTTTTTTTTGAGGGGGAACAAAATGTAACGGAATAATTACTTTCCCTGGTAATTAGTTACTTTTATGACAAAGTAACTCAGTTACTAACTCAGTTACTTTTTGGGAAAAGTAACTAGTAACTATAATTACTTTTTGAAAGTAACGTGCCCAACACTGCTTGTGAGTGACAATTTGTAAGCAAACATGGCTGCCAGGTTTGCTTTCTTAAATACGGAAGATTTTGAGAGAATTTTGAAAGAAAAAGATGCGTTGAACACCCGAAAGGAACGTGTATGTATAAATAATAGCTGGATATTTTTCGTGGTATATCAGATATATTCCATTCAGCTACTCGTCGACTCGTTCAGTATTATGCTAGCTGAATGGAATATATCTGATATACCACTCAACGCCAGCCAATATTATTTAAATGCGTCACTCAGACCCGTGATGTATTTCGTATGAAAAATGCGAGTTTAACACGAAAAGATAAACTTCATATCGTCAAGCCAACATGTGACTTTCTTTATTAGATAGACACATTCACAAAGTACCCAAATTTATCAAAACAATTCATTGAGTTCCTCACAAGTCAGAGATTTATGGTCACGGTTTTGTTTCTCCATGTCCCAGTTGTAGCTTGTATGAAAAATACGAGTGGCGTATTTCCCAGTACAACACTCGTTTCGATATAACGTAATAGGTTACGCTAATCATGGTAACATGCTATCTCATCTCATTATCTGTAGCTGCTTTATCCTGTTCTACAGGGTCGCAGGCAAGCTGGAGCCTATCCCAGCTGACTACGGGCGAAAGGCGGGGTACACCCTGGACAAGTCGCCAGGTCATCACAGGGCTGACACATAGACACAGACAACCATTCACACCTACGGTCAATTTAGAGTCACCAGTTAACCTAACCTGCATGTCTTTGGACTGTGGGGGAAACCGGAGCACCCGGAGGAAACCCACGCGGACACGGGGAGAACATGCAAACTCCGCACAGAAAGGCCCTCGCCGGCCACGGGGCTCAAACCCAGGACCTTCTTGCTGTGAGGCGACAGCGCTAACCACTACACCTCCGTGCCGCCCGTAATATGCTATAACCTCCTCAAATAAAAGCTCAAGATTTGGTCATTCATAAGCTGTGTATGTTTTCCCCTCCACCTTGCAGTAGAAAAGTTTTGTTGAAAACTGTCAAGACCGTTAGATCTATTTTATATCAAGAAATCGAGGACGGCGGCATGGTGGTGTAGTGGTTAGCGCTGTCGCCTCACAGCAAGAAGGTCCGGGTTCGAGCCCCGTGGCCGGCGAGGGCCTTTCTGTGCGGAGTTTGCATGTTCTCCCCGTGTCCGCATGGGTTTCCTCCGGGTGCTCCGGTTTCCCCCACAGTCCAAAGACATGCAGGTTAGGTTAACTGGTGACTCTAAATTGAGCGTAGGTGTGAATGTGAGTGTGAATGATTGTCTGTGTCTATGTGTCAGCCCTGCGATGACCTGGCGACTTGTCCAGGGTGTACCCCGCCTTTCGCCCGTAGTCAGCTGGGATAGGCTCCAGCTCGCCTGTGACCCTATAGAACAGGATAAAGCGGCTACAGATAATGAGATGAGATGAGATCGAGGACTATGGCGAGCTGTATTTGAAGCATATAAAACTTATTGAGGCATGATTTTCTGGAGTATTTCGGATACAGTGCAGCCAAACTACCAACCTGTATATCAGGATCATAAAATGGCACATGCGCATTTCCTTTGGTTGATTTTTTTTTTTAACATTACATTACCTTCAGCCACATGTTCAGCCAGAAAGTGAAGCAAGAACGCCATCTGCTGGACAAGTCCCATATCAACAGGCAAAAATATTCCCTCGTTAGTATTTTTCCTTGAACACTACAGGGCACTAATTTCTCTGAACAAACAACCAAAAAAAAAAAGTACCAATTAATATGAATAGTCAATACGATAAGCAACCAGTCACACTTTCCTAAAATAAATGAAATTAGAGGAAAAAAAAAACCCACTCAAGTTTGAAACAGATGTAGAATTTATTTGACGATGGGTAGGAAAAAAATACAGAGGTGTCGAGGAAACAAGCTGACCCTGTTATAAACACACCACTACTCAGAAGAGAAGAACCAAGAGAACAGGAAGAAAAATAAAATAAAATCCAAAACGCCTTGTTTACCATTAGGGCTTTTTTTTTTTTCCTCTTTTAAAACACTTCCTAATATTAGAATAAAAACAGCTGCCATTATTTTTTCATATCTATATTATTTCTTCATATATATATTTATATATTTAACATTCTTTTTAAAACATTGTGCAAGTGTTTTGCTGGTATTCCATAAATGGTAAACAAGAGTTGGTCCAGTGCATCATATAGTGACATTTCCTAAATACTTTTTGACTTCCAGCTCAAATCAACTCCAAACCCAATCCCTACCATTGCATGACGAACCCTACTGACGAGAGCAAGAAAGAAAAAGCCAATGGGAAAAGGAATGGTAAAAGCCAGACATTTCAGAGAAGGCAAAAGGGTTGAAAAGGTTTGAAACAAGTGCATTCAGGGAAAATATTATTGCCATGATTTGAGGATGGTGACATGGCGGCATGATGCCGAGTCAGATTGAGGAGACGGAGAGAAAAGAAAAGGAAAATAAATAAATAAGGAAAAATCTCTCACTTGTCTCAGAAGTGACTGGCTTTTCATGAGCTGAAGAAAAAAGTACAGAACAAAAGGAGGACAACCAGGAGAGAGAGAGAGAGAGAGAGAGAGAGAGAGAGAGAGAGAGAGAGAGAGAGTGTTGTGTGTTGTGTGTGTCAGTGTCGAATGAGGAGGACAGACACGTCTGCACTGCCTCCTACATTCGAACCTTTAACACCTTTCCTCCGGTGAGAACTTGTGAAACTACCAAAAGACGAAGAAACCAGGAAAGACAACAGGAAACGAGGGCAGTGCTGCATCTACGCTTCCCCGAAACTAATCGAATATATATTATATATATTCTTCCCAAAACCAGACGAAAGGTCACATAAAGCTTTAAGATATCGCATTTGGTGACAAATGACAGCTCTTTATTTCTCTGTGACTTTTCTCTAGATTTCACTGAAGTATTTTTTTTTCCTTAAAAGTATCTTGAAGTGAAAGTTAGCAACCATACAAATCTATAATATTCAGTGTGCCAACATCTTTACAAAAAAATTTGGTTTTGAGTATTACAAAAAAAAAAAAAATTTAAAACAAAGACAAAAAAAAATCATGATACATACAACACAATTCATGTCAAAGAAAGGAAATGAGATACACAATTTATTCACACTTTACAAAAAAAAAAAAAACTCAAAATCTCTCTTTTTAGCTACAACACCATGAGCAATCTGATATAATAACCAGACAAGATGCTTTTGATTAAAAGGAGGAAAGAAAAAAAAAAACCCAAAGAAGGATGGGTGAAAGATTGAGAAGGAGGAAGAAATTAAAACAGACACTGGCAGTGAGACCGGTGGTCCATCTTATAATGCCGTAAGCACTGCTCAGTCAAAGTCATTAAAACCGACTTCTGCCTCATGGGACAAAAGTGTCTTTTTTTTTTTTGTTTGTTTAAAAAAAAAAGAAAAGAAAAAAGGGGGTGGGGAAATGGGTAGCTGCACTAGTGATACACAATAAGTGCTTGTCAATCCATTGTTTTTAAAACATGAACTTAACGAGGAGGAAAAACATTTATCAAAAAAAAAAAAAAAAGGAAGATAGATTGGCCTTGTGAGCACATATCAGTTACATTAATCATGGGTTGATGGTTAGAAAACCAACAAGACTGGACCACGCGACGTACGCGGAACTCTGGCCGAGAGCAGACGCAGCGTGAACGACGTTGCTGCCGTATTTGTTTTACAGTAGTAGATGAAGAGCTTTACACTTGGCTTTGCAGCAAAATGCATCAGATGGCACAACACAAGAGAGCAGACGGCTGTGAGGGAAGCTCAAGATCAAACTGGACACGGTTTTAGAGGGCGAGGAGGGGGGGAAGGAGGAAAAAAAAAAAACCCACACAACCTGAAAATAAGAAAAAAAAAAATAATAATAATTCGCCTGAGTTGAGCAGGAGGAAGAAGTGGCAGTAAATGTGAACGGGGGCTTAATCAATCAGACATTGCACAACATGTTTTGGGCGGGGAGAGAAGGGGAAAAAAAAAAAGGGAGAAGAAGAAGAAGTGAAGAGAGTCAAACAGCTATATCATTATTGGGGGGGGGGAAGAGACCTGTTGCTCAGGAAATGTTCAAGGTTATCCAGGAGAGAAGATGATGAAGGAGAAGAAGAAGAAGAAGAAGAAGAAGTGGCAGTGTGCTTGCAGGAAAGGAGCAGTGAGGCACAATGTTACAAGGAACATGAAACGAAGGAAGGACAGGAGAAATTTTTTTTTTTTTTTTGGACAAGTGCAAATTTATACAGCCAAAAGGAGGAGGAGAAGAAGAAAAAAAAAATTGGTTTCTTGCTCTTGTATAGCCCCCATGCTGGTCATTTTGCATGTTCAATACATCAGAAAACGGATAGAAACTTCGCTTTCATTTACAATACAATCATTTGCGTGCTCAAATCTGAATCTGTCGTATGTACACTAAAAAGGTTAGGACTCTGTCGTTACAATACAATCATGTGCAATTAAAAGAAAATGATCAAGCAATTTGTTAGATAGATAACGCAATGCACTGGTCAGACTGAGGGGGTGGCTGGAGTGCGTTCCAAATTCAACCTGTCCACGCCAAAACACGGCGCCGTTCCCTTCTCCTGCTACTCTCTCACCTCGGACACTGCTGATGCTGTCCGCATCAAGGCTTTGGGCTTTGAAAAACTCTACACTAAATGGGATTAAAACACTGGGTGGGGCTGACTTCGTTAAACTGCAGCTCTTAGTTAAACCGATTGCACCGAGATGGACGCGGTCCGGTGGCGTGTCGAGTCGAGTCTCTGAGGCTGGTGAATCAAATCAAACTGGAATACACCGCGCTCAGCTGCTGCGCTAGAAGATGCCTCAGCACCATGGTGAATGCACAAGTGAGAGAGAGTGACCTGCTCTCGTTCTCTGCACACGTTTAAAAAGCCCTTTCGCTAACAAGGGCGTTTATGGTAGGATGTGAATGTCGAAGTGATCGTTGCTCTAAAAGCTGGTGTGATCAACGATTCCTATCAGATTTAGCTGCTCGCTCTGAACTGGCCTCAGAAAAAAAATTAGCATGGACCAAAATAGAAAATCTGATGAACTTGCTTGGTCTGGACTCCCTGCTTGCGTCTGAAAAGGTATTGCCATTTATAATTTTTTTTTTTTAAATATATATAAAAGCGTCGACCATTGTCTTCAGGTAAAATATACAAGGTATACTCAGAACCATCTGGGTTTGGGATACAGTGTGGAAAAAAAAGTAGAGAAAACATTGTACTTGTGCCCAGAAAAAGAACCAAAAAAGAAAGAAAGAAAGAAAACGGGGTGGTACTGGTACAGATAAGACTGACAAACGTCTGCGTCAGTTAAAATCCATCAGTAATAAAAGTTTAGCCATACCCCAACTCCTCCTACTGGACTGAGATTTGTACACAACAGGCTTTGCCTCTTTCCATCCCTCCCTCCCTCTCTCTCTCTCCCTGCAGAGGGTGAGGTGTGAGGCGGGCCGGAAGCTGCCTCGGAGCTCGGAGAACTACCTGCAGCCAGGCACGTGGAGACCGTTGACCAAAGATGCAAAGGGCAGGAGCAGCTCAAGTTGTGCAAACAAGGAGAAGTGATCGGAGGGGATGTGAGGGTGCGGGCAGCCAGTGATATTGTTCTCGTGGAGCCAATGGGGGTCCAGTGGGCCGAGGACACCCAGCACGTTCAGCAGAGGCTGAGAGTAGAAGATGTAATCGATCACGCCCTGCAAAGAACAGAAAAAAAAAACAGTGAAGTCAGAGGTTGGTGTGAGAAAGTACTTCAGAACAAAAATATCAAAGCAACATCGGACTTGATTTAAAAGTGTATCGGGGAGGGGGGACACGATACCCACCCTGACAATGCTGGAAAAGAACCAAAAATCCACTTCTGACAACATACTCCGACATCTCTACTTCATCAAAACAAATGATTTCTCGCCAAGAACGCTTTATTCACAATTCAATCCATTTTTCAGATACTTACACGTCAATGCAAAACACAAAACTGACAAGTCTAATCTATTCAGATTGTGAGCAGATACTGACTGACAAATGTAGTCTGGTTAACACCAGACCATATCACAAGTGAAATATGGTCTGGAATCCGCCTATTGAATTTCTCGTAGGGGAGGTGTGGTTTACGATTGTCAACGGCCGTTTATTGGACGTTGCGAATGTCTATCATTTGGCGTATACGTAGCCCATGGCCAATCATGGCAGTTGTACCCGGTGACGTAGTTAGAGCGATGAAGAAGAGAAGGAAAGAGAAAGAGAAGGCAAAACAAAAATAGGAAAACAATGGCACCGAACGATTACTGCCGTTTGTGCAAGACAAAGCTTGATCGAAAGTTTGGTTCGTATCGCTCGCCGCCATGTTAAATGTGATCCGTAAACAGTCCCAAATAAACTACAAGCTTCCGTTTGTCGAGTAGTACGCGTCACCCCACTCTCTGATTGGCTCCCTAACTCAGGCGAGCCTTTAGACCATAGTTTCCATGCTGTCTTTTCAGATCGGAACGATTGTGCAAAGCAGCATGGGATTTCCCAGGCTATGACAAATGTGTGATAAACTTTGGCAGTAACATTTTTCAACAAATAGAGTAGCTAATAAACGTAGACACAGGCTTTGGAGTCTTCTAATGTGATTTTCGACATTTACTTCTGGAGGTAGAGACAGTTTAAAACACCTGTTCTTTTATTCTAATAAATGCAAAGAGGAAACATTTCAGTTCAGGAAAAGCTTTCAAAACCTGATAGGAGAAAATATCAAAATTTGGTCAATAACTATAAAATTCTGGTTATCATCCCTCCAAAAGAACAAGCTATAGACCCCTTCGCAGTAAACGTCATTCATACGCAAGAGGAAATTGCGCGCGCAGCCTGGACTCAAAAAAGACTCGGCGACGGTCAGACTGACTTTTGGCGACGGTAGAGACGAGAAGAAATATTTGGAAGAAATGCCTAGTTGTTGTGTTGTCGGGTGTCAGAATCGTAGCAGTGATGGGGTTAAAATGTACAGAATTCCAGCAGGATCTCACCCATTCCAAAAAAAAAAATAATAATTGCCGACGTCTATGGCTACAAGCCATCAAACGTGTAGACTGGGATGAAAGCACCATCAAAAATGCGCGGGTTTGCAGCGCCCACTTCATCACAGGTAAGATCAGGCTATTTATTAAATCTCTCTCTTTCTTATTCTTTCTAGTCTTCGTTTATTGATGGAGCAAAATACTTTGGTAACGTTTGTCTGATTAGCTGGGTCATAGTTGCACAATGTAATGAATATTGTTAGCATGTTAGCTTTGCATGCAATTTTGTTTGTAGGAGATTACTTACCCTGCCATACATGTGCAATTGGCTGTCAAAATGTAGCCTTCCAGCTTGTTGTATACCACCCAGGCTTCATACATAGCAACCTTCTGACCTTGACGCTGACTTGGTAAGATTTTTGACTTCAGAGCACAGAAGTTTATCAATTTCAGTGTAAAACATGTTCTGTACATGCCCGCACATAACAATCATGTGCGTCTAAAGACTTGTAGGCACGAAGTTTTTCGTGGGTGTACACTGAAGTCTTGTCAATAAGGTACGAGTATATATCTGGCCATTGTACACTTGTGTTCAAAATAATAGCAGTCCAACACGACTAACCAGATCAATCACTGTTTTTGGCGGAAATTATATTACTACATGGCAAATAATTTACCAGTAGGTGTAGTAGAGTCATAGAAAACCAACAGACCCAACATTCATGATATGCATGCTCCCGAGTCTGTGTAATCGAATAATTAAGTGAAAGGGACGTGTTCAAAATAATAGCAGTGTGGAGTTTAATTAGTGAGGTCATTCATTCTGTGAAAAAACAGATGTCAGTCAGGTGGCCCTAATTTAAGGATGAAGCAGCACATGTTGTACATCCATTTCTCTCTGAAAACCTGAGAAACATGGGTCGTTCCAGACATTGTTCAGAAGAACAGCGTGCTTTGATTAAAACGTTGATTGGAGAGGTAAAACGTATACTGTAAAGAAGTGCAGAAAATGATGGGCTGCTCGGCTAAAATGATCTCCAGTGCTTTAAAATGGACAGCAAAGCCAGAGAGACGTGGAAGAAAACAGAAGACTACCATTCGAATGGATCGAAGAATAGCCAGAATGGCAAAGACTCAGCCAATGATCAGCTCCAGGGCGATCAAAGACGGTCTGAAGTTACCCGTGAGTACTGTGGCAATTAGAAGATGCCTGTGTGAAGCTAATCTATCGGCAAGAAGCTCCCGCAAAGTTCCACTGTTAAAAAAAAGACGTGCTGAAGAGGATACAATTTGCCAAAGAACACATCGACTGGCCTAAAGAGAAATGGAAAAACATTTTGTGGACTGATGAAAGTAAAATTGTTCTTTTTGGGTCCAAGGGCCGCAGACAGTTTTTCAGACGACCCCCAAACACTGAATTCAAGCCACAGTACACTCTGAAGACAGTGAAGCATGGTGGTGCAAGCATCAGGATATGGGAATGTTTCTCTTACTATGATGTTGGGCCCATTTATCGCATACCAGGGATCATGGATCAGTTTGCATATATCAAAATACTTGAGGTCATGTTGCCTTATGCTGAAGAGGAAATGCCCTTGAAATGGGTGTTTCAACAAGACAACGACCCCAAACACACCAGTAAGCGAGCAGCATCAGGGTTCAAAACCAACAAAATGAAAGTTATGGAGTGGCCAGCCCAATCCCCGGACCTTAATCCGATAGAAAACTTGTGGGGTGACATCAAAAATGCTGTTTCTGAGGCAAAACCAAGAAATGCAGAGGAATTGTGGAATGTTGTCAAATCATCCTGGGCTGGAATACCTGCTCACAGGTGCCAGAAGTTCTCAGAAACCGTGGTTATACTGTACAACTAAATATTAGTTTAGTGAGTCACAGGAATACTAAATCCTTAAGATTTTTTCAGTTTATACAGTAAATATTTGGAGTTTGTAATGAAAAATGCAGACACTGCTATTTTTTTTGAACAGCCCAATGTTCATTTTTCTTCATTTTCTGTAAAGTAATTAAAATATTCATACATTTTTCTTCATGTTTTGATGTAGAATATAATGTGCAGTGTTCCCAATGCATGGAAATAAAAACTATTATAAGGATTTTGAGCTTTACTCACGTTTTTAAAAAACACACTGCTATTATTTTGAACACAACTGTATACCAGGGAACTTACTAACATCGTCCGTCCACTCTAATTAAATACGGATCCGGTAGGCGATGTCCGTCCACTCTTTAATTAAATACGGGTCCGGTAGGCGATGTCCACTTGTTAGAGTTAACTTATTTATGTAGCATTCTCGATCTTGTAACGACAATTGTTTGGCATAATCTGACAGCTCTTAATGCCGGTCTATGGGCAGCGCCATTGTTTGAGTCCAGGCTGCGTGCGCATCCTGGCAACGGTCGGTTTGTTTACAAACATGCGAAGGGGTCTATAGGATCGATTAAATAAACTATAGGGCTTTCCCCAAAGTGCGGATACGCGGCGCTCCATTTCGCTGTGCGACGTCAACACCGTGTGGTCACTTTCACACCAAAAAAACAAAACTGAACATAAGCAGAGTACTTTCCGCACCTAAATATCTCCTTTTCGCCTTGGAAAATGAGTAATAACTACAAAAATAGTAAGATATTATAATATATAGATCTAGACTATCCTGGTACTCAACCCAGAAGTGAAAAAGGGTTTCGCTGCGTGCACGGACAGTGTTCTTCACTATCGTTAATGACTCGGCGGCCCGCCGAGTCATAACGGCTAGAAGAGCTATTACCGCCGACTCATAAATGCGCCGCCGAGCCTTAATTTTTGGCCGCCCAGTCAAAAAAAAAAAAAAGTTAACTTCAAAGAAAAGTAAAAAAACCACGCCAATGCAAACACCAAAGTAATTCTCTGATCACAGATCGTTGATGCGCTTTACTTTACAATAGGTTCAACAGAGGCCCTTAACGCTTGCTCGCTCACTTGTCACTACGCATGTGTAGTGCGGCGACAGAGGAGTGCGTGTCAGTTAAGTGGCTCCGATTGCCTCAGACCTCCGAGAGGAGTACGATGGAAAGAAAAGACGCATACTGCACATCAAATGAAAGGTAATTTTGTGTAGAATTTAACTAAAAACAAAGATATTCTATTCAATAAACATTTCAGTAACGGAGTGACAAAATAAATGTAAAGTCGGCTCCCAGTGTCAGATTTTGCACAAAAGCAGCTACTTGCGAAATAAATAACATGCAACTTAGATGCCAGGAAATGGCATCTGAGGGGTTTCTTATTTCAAAATTTTCTGGCGCGAGGGGTAGGGATGTTAACCGATGACCATTTGACTGAATCAACATCAACCGGTTAATTTTTTTTTGGTTGTTGGTTTAAAAAAAAAAAAAAATCGTTTTGAAGCTGCCGATTTTGGAGCGGAGAACCTGGAATTCTGTGTTGTAAACGCTTGGGGCATGCCATGCGGTGTAAGGACGACAGCTGACAAATCAGAAAAACACCCATTCAGTCATGTCCCGCCCTCCCGCCCCAGTTGAAGACAGCTGCCACTCGGCGAAAGAAAAGTCTCAGTGTTGGATTACATTTTACTACGATGTTAACCAGGTACGTAACATCAAGGAAATTCTTGACCATCAAAGAAACAAGAATACGGCGCATGAATGAAGTCTACGGTTGATTAGCCTGGTGAATATTAAAGGCAAAGGCAACTTTTGTACAAAATCACCACAAATAGATAGATAAATATAAAAAGTAATCGATCATGGAATTCATAGAGAAAGAACAGACCGCATAACAGTATCTTTTAACTTTTAATAATATGGGCTTGCGCTGAGCTCAGCGAAGATGCGTTCCGCCATATTGATCTACTGCGTGACGTCATGCGGCCCACCACTGAAAAGAACTCTTCAGTGCTTCATGGTAATAAGGTAAAAAAACCAGTACAATCGCTTCTTCAAAGTTTTACCAAATGGTTTTATTTATGCAACTTAAAGCTCATAATACTGTATAACTTTGGTCGAGTAAAAACACGGAGCAAAAACATGGCTGAATCCTGAATGACTCCTATTTGGATTTGTCCTACCAAGCCTACTGCGCATGCGTGAAGCGGCTCGGCTCGGTTTTCCCTTTCGGGCGCTCTCGTTTTCTGTTAGAATTTGGTAAAGAAAAAAAAAAAAAAATTATTTACCAGCTTACCGGGTCCATGAACATAAATCTGACTCCTCCAACTCCGACTCCTCTGTGTCAATTCATGATTTCAAAGTTAAAAATATTTTTTCATGTTCGATATATAATGGAAATAATTAACGGAATTGATTACGTACATGTTTTTCTCCTATTACACACCTGGTTTTGTACAAAAGTTGCCTTTTCCTTTAATGTCAACGTAATAATAATACACAAGATCTGAACTAAAACCTGATCACTCACTGATGTTACTTAGCATCAGACAGCTGCTATATTAGCTTAGCGGCTAATCAGCTCAGCTCCAGCTATCCCATTCCCAATGGCTGTGCACAATTAGCAGCCATGTAACCGTAATATCAGTAGCTGGAAAACAATTGCAGTATGAGGTCTCTGTGTCTCACTTCGAAGTATGCAATATCAACACAGCCTGCCTTGGCCGGTGCATTCTGAAAGTATGTTTCGGTCTGTAGCCAACAATGCATGTTATTGCAGATCATATCTCTCCACACAAACTAAAGGCGCAGATGCCGACTTTTGGAGGGAAGGGGAGAGAATGAAATGACAGCGGTGTCTGGAGGGGGAGTGACACACGCAGCTTTCATGTCTGTGAGCCAAGTCGGTGACGGCTTCAGAGCAACTTCAATACCATGCAGTAATGGCGTGTTGATATTGGTAACGGCGTTATAACGATTGTAGCTAATTAATTAGATTACCCGGTGTTATAACAGCCTTTATTTTAACGCCGTTATTCCCATCACTGAGTGTTATGTACTTCTTCTAGCACTTGACTTTTTCAACGCCATCATGGCCAACTGAAACCGTCTCTAAGCTGGAGCCATCTGTCCTCCGCTCCAATACAAACCCCTCGACATCAGTGCCGCGTTTGACTAAATGTTTCGCGCTGTAGAAAAGGTAATGTGAGTGGAGGGCAGCGACTGGGACTGAATGTGCGGATGCTCGCGGTTAGATTTAGAATAGATTCTAATAATTCCAATTCTAGAATTTTAAACTCATAGGTTAACCGGCTAATGAGGCTCGGTGGTCGGTCAAGATTTTTTTTTTAGTTTTCGCCATCCCTCGCGAACCCCCCCCCCCCCCCCCCCCCCGGCGACTAGGGGTGGGCAAAATTATCGATACGGCGATATATCGCGATACTTTGTCTTCCGATTCAATATCGATACTCAAAATTTGAACATCGATATTTTTTCAAATAATAAATCATGTTTCAGACGGGTTGTAAATCCAGTACGACTTCCGCACCTCCGCTCTGCAAGGTGTCACTGTGCCGCTACCTCACTGCAAGGCACTCTTCCTCACTGTAAGGCACTCTTCGTCTTCTCTTTTTTTCCCCGGTGGTTGCAGTGATGAAAAAAAAAAAAACAAGCAAGCATGGCTGTTAATGTAAACCTAGAGACGCTGCCGAACTTTAAGGCAGATGTTTGGAGGCACTTTGGATTCCAAAGGAAAGGAGGGAAAAAAAAAAAAGTGAGCTGGACAAAGAGTACGCCCTTTGCAAAACCTGTTTCGCTCCAATTAGTTATTCAGGTAACACAACAAACTTGCGAACTTACTTAGCACGACACCACCCCGACATATTAGCTCAGCCGGAGCCACCGAAACCCGACCCGAAGCAAACTACACTGGACAGCGCCAAAGTCCTCCCGTCTACTTCAGTGATGTGTGACTTACTGTAACTGTGAACTTAATTTTGTCATTTAAGACCAAAGGCAAGAAGCTGCACTTTATTTTGCATTTTCAATTTTAGTGTGTGTGAGACACTGCATTTTATTTTGAGTATTTACTCAAAGTTCAGAAGAAACATGATTCACTGAGGTTTCAATTCAGTTTCAGTGTGTGGACGCTGACCCACACTGCACTTTGTTTCATAATTGTGCTCAGGGAGACTAAGATGCACACTGCACTTTTCAATGTGTTCCAGACAGTGTGTTGTTCCTGCAAATATGTTGTAACTTGCGCTTGTATAGTTACAATAAAATGGCATGGATAATTAGAATTACATTGTTTTGACTCAGTTTGTCCTATGAATTATCACTATCATCTGATGTACATACAACTCGGATTTTAAGATGCATAATGCGTTTACATTTTTCAGTGAACTATGTAGAATATCGCAATATATCGCAGTATCGTATCGTAAGGTCCTTGGCAACACCCACCCCTACCGGCGACGGCCGCTCAATACTACCGCCGAGCTATAACTTCAGGTAGTGGAGAACACTGACTGACTACCATTCAACCACACATAAAACCACGTTCTAGGTGCTGGTCACTAAATGGCGCTGTTACATGATTGGACCTCGATTCTGTTCCTGGCATCCTGGAATTGGAAAACGAAGCCTAGTGCTATGAAGTGTTTTCAATTCAAATCAAATTTTGCCCTTTAAACATAGACTGCCTTTCAGATTTTCAAGCAGAGATCATAAAAAGAATTTTCCCGACATCCAGTTATTTTAGTTTAGTGGACCGAAAGCTACTGAATTTGAAATCACAGCCTTCCAATTTTATTAGTTTTTTTTTTTTTTAAATAGAACAATTAATGAATGAATTTAGGGCCATGTGGCCCTAAATTCTCCACCATGACGCAAGATACTACATCATCCATGATGTGAGCGTTCCCTGTTCGCGCAAGGCATCGTGGGATACAAATTTGAAACAGGAGAGAAAAATGGAGGACGTGAGTGTGCGAATGAAACGTGAAAGACCGACTACAGTAACGGAAAGAAAGCGAGAAGAAAAGACGTTATGTTCTAAACGAAGGAAAGGAAACGCAGGAAATATCAAACTAATAAATATCGGCGGTCAGCGAGCACCTTGGTTTGATCGGCCGTTCGTTTAGCGACAGAACGATGGAACCGTCAGTGCACGCTCAAAGGGAATAGCCTGATATTTTGTGAGATATTACAGAAATAAGGCGGCACGGTGGTGTAGTGGTTAGCGCTGTCGCCTCACAGCAAGAAGGTCCTGGGTTCGAGCCCCGGGGCCGGCGAGGGCCTTTCTGTGTGGAGTTTGCATGTTCTCCCCGTGTCCGCGTGGGTTTCCTCCGGGTGCTCCGGTTTCCCCCACAGTCCAAAGACATGCAGGTTAGGTTAACTGGTGACTCTAAATTGACCGTAGGTGTGAATGTGAATGGTTGTCTGTGTCTATGTGTCAGCCCTGTGATGACCTGGCGACTTGTCCAGGGTGTACCCCGCCTTTCGCCCGTAGTCAGCTGGGATAGGCTCCAGCTTGCCTGCGACCCTGTAGAACAGGATAAAGCGGCTAGAGATAATGAGATGAGATGAGATTACAGAAATAAACATGTATCACAATGACCACATTTCAGAAGGAACTAAATTTCACCAATTTTATGAAATCGAAAGGTAGGTTTAAATTACCTAACTCGCTGGTTCACAATTACTCTACCCGCCAAAGGAGTCAACTTCGTGTTCCTCTCTTTAGAACATCTTTAGCCCAATCCAGTGTACAATATAAACGCGTTAATGTATGGAAGTCTTGATTCCGCAATCAGAGCCACCACATCATTTGTTGGCTTTAAAATGTGTCTTAGGCCAGACCAATTCCATTAGTTGCTTCTCGGAATCGCCGCTTGAAGAAAAATGCAAAATGAAAAAAGAAAAAAAAAAAAAAAATTTATATATATATATATATATATATATATATATATATATATATATATATATATATATATATATATAAAAAACTCCCACCAACAGAAAAACAGACTGCAGGTTGAGGTCACGTGACGTCGAAAACCAATCAAATCGCCCCTTTCACTTTAGATAAAGACTTCTGGAAGAAGCATGCCTGTGGAGGGGAATCCTGCAAAGCCTGCATTTGTGAGGATATTCAGCGAACAGAAGCGTAAAATCTGACAAGTGTGTCGAAATTCAAGAGGGGGAAAACTTGCCACAGTTGTACTCAAGATGCCGTGAGCTTGTTACCCTGCGATGTGCCAACTTGGACAACGACTCTGTGGAGGTGGGTTTGATTTATATATTTTCATTGATTGATGTGAGGGGCAAACAAAAAAAAAATCATTCGAAGTATTTAGCCATCAGAAGTAGCCTACTCCTGGTCAAATCTTTTTTTCTGTGCATTGTAGATGTTCAATTGACTGTAATTCAATCTGTTTACTGGTTTGCCTGATAAAAGACGTGCAGCCAGAGCTGACAAGGACAATGCAGGACACAAATTTACTGTAGGCCTACTGGGTTTATTCCCTTGTTCATTTTTTCTGGGTAGCATTCCTCTTGAGCAGGGCTGCCGACTGTTATGTAGCGAGCGTGAGACATACGCGTATGACTGCCCTCTCATGCCCTCACTCGGGATGGCGAAAACTAAAAAAAAAAAAAAAAAAATCTTGACCAACCACCGAGCCTCATTAGCCGGTTAACCTAGGAGTTTAAAATTCTAGAATTGGAATTATTAGAATCTATTCTAAATCTAACCGCGAGCATCCGCACATTCAGTCCCAGTCGCTGCCCTCCACTCACATTACCTTTTCTACAGCACGAAACATTTAGTCAAACGCGGCACTGATGTCGAGGGGTTTGTATTGGAGCGGAGGACAAATGGCTCCAGCTTAGAAACAGTTTCAGTTGGCCATGATGGCGCTGAAAATAAAGTCAAGTGCTAGAAGAAGTACAAAACATCCAGTGATTGGAATAACGGCATTAAAATAAAGGCTGTTATAACGCCGGGTAATCTAATTAATTAGCTACAATCGTTATCAGGCTTTCGTCTAAACGGGGGAACAGGGGCGCTGCGCCCTCTTACTCTCGGCGTGCGCCCCCTTACCGACTCCATGAAAACATCCCAGCAACACCACGCGACAATGTGTCTGATCATCAAATACGTTATAATTGCTCCAAAAATATTCCAATCATAGTAGATACACCGCCAGACAGTGCAAAAACAATCCGAATTGGCGTTTTCCAGACTGAGGCGCCATGTTGTTTAGTTGTCGCGGCTGCTCTTGCGAGATTTGACATGGGTTACATACAAGGTCAGCTGACTTGTAGAGCGAGATTTCTCGAGACTGAATGACCTTTCACCCACCGGCGCGGGAGCTTTTGACAGAAGTAGTTCGCGAGTTGTTTTTGTTGACACTTGAGCATTTAAAGATGTCATCCCGCGGCACGAAACGGAAGAAAGCCAAAGACTGTCCGGGGCAGAAGAAGATAACTTCTTTCTTTTTCAATGTTGACAGACAATTTGTTACAATTTCCCTCTCAGATAGCCTCAGAATGTCCCATTGGAGCATTTTTCAAAGGCTTTGCAAGGCGGGGGGGGGAGACAACCAGCACCATCTCCCCCCCCGCTTCGCTCCCTCGCCATGGTGAGCGCCTTCATACTAAATTTTTCTAGAAAAAAACCTGGTTATAACGCCGTTACCAATATCAACACGCCATTACTGCATGGTCTTGAAGTTGCTCTGAAGCAGTCACCGACTTGGCTCACAGACATAAAGGGCAATTCCATGTAAATGTCAACCTCACCATGGAAAAATAAAGCAACATGTAATACATCAAAACCACTCCCAGAGATCTCACCTAGGCCTGTATTTTACAGATGTGAATAAGTTGAACCAATTTGTAACCAACCTAATATGTCACTGTCAGTCTTTCTTTCTTATAATGTAAAACCCAAGCTAAAATCAACTTTGATCATGTACAATTCTATATTATTGCCACAAGCCAGAGAAATGTATGCTAAAATCCACAAAACAGCAAAACAATAGCCATCCTAAATATTATTTAAGAACTTTGATAGTTTTAGCTGATATTTAGAGAGTTTTTCAAAGGGTTATGGTGGTTAAATTGCTGATTTTCTAAACATATGCATTGTCTATTTCAGACGCGTCACATCCATAACGGAATTTCGTCACATCCATAACGCTGACTTTTCCTTCCGAAACTCTGCATGAAATACAAAATATTTTAAACAAAGATTTTTTAATATTCACCTTGGACCCCTCTATCAAATGGATATCTCCATTTCGACATTAGGTTTACAATTTCACAGTTTGATAAAAATGTACAGTCACCCAAGAAAAGTGATACTTTTTCTGTCACGTCCATAACGCATCTTTTATTGGCGTTTTCTGGCATGCCCTAGATGTACTATGGGAATTGTTCTTGTTCTATCACTTCTCCAGTATGGTACAGCCTTAAAATATGCAACACCTGTTTAAATACTGGGAGACAATAAAACATGCACTGGGTCATTTGTTGCCATTTTGAGTTCAAGTGTCACGTCCATAACGCTGGAATTGCTCAAAAGCTGCGTGTGTCACTCCCCCTCCAGACACCGCTGTCATTTCATTCTCTCCCCTTCCCTCCAAAAGTCGGCATCTGCGCCTTTAGTTTGTGTGGAGAGATATGATCTGCAATAACATGCATTGTTGGCTACAGACCGAAACATACTTTCAGAATGCACCGGCCAAGGCAGGACTAAACTCCATGTGCCTTCTAATAATAATTAAAAAAAAACAGAATAGTAATTTGTAAGCTAAAAAGTCTAGCCTGATACTTTTTGAGACTTTTCTTTCGCCGAGTGGCAGCTGTCTTCAACTGGGGCGGGAGGGCGGGACATGACTGAATGGGTGTTTGATTTGTCAGCTGTCGTCCTTACACCGCATGGCATGCCCCAAGCGTTTACAACACAGAATTCCAGGTTCTCCGCTCCAAAATCGTCAGTTTCAAAACGATTTTTTTTTTTAAACCAACAACCAAAAAAAAATTAACCGGTTGACGTGGATTCAGTCAAATGGTCATCGGTTAACATCCCTACCCCTTGCGCCAGAAAATTTTGAAATAAGTAACCCCTCAGATGCCATTTCCTGGCATCTAAGTTGCATGTCTACATTATATTTCATGCATTTTGCAATTCTGCCTCAATCTCACAGCCAGTTTTCTTGGTGCCTAGGTTCACCAACTCTTAAATTAAATTTTTTAAAGGAAAAAAAATGAAGACTGAAGAACCAACTAATTAAATTGGTGTGACCTTAACAAAAAACACAGCCTACTTGCTGTATTGTCCAAGTACCAATTAACTAAATTATTTACTCAGATATTATGTTTAGTTTGTACATGTTTACTCTTTTACTTTACCACTTGTTTATAATATTGTGATGTGTGTGGCGCATATACAACCCCGATTCCAAAAAAGTTGGGACAAAGTACAAATTGTAAATAAAAACGGAATGCAATAATTTACAAATCTCAAAAACTGATATTGTATTCACAATAGAACATAGACAACATATCAAATGTCGAAAGTGAGACATTTTGAAATTTCATGACAGCAACACATCTCAAAAACGTTGGGACAGGGGCAATAAGAGGCTGGAAAAGTTAAAGGTACAAAAAAGGAAGAGCTGGAGGACCAAATTGCAACTCATTAGGTCAATTGGCAATAGGTCATTAACATGACTGGGTATAAAAAGAGCATCTTGGAGTGGCAGCGGCTCTCAGAAGTAAAGATGGGAAGAGGATCACCAATCCCCCTAATTCTGCACCGACAAATAGTGGAGCAATATCAGAAAGGAGTTCGACAGTGTAAAATTGCAAAGAGTTTGAACATATCATCATCTACAGTGCATAATATCATCAAAAGATTCAGAGAATCTGGAAGAATCTCTGTGCCTAAGGGTCAAGGCCGGAAAACCATACTGGGTGCCCGTGATCTTCGGGCCCTTAGACGGCACTGCATCACATACAGGCATGCTTCTGTATTGGAAATCACAAAATGGCCTCAGGAATATTTCCAGAGAACATTATCTGTGAACACAGTTCACCGTGCCATCCGCCGTTGCCAGCTAAAACTCTATAGTTCAAAGAAGAAGCCGTATCTAAACATGATCCAGAAGCGCAGACGTCTTCTCTGGGCCAAGGCTCATTTAAAATGAACTGTGGCAAAGTAGAAAACTGTTCTGTGGTCAGACGAACCAAAATGTGAAGTTCTTTATGGAAATCAGGGACACCATGTCATTCGGACTAAAGAGGAGAAGGACGACCCGAGTTATCAGCGCTCAGTTCAGAAGCCTGCATCTCTGATGGTATGGGGTTGCATTAGTGCGTGTGGCATGGGCAGCTTACACATCTGGAAAGACACCATCAATGCTAAAAGGTATATCCAGGTTCTAGAGCAGCATATGCTCCCATCCAGACGACATCTCTTTCAGGGAAGACCTTGCATTTTCCAACATGACAATGCCAAACCACATACTGCATCAATTACAGCATCATGGCTGCGTAGAAGAAGGGTCCGGGTACTGAACTGGCCAGCCTGCAGTCCAGATCTTTCACCCATAGAAAACATTTGGCGCATCATAAAACGCAAGATACGACAAAAAAAGACCCAAGACAGTTGAGCAACTAATCCTACATTAGACAAGAATGGGTTAACATTCCTATCCCTAAACTTGAGCAACTTGTCTCCTCAGTCCCCAGACGTTTACAGACTGTTGTAAAGAGAAAAGGGGATGTCTCAGTGGTAAACATGGCCTTGTCCCAACTTTGAGATGTGTTGTTGTCAAGAAATTTAAAAATCACCTAATTTTTCTCTTTAAATGATATGGTACATTTTCTCAGTTTAAACATTTGATGTGTCATCTATGTTCTATTCTGAATAAAATATGGAATTTTGAAACTTCCACATCATTGCATTCCGTTTTTATTTACAATTTGTACTTTGTCCCAACTTTTTTGGAATCAGGGTTGTATATAAAAAGATGGGGCGGACCAATTATAAGCCGTTTAGGTTTCCTCCCCTCCCCTAGCACGTACTTTGTACCTTTACTTGTATTGTGTGTGTTTTGTTTTGTTTTTAAACTATGTGCTTATAAAGTAAAGGAAAAAAAGAAAGGTTTAAACTTTGCTCCTTGCATATTTGACAAGGTAAAAAACATTAAATTTAATAATGTTGAATTGTGCCTAAACCAGCACTAGATGCCACCAGATTGCACTATTTGAAGTCTCTAATTTAAAAATTTTCCAGGTGCACATTAGGGTGCATCAGTTGCCCTCACTTTCATAAAATCTGATGCGTTTTTGTTCGGGTGTTCCTTTTCACCAATAAAGACATCCTGTACAATTTTGACCATATTCAAAAGTCTAATGGTGGCACCACGAGGTTCATTTTTTGCCCAAAAAACGCTTATTTTATGTTTTCGCGTAAGGTTTGAATCACACTGTTGGACTCCGTTTATTGATTTCTTGTGACCCAGAGATCATGTTAAGAACCTTTGCAAGGGATTGAGAAGCATTAATGTGATTCATAATACACTTCTATTGTTTAAAAGTAGTTGAACAATGATTCAATGAACAGCTAAAACTCAAACTGTGCTTGATAATATATTTAGAATATGTACTAAAAATGTGTATCTAAGATATTTGGTATACTCTATAAGGTGCCATAATGTCTCATGAAAAGTGATCGAAATTGTGTCATAAAAGTTATAAAATAGCAGCTTTTTCCATAACTTTGAGCTCCTGGTGCCACCATTAAACTTTTGAATTTTGTCAAAAATATTTCACCCAGTGCGTTTTCTTACCAAAAGGAACATAAAAACAAAAATGCATCATGATCGGAGGAACTTTTCATTTTTAGGGGGCAACTGATGCACCCTAGTGCACGTGCCCCCAGACCAACCGAGCAGCCTTCAGGGCCCTCTGGGCTGGGCACCGCATCAGTAGCACTGCTCTGAGATATATATATATATATATATATATATATATATATATATATCTTTTTTTTTTCCCCCCCCTCGGGAAAGCCCTGAACGACATGCTGTCCCATAAATCCAACATCACTTTTAGATACAGAAACAACACCACCACCCTATGACATCCCGAACACCCTGGATGCAATTATATTATACGTAGAAGTAAAGGGCAAAGTCAAGTGTGCATCTGACATAACGAGACCTTGAAGTCGAAGGTGTAGTTGGTATAAGGCATCAGGCCGTTCTCGTAGGCACTCTTTAGCTTGAAGCCGTGCGTGATCCTGCTGCTGGATGTGCCGTTCTTGCCGTTACAGTTAAAGTTGGTCAGGCAGTCGATATAGCGCAGCTCCTTGAAGTCCTTATGAGTGCTGTCCACACCCCCTGTGCTCAGGTACTCCACCACACCTACACAAGAAGTACAGTTTGAATAAACACATGCATTTTAAACATGAAGTGATGAAAGAACACGTACACACAAGCATCTGACCCGAGTCAGGCAGCGAGTTGAGGTCAGCACACAGGACAAGAGGGATGGCGTTGGTCTCCCCCGACACAGAGGAGAGCTTGAGGCTGCGTGTGGCCTTATCCACGATGTTCTTCACTTCTGACAGGAACATCATGGTCTGGACGAGCTTTACGTCCGAGTACTCCGGGTCCCAGTGCATGTGAGCGTTAGCCATCAACAGCAGCTGCTTCTCCATACTAGGCAAGTGCTTTCCTGCTACACAGCAGAAATGCAGATAATCAAACTAGACACGTAATGAGTACTGTTACTCATTAGGCGTAAACAGCAGGCAGGCAAAGGGACATGGATTAATGCTGCGTTCATGTGCTATGGGAAGATGATATTTTCCAGTTGGGAAGTGGTATTTACCAGTGTGTTGCGTTCACATGCTTTTGTTGTTGTTGACAAATTAAAGATGGTGGACCAGATTCAGAATCAGGCCTGTTATTTGGCTAAAACAATTATAGATTGCCTTGTTCATCAGCTGCAGCAGGAATACGAGTTATCAAAAGTCAAAAGGTAAATAATGCTGAATATTTCCTCATCATGACAAGTAGAGATTTTCTTAACACATTGAATGCCACGCAGCTTTTGGAAATTTGGCTGTAGCCACAATGAGAGTAGCCAGTATCTAGATCATTGTTGGCGTTCTTTGGACAGCCACGGAATATTTTGTATTAGGCTATAATATACATATAATATACATAACATGACTCGTTTAAAAGGTGAGAGTCAGCTTTCCGTAGGTGAAAACCACTTCTTTCTTGGTTCATAAGCTAGTCTTGTACCGCTCGCCGCCATGTTGAAAAGGTTAAAGTTCATCTCATCTCGGCAACTCGTGTATCAAAATTTTCTACGAGTTGCCCAGTGGAAAATACCACAAGAGGGGGCGTTCATGTGTGCTTTCCATGTCGGCGTTTGGTATTTACCATAATTCCCATAGCACATGAACGCACCATAAAAAGGATCAAGATATCAGATACAAACCAGATTGCTCAATCATCTCTTTGCGAAGCTCCAGGAGCACAGCAACCCCAATGTTATCCTTGGTCATCACCCTGTTCAACATGACCTCAGAGCCCTCCGAGTTAGCCATGGCCAGCTGGTTAAACTCCACTGTGTGTTTCTGCACGAGGCTGAACCTGTTTCCAAGACGCACACATGAAGGGTCAGGTGTACGGGCCAGCCGTCAGTTATTTTAACAGCCTTACTCGCCGGCTGCTATTTTTAAACGAGACGTCTGCCCACTCACTTCTCGGTCTTATAGAAGATGGCACAGCCGTCCACGTGTTTGCGGTCAGACTCGGACATGGTCCTTGCTCGAGACTTGGGGCTGAAGAAACCCTCATATCCGTGCTCTTTGAGCTCCACTAGGAAAAAGTTGTAGTACTGCTCCGTCTCCACTTCCTGCCACAAAATCATAATCTAAGCATGTCTACTCCTGAAGCATTTCAATACAGAGCGAAAAACAAAAACAAAAAAATCCCCAAGACCCATAACAGAAGTCCTACAATCGGTACATTCTTCTTCCACAACCTAATGAGCTCAGTATAAACGAATGTCATGTGTGCCAGACCTGCAGGCTGATGATATCTGCACTGCAGCTGAGGATCTCTTGCATGATGGACTTTTTCCTGTACTCCCAGTTCAGAGCCCAGGAAGGGCAGTAACCGTAGAGCTGGCGTGTGGCGTACTTATCGCACAGTACATTGTAGCACATCACAGAGAACAACGCTGCAACAGGGACAAAACAGTCATAGCATCACTGTATGTTCCAAGCCTAACTATTCCCACCAAGATGATTTTAAGCTCAATGGCATCTACAAGTTCTGAGAAAAGCCACGTTTACGCTAAAAACTGCAAAACGTTTCGCAGTGAACAACAGTGTAGAACCAAATTCTGACATTTAGAAATTATTTTGAACACTTGTTAGTGAGGAAAAAGGTTTTGAAAATATTTAAAAACTTGTACGCTGTGAGTCACTGTGTATCGAAAATCAGTTTGAGGTGAACATCGTTCTCGTGTATGAAGACAAAACAGCATGCAGTCCTAACAAATATGACGCCCAAAAAAAAAAAGAAAACCCACACCACACAGGCTGGCATGTCTTGTTTTTAGGACTGCACCATTGAAACACCTGGAAATGAGCCAACAGCAGAATTTTAACAGCTCGTAGGATTTAGGTGAAAGAATTATCGTTTGACTGATTTGGAACTGCAAAGCCTATTTTAGTTTAAAGAACTGATTTGTGTATTGATCCAAGAAACACTAAGGCCCACTTTACACGGGGACGGTCTGAAACAAAAACGCAAAAGTCCGTTTTCGTTCTCACTTTTTCCCGCGTCTACACGACCGTTTTCAAGGAGGAAATCTGCGTCTATACGGTGACGCATAAATGTGTGGAATTCAATTGGATGTGCATGCCAGGCGGCTTAGTGGTGCTGTGAAAGACCTCCGCTATGCCTGCACGCATGTGCGACGTCTTCCGTCTTGTCTGATCTGCACCGCAAAAACTTTGACTACTCTGCCTATGGCTACTCGTAAGGTTGCCAGAGCAGCTTGAAGGTCCGTTGGATCGATGTAATCAGACATGCTGTAGCCGTTCTACAGGAGTGTGGAGCACAGAGGACGGCAGGACAGAGATCAGGTTTACAAATAGAGATCTTGCAGTCACGTAACCAGAAAGTACACAACCGCCATCATGTCGGTCAAAAACACCGCTGAATACTGCTGCACTCGTGTGCAGAATGGATCAATTTCAACCGACGGACTACACGGCTCATTTTTCTAATGAACAGATAACTAGATATATGTCTAAAATAAACGATCTACAGATTTGTGACCCTTATGGCTTTCCGGACGGAGTTTTCACGACCGGATTTTGAACTGCCAGCGGAATACCCGGACGTGTATGATTACCTCATCAACTTTCCCTCGCTGTTCAGTGGTGAAGCACTGCGTGCTTATAAATCTCTGGACAGTTATCTTTACAGAAATTCAGGATTTGTCAGCGACTCAGATGTGGCATCTTGTAAACAAGAAAATGATCCTCACTGGATGGGTAAGTAAGTATTGAGTATAGCACTGACCAGCCGATTATAGAATAGAATAAGGTAATTCCAGTTGTAATTCCAAATTGTCCGTCTTGTTTACATGGATCTGGCGTTGGAGAGGTAGAGGCTTGGCAGTGGAGATTTAAGTAGCTGTTTTCTGAGCTTAGTCAACAGGCCGGCTCTACAGCCTCGCTTTTGCTTCGGCTCCCGGCGCCGCCTCCTTCGCTTTGCTTCCGATAACAATCCACGGAGACCCCGCTGGTCTCGCCATCTCGTCCGGAATGTTTTTTTTTTCTCATCCGGAATGTTGTGCATGCAATGGAAATCGCTACAAACCGTCATTTTCTGCTGGAAACCAATGTCCAGTAAGTCCATACGGTTGTAGTGGATATTGAAGTCCGGTACAGACGAACAACACGCAAAAATACACACAAAAAACATAACCGTGCACAGGTAGGGAGAGCTTGTAGCCGCAGCCGTTGTAGTAGAATTGTATATAGTAGGGTTTTCCAGAAGAAAAGGTAGAAGTAAAAGCAGAAGTAGAAGGCGGAATATGGCGTTTGACCTACAAGATGGCATCTGTCACAATCTGGATCGGCTGTGACGTCACATGCAAGATCTCTATAGGCTTTATTGCCACACTTTTCAGTCTAACAATATTTTTAAACCAACAGACACACACGCAACTGGCGTCTAGCTTGGGGATGAGCTTCTCTGCTCTCCCTCTTTAAATAGGGCGCGGTCACTGGGAAGACACACAAACAGGTTAATTGACATCAGGTGTAGTGATTCTGCCACTTACCTTCCCTGACTCCACCCTCCTGTCACAGACCGGCACTTGACCACACCCCCGCTGCCACACATGCTCCTACTATGACATAAACGCGTACCCGACGTGAGCAGATCCGAGCAGAAAGTTTCGCGTATTGGGTAGTTTAGACGGATATGCAACGGGGGCTGTTTTTAACTTATCCACTCTGGAAGGCGTTTTCAATTTTTTCCGTTTTTCAGCCTCGAAAACGCCGTCCCCGTGTAGACGAAAGGCACTTCCGATAAAATATTTAGTCGTTTTTACCCGACAGCGTCCTCGTGTAAACGGGCCCTAAATAATAACCAAAAAAAAAGACTGCTCCATTTATTGCAGTGGAAGTTGTGTGCGCGCAACGTGTGGAAAAAGATTATATTTAGCAGCGCCATTCCGACATAGTCCGTCTAAATGGGAGTGTGATGTTAATTTGCAATTAATTCTCTTCTTATTTCTACAGAAGGTGGTCCTGTACAGTAAATCTGATAAAGCACTGAAAAACACACTTCCAGGCACGATCTATTATACACGAAGGGGGTTTTAATGCATTTACATGGGTGCAAGTATAAAATTTTCAAAAACCTGAAAAGTCTGACAAGGTCAGACGTGCATGGCACAGCCATGCAGGGGGGGTTACAAAGGGAGGTGAGCCCCCCTTAGGGCTCGGAAAAAAGTTAAAATGGTTGTCTCTCATGCAAACATTTATAATATTAGTTATATGATTTGCATATTCACATCAAATGTTTAATACATTTCATCAATTCATCTGAAATAATATTTAAAGTACAAGGCTTGATATTTCAAAACATCTAGCAACTAATAATTTAAAATGGTGAAACAACCATTTTTAATATGCTTTTGCTGTGATACCTTTTTTACAATATATACACTGGAATAGCTGTGTTGATCTGGTCGAACAATGTGCTACGTGCGTGAAACATGATATCACACATGTACGGTATAACACTGTGAAACAACGGGATAGTCAGGACCGCTCGTCGGTGAGCGGCGTATAAATTGAATGAGGTTTGTGGCGAAGACGAGATGAAAAGATTCGTCTCGTGCAGAGACTGTACCGCGGTAACACGCTGAGAGTAGAGCCAATGATTTTCCGTTTCAAAATCTGGCTTTTTCCGTTTTGGACAATGAAAAATTCCGTTTCACAATTTCAGTTCAAAATTGTTCTGTTTGGCTCCAATTTAGTAATTCTGGCTGGCATAATTTTACTTGGGTTTCAAAATATTGCATCTCTAGACACGAATGGTCCTTTGCATGATGAAGTCATTCATGAAAAAAATATAATAATAAAACAATTACACTGACAGGAAGCTGATAAATTGCATTAATAAAAAAATTAAAGTGGGATCACAGATTGAGACAACTCAAAATATTTTAATTGACATTAGGGCTGTAACGATATGTGTATCGAAATCGCGATACGCAGAGCCACGATCCGTATCGCGATACAAGAAGGCAGAATCGCGGTACACCCTTTCAAACTTCTCCTCAGCCCAAAAACAGAGGCGCTTCCAAACTTCAATTTATGAACACTTTACTTTTTATTTAAATTACATTTTAAACTTACTTAAATTACTTTTTTTTTTATATCTATTAGTAAGTCGTTTTTTCGCCGACCTGTGACAATCTTCTGCGAGTCACGCAACATCCACACTCGCCACTGGCAGAGCATTCATTTCTTTTAAGCGGTCGCCATTCTGGTTGCGACGCGGGGAGCGAATCTGTAAACAAGCAGCTCATTGGCTGGCTAGGTGTGCCACAAGCCAATCACAATCACTTGACCGGAAAGGCATGCAGTGTTGCCAGATTGGGCAGGTTTAGGTGCTTTTTGGCTGGTTTTGAACATATTTTGGGGTGGAAAACGTTAGCAATATCTGGCAACACTGAAGGCATGTCTGCTTGGGCGGAAGCCTTCTGCGGCAGTTACATTTTGACACGCGAGCAATGTTTCACCATAAAAATTCCGTAATTTCCATCTGTTTTCCGCGATCACAGAAAATCATTGGCCCTATGAGAGTGAGAGAGCCACCCCCCCAAAAAAAAAATCTTAACGGATTTACACGATTTGGAAAAATGACTTTTTCAGAACCGAAGAAAACCAGAGCTTCCGGCTCAACAGTATTATTTTGAGAAATAAAACAATCTTTGGATATACATTTGCTCATTTTTGCATACATATTACTCATTCTCTGCAGTGGTCTGAATTATTTGTTATTAAATAGTTAATGTAAGTAAGTAAATGTTAATAAGTCAAATTTACTACTTTAAAAAAACATTTTTTAAAAAAATCGTGGGCGTATCGAATCGTGGGTCAAAAATTGCGATACGAATCGAATCGTGAGTTGGGTGTATCGTTACAGCCCGACTTGACATACTGATAACAGATAAATCAAGAAACTAGGATCACCGTTAACTAAAAACCCATCTCATATATAAATATATATATGCAATATAATAGCATATATAATCTCAATATAATAGAGAGTACTGAAATTAATATTCAGTAATACTTACTGAGCCTGTAATGACAATACTCATAACTGACTGTTTAAAAATATTACTCTATATCCATCTTTAGTCCACCACAAACTCATGAAACAACGTTTCCTAACAAAACACAGAACACACTCTCAGACAGACTAGAATAGTTTAACTTTGATTGTAATGACAGTCCTGAATATTCCTTGCAGATCGATCATTGCGTGCTCTCAGAGTACCTAGAAACGCTGCTCGATCTCGCCATTATGATAGAGCATCATAAGTTTAGTGTTGGTCTCTGTGAGACTGAATCTTCTGTCATTTAGAAGATGTTTATACATGGAAAAGGAGCGCTCAACGTCCACACTCGCCACTGGCAACCGTATGGCGTCCTTGGCCACCAGAGCATTCGTTTCTTTTTCGCGGTCGCCATTCTGGTTGTGAATCTGTAAACAAGCAGCTCATTGGCTGGCTAAGTGTGCCACAAGCCAATCACAATCACCAACAAAGCTACCTTGACCGGAAAGGCATGTCTGCTTGGGCGTTAGCAGCAGTTACGCAGAAGCCTTCTGCGGCAGTTACACTTTGACACGCGAGCAATGCTTCACTATAAAAATTCCGCAATTTCCGTCCGTTTTCCGTGATTGCGGAAAATCATTGGCCCTATGAGAGTGAGACAGCCACCCCCCCAAGAAATCTTAATGGATTTACACGATTTGGAAAAATGACTTTTTCAGAACCGGAAAAAAAACGGAGCTTCCAGCACATGCCGGAAAACTTGCACCCATGCATTTACTTCAGGACAAGAAGCTCTCAATGAACACTGACTGCAGATTATCACCAAGACATCAGTGCATAAATACTTCAGACAAAAAAAAATAAAATCTCAGCAGCGGTTGAATGATGAACAAACATGCAAAGCTTAGTAACCGATTATTGTTTTACATCTATGAATCTCATCCCTAACTACCCAAAGTATTGCATTACTGTTGTGTCCAAGAGCTGAACATAACACACTGCACTTTGATCCGAGAATCAGATCCGTCCTGGTGGTGTTAGTTGCATTTAAAATCCTGGTTAGAATTCTCCGACTCAGTTCAGAGCAACCGAGTCATTTATTAAATGATTCAAGAGCTCAAAAATCAAAGTTTGAATCAAAATCAATCGTGGCGTGGTACTCTTCTAGTTGAGAACTTTCCGATTCCTTCTATGAGTTTCCATCATACTGCAGGGAATATTACTAACCGCTTATTAAATGAGCGCGAGGTCTTTACGGGAAAATACCAGACCTCCCGTAAAGACTGAGCGAGCGAGGTTAATAAAGGAGTTTATTATATATTTATTATAATTTCTAAGATTAAAATAGACAGTCATTATAACGAGGCGTGACGCTGCTTTCAGTCACGTCATATTTGTAACGTAGTTGAGTCACGCATGCAGGATAAACAGCTAGAGGTTTCAAAAAACTGACTGTTATGGCCCTTTTCCACTACCCTTTTTCAGCTCACTTCAGCCCGACACGGCTCGCGTTTCGACTACCAAAAACCAGCACGACTCAGCTCGTTTCAGCCCTGCTTAGCCCCTAAAACTCGCACCGTTTTGGAGTGGGGCTGAAGCGAGCCAAGCCGTGCCGAGTGAGGTTGGGGGCGTGAGCAGACACTCCCCTGTGCACTGATTGGTGAGGAGGAGTGTCCTCACATGCCCACACACGCCCCGCGAGCGCGCTGGGATCTGTAAACACCGCAAACCCGGAAGGAGAATAATTACGAATTACGAGAATTATGAAGCCCTATGCGCCTCGCCTCATCTATACGCTCTTGCCAGTATCTGTCCGCGTTGTCGGTGACAACAAGCCACAGCACCAAGACCAGCAACACTAACGACTCCATGTCCTCCATGTTTATTGTTTACTATTCGGGTCGTGAGACTACCGCTTAAAAGATCACTGATGTCACTGTTTGCGCTGCTTAACGACATCACCTGACGTCCACCCACTTTCGCTAACTCCACCCAATGTGTCCACCCACTTCCAGCCAGCACGGTTCAGCGCGGTTGTAGTCGAAATGCAACTCCAACAGCCCCGCTCAGCTCGACTCAGCACGGCACAGCCGCGTTTGTAGTGGAAAAGCGGCATTAGTGGTTTCTGAATGCTCTTTGGTGCTCATTTTTTGAATAACTCCGTGACTCCCGTTTGTACGGAAGCTGAGAGAGACCGTTCATATAATCCTTTTTTTTTATTCACCTTGTTATCCCAAGATAACGACATAATTAATTCAGGATCTCGAGAAAACACAACTAATTCGAGATCTCGAGAAAAAACAAAACTGTTATTTTATGATCTCGAGTAAACAGCTGAGAAATGGTTCATTCAGGAGCGCCAAGAGACTTGTGATATGCTGACTTTGGGGCTGTTTCTCATTCTGTATAGACGCAACTTTGGTCATTAGAATGTCTGGAATAATCGATCACCTAATAAGGCGATATTTTGATCAGGGGTTGACACAGGGAGAGATTGCATTAAGTCTTTTAATAAGGGATAATTTCAAAATTAGTCCGCGGCACCTCCGCAGAAGACTGGCCCGGCTTCGTCTCTACCGACGGAGATACAGTGATCCAGCTGAGATCATGAAATAATTGTTTTGTTTTCTCGAGATCTCGAAATAATGGTTTTGTTTTCTCGAGATCCTGAATTAATTATGTCGTTATCTCGGGATAACAAGGTGAATAAAAAATTTTTTAAAAAAGATTATATGAAGGGCCTCTCGCAGCTTCCGTACGTTTGTGTCTTTCGGACTTTTTTTTTTGTTTCAAATTCATCTTTTTTTGCAGCACTGAAAGCTGGTGCCTTGGAAAGAAAGTCCGTAATCACCCACGGGCATTCCGGGAAAATTCTGCCTGCCAAGGAACCAATCAGAGCGCATGATTTTACCGGAAGTAGCTCATGCTATATAATAATACTGAATACAGACCAACAACAAATACGACAGGAATGCAAAAACAATACGGTAGAGGCTGAGCCGGACTTTAGTATGCACTTGCTGGCTAAACTATATAGAGTTAGCCATCATACAAAGCTTGCGTCTGACCAATCAGCAATGTTCGTACAATTAAACTCAAACCTGGTTCATGTTTTAAACTCCTTTGTTCCTACAAAATAGTTCTTCTGGTGTGCAAAAGATACGACAGATATTAACTTCTGGTCACAGATACTCACATAACCAGGAGAATGTTCAAGCATGAAAGGTTCTCACCTGCTGGTCGTGTCCTGTCAGGTTCTTTCAGATGCACCCACGAGCGAGGAGGGGGCTGTTCTGTGGACACTACAGCAGAAGACGGCCAATTGAAACGCATACGCACATACACTGGATACAAAACAAGACTTCACCTCTCATTTTCATATAATTTAAATTAAAAAAAATAAATAAAGTTATAAAATCAGTCAGTCAGTCAGTCTTTTTCCGCGGAATAAAGGTCCACTTGAGGCATTTGCAGGGTGTGACGTACCGCGCTTGGTGCCTGCCAGATTGTCCAGCAGGTAGCTCAGGAGCCGGCGCGTACCATCGGGTTCCTGGTAGAGGTTCATGATGTCTTGTGCAAGTGGGTTTCCTGGAAGGACAAATTTGCATTTGACTCAAAATATCATTCTGAACATAGTTCTCAAAATGTGTTCGTGCATTCAGACTCACCTTTTAAACCCAAGGTTTGTAACTGAAACAACTTTCCGAGCTCGAAAGGCAGGACTCGCAACTGGTTGTTATTTAAAAGCAGTTCCCTACGGAAAAATAAATAAATAAAAATTCAGAGAACAGATTACAAAACATCCTCCTCAGTGATTTACAAGATGGACGAGAGAAGTGATATTTGCACATCCTCATGCGCTCCAAAACAATAACATTTGCATAATAGCTATACCATATGCAAAAGCTTTAACAGTAGACCTCAACCATTCAACTGAACAAACTGGCTTTTTAGCTCTCCATGGAAAAATGATCTATATGCACACAGTGCGGCAATAATCACAGTAGAATATAGATGAGGGTGTGTGTATATATTATATCCAGTGACATTAAAGGAATTGCTCCGTTCAAGTAAAGCCCTGTGGCAGCTACATATTAGTGAACACTGAGAGCGGTCATCATCATAGTTCTTGGCTAAAACACTGACGCTAATCATTGCTCCTGGAAAGAAAGCATTCTGCAAAAATCCAAACACAAGATGAGTTTCTTGACGTTACAGAACGTTATAGTCACTGACCTGAGAGATACCATGTTGCCTAGCTCGGCAGGCAAGCTCCTGATCTTATTGGAAGAGAGGTCCAAGTACACCAGGTTGTGTAGTTTGGCAATGTCTGGAGGGATGCGCGAGAGGGAGTTGTCACTGATGTGTAAAGCAGTCAGATGGGTAAGAGACCACAACGCTGTGCTCAGGCTCCTCACTTTGCCTAAAGGCAAAACAGACAGCGAGGATAAAGTTTCATGTCTTAATGAGGAGTTTCGTTTCGGGTTACCGTAATAGGTTTGGAAGGATTCCTCCATCCAAAATGAAACAAGTCCATGTCTCATAAGCAAGTCAAATGAATACGACTAAAAATACTACTACTAATCATCAGGTGCTTGTGAAGGAAGCTGGAAGTCAAGCAAGTCTAAAACACTGCATGTCTAAAAGTATGCGGACACCTGGCCATCACACCCATGGTTTTCCCCAAAGCGTTTTAGCGTACTGGACCCGATACGCTTGCTCTGCCTGCCGATACGCTTAGTCGCTTTAGTTAAAATCCGATACGCTTAGATTTATACCGATGCGTTAAATTTCCTACCCACAAGTAACTAGATACATAGGAGAGCAAATAACAGATCCATTTACATATTAATTGATATTTGTGTTAAACAAGCGCTCTTTTTATCCAGTGTTTGTGTTGATTCTGTCAAAGTAATATGTCCGCATGGTATGATGTACACAAACTGTAATCTGTTGGCTATGTCAAGATCACGTGTTCAAACCGTTCAATAAAATTATCGAAAGAAAACGTCAGACATCCCGGAATTTTCCGATTCATTATAAGCGATCTCATTGGCTGCCGATGTCCTCCACCAGATGGACAAAGCCGACTGATTTTAACCACAAGTTTGACCTAGTCTATTATCATTATGGCTTCGATCGAAGATTGGTTGACTAAAACCTCTCCGAGACCTTGAAAATGCACCTGAGAGCATCCATTTTCAAAAAATTTTCCAGGGAGGGGCATGTCCCCGGACCCCCCTAGTTTCACTTCGCGCCTTTGGCGCTTGCTTTCGCGCTGTTGGCACTCAATTGTCTGTGTATTCATGCCAGAATTTAAGGCTTTAATTTTTTTCTGGGGAAAACACTGACGCCTGTATGTGCCTGTTGAATATCCCATTCCAGATGTAGTCCACTTTTTCCCCCATGACAATAACATCTCCTATTATGATTTTCGACTGTGGCTGTAGTGATTTGCACATTCAGTCACTATGGTATCAGCGAGGTGTCATCCGAGGAAGTCCGGAGTGCATTCGGGATGAACTGGAAAACCAAAGATGCTCAGCAGGGTTGAAATCAGGGCTCTGTGCAGGCCACTCGAGTTCTTCCATCCACTCCACCCTTGGCAAAACATTTCTTCATGGAGCTCACTTGGTCACGCAGGAACAGCTTCGGGCCTCTTAATTCCAGCAAAGGGAAGCAACCGTTTGGAGAAGGCCAACATATCAGTGTGTTGGTTAGGTGTCCGAATACTTTTGGTCATGCAGTTGGTGAATGAAAACACGTTAGAGATGATGTATATATAAAAAAAAAAGGATAGAAGCGTCTCGAAATTACCACTGATCTCCAGTTCCGCCCAGTACGACTTCTTCCCACTAGCTGCCTCCTCGCTTGACATTATAGTGTACATCCGCCTTGGGTCTGGCGGATCATATTTTTCCTTGGGCATCCCTGTAATACTGAAAAGAAGAAGAAAAAAAAGTTATTTCCATTGCTAGATTACAGGATGTAGGAGAACGCAGTCCAAAGTGCAATGACATGATGTAATCTCTAACACAAGCCGTACAACCGATCTTGGCAATGTATACATCACACACAGGGCTCTTACGCAAGCGTCCTAGAAACAAATTGGATACACACAATCTAAGCTTTTGGTGAGGTATTAAAGTGTGTGAGGGGAAAAAAAAAAGCTCGGAGAGCCGAGTGAGGCACACAGGAGCCTGAATGGATATCAGGATACACAGAACACATGGTAGCACTTTAGAGGATCAATAACCGGGGCTCATTTTCCATTATTCATAAATGTTCATAGGAGCTATTCCTACTCTTCATCTGATAGAAGAACTTTGACAAAACCAGTTTAACGAATTCGCCGGGAACGACCAGCTTCTGGTGTGTGATGACCTGAAGACAGCCGGATCGGTTTTAAATCTACAAATGACCAAAAGAAAGAGAAAGTCAGCAAACTTGCTAGGAATCACTGATGATTTCTGATTCCTTTAGCAGTTGAAGATCAGCTGCCAAGAGAAGCTAGAAAACACCAAGACCTCGTGGTCAGCAACTACCTACGTAGCACCAACGTGTTAGCTAACTAGTTAAACCAGTACTCATGCAAGTTAGTTAATGTACCGTATGCATGTCCACATGGAGGAGTGTTTTCTAATAATAGACACCTAACAGTTGGAGTGAACATGTAACGTAGTGCAGACTGGTTTAGGCTAACTGGTTAAATTGACAAAACGCTTGACTAGTTACTAAAATAACTAGTGACTTCAATTCAAGGTTTAATTTCAGGTAATAAATGAACAAAACAAGTACATGAAACACACAACTGCTCAGACTTATTTACGATATTAACCAGGTGACTAGTTAGTAGCTTAAATCTTCCTAGCTAGGCTTGTAAATCTAACCTACTGAACTAGATTTAAATGATAATAAAATGACACCTCTTTCTGTATTTATAAGTAATTTGTTTTCCCAGAGACAAACGTGTATTTTATAAAAACACAGCCGACTGTAGGTGTGTATATTTTTTAAAAAATAAACGAAAATACACAGGCTACAGGGATTATTTTTAACTAGCTGTGACATGGTGAAGATTTGGTTAGTTCGCCAGAGAGCTCGCGACTTAGCCTGCTAGCTAACGCGCGACTTTATCTGTGCAAACTAAAAACAAACAATAAAATGGACTTAAACGCGAAGTATAAAGAAGACAGTCCAGCCTAAACGGTGTTCTCTTGCTAAACTGAAGTGAATGTTGTGCTCAGGAAGGGCCAGGTTTACCTGTAAGACCATACCAGTTGACGAAGCCGACTGCGCGTTTCCTTTGTTTCTGCTCCACTTTGTATCCGCTGTTTCTCACTGAAAGCAAACAAGAATCATGGCGGCCGTGAGAGTTTTGGCCTGAGATAACAACACGCCTTGTCATTGGCTGATTCTGAGAGGCGCGCTGTGATTGGCTGCTTAATTCACGCCACGCCTCCACGGTGTTTACGCCAGAGACGAAGCAGGAAAATTTGGGTCAATTTGCGGATGTTGATATGTACCGTACAGTACAGCGGTGGGTGCTTGAAAGTTTGTGAACCCTGTAGGGTCTGCTGTATTTCTGGAGTTAAAACATCACCTGATCTTCACACAAGTCCTAAAAGTCGATAAAGAGAACCCGGTTAAACAAATGAGACAAAATAAAAAATTGTTAATCAAATCAAGTTTATTTGTATCGCGCTTTTAACAATAAACATTGTCGCAAAGCAACTTTACAGAATTTGAACGACTTAAAACATGAGCTAATTTTATCCCTAATCTATCCCCAATGAGCAAGCCTGTGGCGACGGTGGCGAGGAAAAACTCCCTCAGACGACATGAGGAAGAAACCTCGAGAGGAACCAGACTCAAAAGGGAACCCATCCTCATTTGGGCAACAACAGACAGCCTGACTGGTGTAGTGGTTAGCGCTGTCACCTCACAGCAAGAAGGTCTGGGTTCGAGCCCCGTGGCTGGCGAGGGCCCTTCTGTGTGGAGTTTGCATGTTCTGTCCGTGTGGGTTTCCTCCGGGTGCTCTGGTTTCCCCCAAAGACATGCAGGTTAGGTTAACTGGTGACTCTAAATTGAGTGTGAATGGTTGTATGTGTCAGCCCTGTGATGACCTGGCGACTTGTCCAGGGTGTACCCCGCCTTTCGCCCGTAGTCAGCTGGGATAGGCTCCAGCTTGCCTGCGACCCTGTAGAAGGATAAAGCGGCTAGAGATAATGAGATGAGAATGAGACAGCCTGACTATAATATTAACAGTTTTAACAGGTATAACCCTCAACTGTCCTCATGGGGCCGTCCTTCACAGGAGCGGTGCGATAAAACTCCGACCAGACACGGCACCAGGATGGACCAAGCAGGCCCATTTATTAAGGAAAATTATATGAGTGAGTGGCAAAAGTACAACCCCGATTCCAAAAAAGTTGGGACAAGGCCATGTTTACCACTGTGAGACATCCCCTTTTCTCTTTACTTATCAAATCTTCCGTTTTATGTAGGGTGACCAGACGTCCCGGTTTTACCGGGACAGTCCCGATTTGGGGTTGTGTGTCCCGAGTCCCGACAAAAGTCTGTCGGGACACGGATATGTCCCGGTTTTCGCCACTCACGACGTTTGCGACTGAGCAGCGTGGGAATCATTAGCGGAGAAATGTCTGCATTTACTATTTGGATGAATTGACAGGAATCACAAACTTTCCTGGTTACTGGCCCTGTGGCATGGGTGTTTATTTAGCCACATTATTCCAGACAACAGAACGTGTTGCCATGCAACAATAAAATAAACATTAACCGGCACGAATGTTCTGTCTAGCAGCAGTAATGCTGCAGCAATTTTTTTTTTTTTTTGGGGGGGGGGCTTTTTTCACCTTTTTATTGGATAGGACAGTGTAGAGACAGGAAATGAGCAGGAGAGAGAGACAGGGAGGGATCAGGAAATGACGTCGGGTCGGATTCAAACCTGGGTCCCCAGATTTATGGTATGGCGCCTTATCCACCTGAGCCACAACACCCCCATGGATATACCTTTCAGCATTGATGGTGTCTTTCCAGATGTGTAAGCTGCCCATGCCACACACACTAATGCAACCCCATACCATCAGAGATGCAGGCTTCTGAACTGAGCGCTGATAACAACTTGGGTCGTCCTTCTCCTCTTTAGTCCGAATGACACGGCGTCCCTGATTTCCATAAAGAACTTCACATTTTGATTCGTCTGACCACAGAACAGTTTTCCACTTTGCCACAGTCCATTTTAAATGAGCCTTGGCCCAGAGAAGACGTGTGCGCTTCTGGATCATGTTTAGATACGGCTTCTTCTTTGAACTATAGAGTTTTAGCTGGCAACGGCGGATGGCACGGTGAATTGTGTTCACAGATAATGTTCTCTGGAAATATTCCTGAGCCCATTTTGTGATTTCCAATACAGAAGCATGCCTGTATGTGATGCAGTGCCGTCTAAGGGCCCGAAGATCACGGGCACCCAGTATGGTTTTCCGGCCTTGACCCTTACGCACAGAGATTCTTCCAGATTCTCTGAATCTTTTGATGATATTATGCACTGTAGATGATGATATGTTCAAACTCTTTGCAGTTTTACACTGTCGAACTCCTTTCTGATATTGCTCCACTATTTGTCGGTGCAGAATTAGGGGGATTGGTGATCCTCTTCCCATCTTTACTTCTGAGAACCACTGCCACTCCAAGATGCTCTTTTTATACCCAGTCATGACCTATTTTTATACCCAGTCAGACCTATTGCCAGTTGACCTAATGAGTTGCAATTTGGTCCTCCAGCTGTTCCTTTTTTGTACCTTTAACTTTTCCAGCCTCTTATTGCCCCTGTCCCAACTTTTTTGAGATGTGTTGCTGTCGAACAAATTGTAAATAAAAAAGGAATGCAATAATTTGCAAATCTCAAAAACTGATATTGTACTCATTTTAAATTTCAAATGAGCCAATATTTGGCATGAAATTTCAAAATGTCTCACTTTCGACATTTGATATGTTGTCTATGTTCTATTGTGAATACAATATCAGTTTTTGAGATTTGCAAATTATTGCATTCTGTTTTTATTTACAATTTGTACCTTGTCCCAACTTTTTTGGAATCGGGGTTGTATGCAAACTTCTAGGATTAATTTAAAAGAAATACATCTGTAGTGGTTAGCACTGTCACCTCATAGCAAGAAGGTTCTGGGTTCGAGCCCAGTGGCTGGCAAGGGTCCTTTTTGTGCGGAGTTTGCATGTTCTCCCCGTGTCCGCGTGGGTTTCCTCCGGGTTCTCCGGTTTCCCCCACAGTCCAAAGACATGCAGGTTAGGTTAACTGGTGACTCTAAATTGACCGTAGGTGTGAATGTGAGTGTGAATGGTTGTCTGTGTCTATGTGTCAGCCCTGTGATGACCTGACTTTCACCCATAGTCAGCTGGGATAGGCTCCAGCTTGCCTGCGACCCTGTAGAACAGGATAAAGCAGCTAGAGATAATGAGATGAGATGAGATGAGACGTCTGTAGTGGTTAGCACTGTCGCCTCACAGCAAGAAGGTTCTGGGTTCGAGCCCAGTGGCCGGCGAAGGCCTTTCTGTGTGGAGTTTGCATGTTCTCCCCAGGTTCTCCTTTGGGTGCTCCGGTTTCCCTCACAGTCCAAAGACATGCAGGTTAGGTTAACTGGTGGCTCTAAATTGACAGTGAGTGTGAATGGTTGTTTGTCTCTGTGTCAGCCCTGCGATAGGCTCCAGCTTGCCTGCAACTCTGTAGAACAGGATCAGCGGCTATGGATGAGTGGCAAAAGTATTCAAACTTCTAGGATTAATTTAAAAGAAATACTGGGTTCAAGCCCAGTGGCTGGCGAGGGCCTTTCTGTGCGGAGTTTGCATGTTCTCCCCATGTCTGCGTGGGTTTCCTCCGGGTGCTCCAGTTTCTCTCACCATCCAAAGACCTGCAGGTTAGGTTAATTGGTGGCTCTAAACTGACCGTAGGCGTGAATGTGAGTGTGAATGGTTGTTTGTTTGTGTGTCAGCCCTGCAATGACCTGGTGACTTGTCCAGGGTGTACCCCGCCTCTTGCCCATAGCTAGCTGGGATAGGCTCCAGCTTGCCTGCGACCCTGTAGAACAGGATAAGCGGCTACAGATAATGGATGGATGGATTCTAGGATTAATTTAAGAGAAATACGTCTGTGAAGGGGGTGGCGTAGTGGTTAGCACTGTCGCCTCACAGCAAGAAGGTTCTGGGTTCAAGCCCAGTGGCTGGCGAGGACCTTTCTGTGTGGAGTTTGCATGTTCTCCCCATGTCTGCATGGGTTTCCTCCGGGTGCTCCGGTTTCTCTCACCGTCCAAAAGACATGCAGCCTACGCTAATTGGGGGCTCTAAATTGACCATAGGTGTGAATGTGAATGGTTGTTTGTGTCTATGTGTCAGCCCTGCAATGACCTGGTGACTTGTCCAGGGTGTACCCTGCCTCTCGCCCACAGTCAGCTGGGATAGGCTCCAGCTTGCTCACGACCCTGTACGGGATAAGTGGCTACAGATAATGGATGGATGGATGTCTGTGAAGGTTCTCAGTCATCCAGGTCATAGTAAACCGTAAGTGCTTAAAAAAAGGCAACCGGACTTGCTTGAAATCCTTGAAGATGTTTTACCTCTCATCTGAAAGGCTTCTTCAGTATATGAACTGAAGAAGCCTTTTGGATGAGAGGTGAAACATCTTCAAGATTTTCAAGCAAGTTGCCTTTTTTAGCACCTACGGTTTAAGAGAAATACTCACTCAGTCTTTTTCGGTATCCACTTCATCCTGGTTCAGGGTAGAGGAGGATCCAGAGCGTGTCCCGGGAATATCCTGGATGGGATGTCAATCCATGACAGGGCACCACACACAAAGAAAGAAAGAAAGAAAGAAAGAAAGAAAGAAAGGTTCACACACTCATTTACACCTCTCTCTGTGTGGCATATCACTGCAGTGACGTGGTGTGGCTGCTCTGACTACTCCAGCCATCAAAGTTTCTAAGGAAGAGTTACAGGAGTGGTTTCCTGTTGCCTTCTACTGGATTATTATAGAGGTTTTCTCCTCTCAACTATTCACACACATGGACAATTTAGAGTAGCCAGTTAACCTAACCTGCATGTCTTTGGACTATGGGGGAAACCGGAGCACCCGGTTTTATACATTTACAGAAATGTATAAATTACCTGGTTAAAATATAACTTATTTATTCCTTAATCAAGAAAATACAGTGCACAATGCATTCCTTTTTTTTCAAGTTTCTCTGTAATATTATTCTGAATAGGGGCGGCACGATGGTGTAGTGGTTAGCGCTGTCGCCTCATAGCAAGAAGGTCCGGGTTCGAGCCCTGTGGCCGGCGAGGGCCTTTCTGTGCAGAGTTTGCATGTTCTCTGCGTGGGTTTCCTCCGGGTGCTCCGGTTTCCCCCACAGTCCAAAGACATGCAGGTTAGGTTAACTGGTGACTCTAAATTGACCGTAGGTGTGAATGTGAGTGTGAATGGTTGTCTGTGTCTATGTGTCAGCCCTGTGATGACCTGGCGACTTGTCCAGGGTGTACCCCGCCTTTCGCCCGTAATCAGCTGGGATAGGCTCCAGCTTGCCTGCGACCCTGTAGAACAGGATAAAGCGGCTACAGATAATGAGATGAGATAGTACATTTTATGGGTGGTACGGTGGTGTAGTGGTTAGCACTGTCATCTCACAGCAAGAAGGTCCGGGTTCGAGCCCAGCAGCCGGCGAGGACCTTTCTGCGTGGAGTTTGCATGTTGTCCGTGTGGGTTTCCTCCAGGTGCTCCAGTTTCCCTCACAGTCCAAAGACATGCAGGTTAGGTTAACTGGTGACTCTAAATTGACCGTAGGTGTGAATGTGAGTGTGAATGGTTGTCTGTGTCTATGTGTCAGCCCTGTGATGACCTGGCGACTTGTCCAGGGTGTACCCTGCCTTTCGCCCATAGTCAGCTGGGATAGGCTCCAGCTTGCCTGCGACCCTGTAGAAGGATAAAGCGGCTAGAGATAATGAGATGAGATGAATGCATGTCATTTAGAGGCAGAGATTTTGGGTTGTGAACACAGAATAGTTTTTTTTTAAATCCATTATATTACATACTTCACATAATGAACTTGTATCCATGTATAGAACTCAGTATAGGATTATAAAATATAAAATATAGTACATTTTATGGGCGGCACGGTGGTGTAGTGGTTAGCACTGTCGTCTCACAGCAAGAAGGTCCTGGGTTCGAGCCCAGCAGCCGGCGAGGACCTTTCTGTGTGGAGTTTGCATGTTCTCCCCGTGTCCGCGTGGGTTTCCTCCGGGTGCTCCGGTTTCCCCCACAGTCCAAAGACATGCAGGTTAGGTTAACTGGTGACTCTAAATTGACCGTAGGTGTGAATGTAAGTGTGAATGGTTGTCTATGTGTCAGCCCTGTGATGACCTGGTGACTTGTCCAGGGTGTACCCCGCCTCTCACCCATATTCAGCAGTGATAGGCTCCAGCTTGCCTGCAACCTGTAGAACAGGATAAGCAGCTATGGATGGATGGATGGATGGATAGTACTTGAATCAACACTCTCTGAAAATAAAGCATATTATTGCACCTTTAGGGGTAGCACGGCTTGTCATTGAGGTAGGACCCTCTAAGGTACTTATTTGTACCCTTCATATACTGCTTGAGAACATGTGTACCTTTTTGGCCCTGAAAGGGTCCACATAGTTACCTTGAGGTCCAATAATGAGCCCTTGGGGGTACATTAGTGTAGATTGTACCTTGGGGGACAGAAATGGACTCCTATTGTACCCCTATTTCTGACAGTAAAGGTAGCTGTTATTAAACGTAGGACACAAGCATGTTACTCTGTATTCCTAACATTTATAAATCCTCATTGACTACTTGAGTAAATGTTGCAATGCGTTAATTGCACACTAGAGGGCAGTCGATGTCTTCTTGACCGTAAACTGCCTCCCAAGTGGCCAAGTGATAACAACACATGAATTAAACAGAATTAAAACAATTAAACTTAATGCTGTACTTGTCATAAACAAAAGCCAAGACTAGTTTAAGGCATGTAGCAAACTTGATATTGTAAACTGAATTCATGTTTTTACTCATAGTCATTTTAATTTTAGTGATTAATCTCGGGCGGCACGGTGGTGTCGTGATTAGCACTGTCGCCTCACAGCAAGAAGGTTCTGGGTTTGAGCCCAGCGGCCGACGAGGGCCTTTCTGTGTGGAGTTTGCATGTTCTCCCCGTGTCTGTGTGGGTTTCCTCCGGGTGCTCCGGTTTCCCCCACAGTCCAAAGACATGCAGGTTAGATTAACTGGTGGCCTAAATTGACTGTAGGTGTGAATGGTTATTTGTCTCTATGTGTCAGCCCTGCGATAACTTGTCCAGGGTGTACCCCGCCTCTCGCCCATAGTCAGTTGGGATAGGCTCCAGCTTGCCTACGACCCTGTAGAACAGGATAAGCGGCTACAGATAATGGATGGATGATTAATCTCACTTTTTTAGCTATAAACTCAGTCACCACCAAGTCAACAAACTAGCAAACTCACATACTAAGAGAGTGCTAAGCTAATCTGTGACAAACATACTGTGATTTCTCCTCTTTACAAAATGTATTTTCAAAATACAAAAAAAAAGGATCTATGTTTATTACGACACGCTATATGTCCAAAAGTATGTGGACACCCAGCCATCACGATCATACGGTATGTATTTGTTGAACATCTCATTCCGGGGGGGGCGGCACGGTGGTGTAGTGGTTAGTGCTGTCGCCTCACAGCAAGAAGGTCCGGGTTTGAGCCCTGTGGCCGGCGAGGGCCTTTCTGTGCAGAGTTTGCATGTTGTCCGCGTGGGTTTCCTCCGGGTGCTCCGGTTTCCCCCACAGTCCAAAGACATGCAGGTTAGGTTAACTGGTGACTCTAAATTAACCGTAGGTGTGAATGTGAGTGTGAATGGTTGTCTGTGTCTATGTGTCAGCCCTGTGATGACCTGGCGACTTGTCCAGGGTGTACCCCGCCTTTCGCCCATAGTCAGCTGGGATAGGCTCCAGCTTGCCTGCGACCCTGTAGAAGGATAAAGCGGCTAGAGATAATGAGATGAGAGATGAGATGAGATCTCATTCCAGGGTATGTTCCCTCTTTTGCTTCAATTCGTCTGGAAAGGCTTTATGCTACGTGAGGATTTGTCCATTTAACCACAAAATTCCAGTGAAGTTAGGTACGGATGTTGGAAAAGAAGGCAATCGGCATTCCAGCTCATCCCAAAGGTGTGCAGGCCACTCAAGTTCTTCCAGTCTAATATTGGTAAAACGTTAATTAATGGAGATGCTTTGTGCACAGGCGCATTGTCATGCTGGAACAGATTCGGGCTTCTTAGTTCTAGTGAAACTACAAAACAAACAAAAAATATCCTGTATAACTGTTTGCTTCAAAATTGTGGTAACAATTTCAGCTGCAGTGTTTTGTCATTTATTTTGATTCATTAAAAAGAATGCAACGATTTGCAAATCCTTTTCAACCTATATTCAACTGAATACCATATGTTTGTTTTATCTGTAACCGCTTATCCCTTGTGGGGTCACAGGGCAAGCTGGAGCCTATCCCAGCTGACCATGGGCAAGAGGCAGGGTACACCCTGGACAAGTCGCCAGCTCATCGCAGGGCTTTCCACAAACAACCATTCACACTTGCAGTCAATTTAGAGCCACCAATTAACCTGATCTGCATATCTTTGGACTGTGGGAGGAAACCCAGCAGACACGGGGAGAACATGCAAACTCCACACAGAAAAGCTCTCGTTAGCCGCTGGGCTCGAACCCAGAACCTTCTTGCTGTGAGGCGACAGTGCTAACCACTACACCACCGTGCCACCGCTGAATACCATATTAAGACAAGATTTTGAATGTTCAAACTGATTATTATTATTATTTTTTTTAATCGGGGCTGTAACTATTTACTGTATTTTTGCTCATCACTTGTCTTATCATGTCTGTAGGTCATTTTGTACATATAAAAGTACTACAGCTTAACAACTGAGTAAAACTGTCAGGTACACATGTAAAGGCTGGCGTGGGATGTGACATAGTGGCAAAAGGTGAAGACTGTTTTGACAGTAGGCTCTTGCAGCTGCAATTTGACCTTTAATTAGCCCAAATTAACAGAAAGAAACAAATTGAAGTACATCTTTACTGGTGCAAAAATGTCACTGGAGAACTGAAATTTCAATTATGCTCAAGTTGTACTGATGTCTATCATGTTAATGACATGGAAAAAAGGTACGCCGAGCTGAAAATTGGAAAATTAGAATCACTTCATGAATATACAATATTGATGGATTTGATTAAACCTTTCTCTGCGCTGTTATTCACTCACGTCTGCAGTTTGACATGATTTATTGATGAATTTGCTGCCTTAACTTCAGGGCATACAATATGCAACGTTAGATCTGTCATGAAAAGAAAAAAACTCTTCATCAAGTCCAACTGTCAGATTCACTTGCGAGCAGCTATGAAGTGCCACCGTGTCTTATGAAACATTAATTATAGAATAAATGGAGAGCCAGGTGCTACTTTGCATTTAGAAATAAGCACTAGTTAAACCCTCATCCTACCAACATATTTCACATACAGTGGTGCTTGAAAGTTTGTGAGCCCTTTAGAATTTTCTATATTTCTGCATAAATATGACCTAAAACATCATCAGATTTTCACACAAGTACTAAAAGTAGATAAAGAGAACCCAGTTAAACAAATGGGACAAAAGTATTATACTTGGTCATTTATTTATTGAGGAAAATGATCCAATATTACATATCTCTGAGTGGCAAAAGTATGTGAACCTTTGCTTTCAGTATCTGGTGTGACCCCCTTGTGCAGCAATAACTGCAACTAAACGTTTGCGGTAACTGTTGATCAGTCCTGCACACCGGCTTGGAGGAATTTTAGCCCGTTCCTCCATACAGAACAGCTTCAACTCTGGGATGTTGGAGGGTTTCCTCACGTGAACTGCTCACTTCAGGTCCTTCCACAACATTTCGATTGGATTAAGGTCAGGACTTTGACTTGGCCATTCCAAAACATTCACTTTATTCTTCTTTAACCATTCTTTGGTAGAACGACTTGTGTGCTTAGGGTCGTTGTCTTGCTACATGACCCACCTTCTCTTGAGATTCAGTTCATGGACGGATTTCCTGACATTTTCCTTTAGAATTTGCTGGTATAATTCAGAATTCATTGTTCCATCAATGATGGCAAGCCGTCCTGGCCCAGATGCAGCAAAACAGGCCCAAACCATGATACTACCACCACCATGTTTCACAGATGGGATAAGGTTCTTATGCTGGAATGCAGTGTTTTCCTTTCTCCAAACATAACGCTTCTCATTTAAATCAAAAAGTTCTATTTTGGTCTCATCCATCCACAAAATATTTTTCCAATAGCCTTCTGGCTTGTCCACATGATCTTTAGCAAACTGCAGACGAGCAGCAATGTTCTTTTTGGAGAGCAGTGGCTTTCTCCTTGCAACCCTGCCAGGCACACCATTGTTGTTCAGTGTTCTCCTGATGGTGGACTCATGAACATTAACATTAGCCAATGTGAGAGAGGCCTTCAGTTGCTTAGAAGTTACTCTGGGGTCCTTTGTGACTTCACCAACTATTACACGCCTTGCTCTTGGAGTGATCATTGTTGGTCGACCACTCCTGGGGAGGGTAACGATGGTCTTGAATTTCCTCCATTTGTACGCAATCTGTCTGACTGTGGATCGGTGGAGTCCAAACTCTTTAGAGATGGTTTTGTAACCTTTTCCAGCCTGATGAGCATCAACAACGCTTTTTCTGAGGTCCTCAGAAATCTCCTTTGTTCGTGCCATGATACACTTCCATAAACAGGTGTTGTGAAGATCAGACTTTGATAGATCCCTGTTCTTTAAATAATTATTAGTGATGCAATTAATGTAATCTAAAGAAAATATTATTATTATTATTATTATTATTATTATTATTATTATTATTTCTTAGTACGCACAGTAATTTATACGAGAGTTCTTACATTATAGTGCTCTCCATCAAGTCACTTTGACCTCACACTGAGAGCACTTTTTGCTGAATGTTGGCAGTGCCGAGCAAAACTGAGTTTTGTAGAGTGGGTACATGAGGGTACATGAGTGGGTACATGCCTATTTTATCAAGGTTGGCATTCAAGTTCTTTGGTACAGAGCCCAATGCACCTATCACTATAGGGCCTACTGTAGTCTCCATATCCCACATCCTGGCAATGTCTACCCTCAGATCAGCTGTCAATTTTCTCCATTTCCTTCTTGGCAATATTGTGATCTCCAGGGATGGCTACATCTACCAAGTAACACCTTCTTCTTACTTTGTCGACCACCATGATATCAGGACGTCTATGTTCAATGATACGGTCCGTTTGGATGTTAAAATCCCACAGAATCTTTACCTCTTGATTCTCTACTCCAGATTCTGGTTTATGACGATACCATTTGTCATCGGTCTCAATCCCATATTTCCTACTGAGACACCAATGGAGGTGACAGCACAGTTTATCGTGGTGTCGCTTGTAGTCCTTCTGCGCCAGCATTTTGCAGGCGCTCACAGTGTGCGCTCCGCTCGCAACCTTTTCACCACGTAACCTACACTTATCAGATTCAACTTCTCATCTCATCTCATTATCTCTAGCCGCTTTATCCTGTTCTACAGGGTCGCAGGCAAGCTGGAGCCTCTCCCAGCTGACTACGGGCGAAAGGCGGGGTACACCCTGGACAAGTCGCCAGGTCATCACAGGGCTGACACATAGACACAGACAACCATTCACACTCACACCTACGGTCAATTTAGAGTCACCAGTTAACCTAACCTGCATGTCTCTGGACTGTGGGGGAAACCGGAGCACCCGGAGGAAACCCATGCGGACACGGGGAGAACATGCAAACTCCACACAGAAAGGCCCTCGCCGGCCACGGGGCTCGAACCCGGACCTTCTTGCTGTGAGGCGACAGCGCTAACCACTACACCACTGTGCCGCCTCAGAATCAACTTGATGGTAGATATTCTTTCTGATAGAGTTTGTATTCAGTGCCTGGTCTTGGGCAGCAACCAACAGACTTTCAGTTTCACGCTTCAAGTCACCCTTCACAAGCCAATCCCATGAGCTCTCTGTCTTTAACGTTTTAGTGTCTCTATCAAACTGCCCATGTAGTGGCATAGCCTCCTTTAAGGCAACCTTCTCTTTCACTATCCTTTCCTTATACTCATCCTTTCCCTTGATGTTTTCCTTCACCGGATTGTTTACGGCCGCTATATACTTCAGCAGATCCTCTTTGCTTCTAGTCAGATACAGGTCTAAGGATCTACACTCACTGGCTACACACTCCTCGACTCCAATTAGACCATGACCTCTACATTTCATTATTATTATTATTATTATAGCAAAGTTAAAATTAATTTGCATATTTTGGATAATGAAAATCTATACTTTTCTTTAATACAACTTGCAGCTTTTATCCCAAGTACAATCCACATTACTATTTCAAAGTTTATTTACCATCCTTTGATTTTGGTATGGCGGCACGGTGGTGTAGTGGTTAGCGCTGTCGCCTCACAGCAAGAAGGTCCTGGGTTCGAGCCCTGTGCCTGGCGAGGGCCTTTCTGTGTGGAGTTTGCATGTTCTCCCCGTGTCCGCGTGGGTTTCCTCTGGGTGCTCCGGTTTCCCCCAAAGACATGCAGGTTAGGTTAACTGGTGACTCTAAATTGACCGTGAGTGTGAATGGTTGTCTGTGTCTATGTGTCAGACCTGGTGACTTGTCCAGGGTGTACCCTGCCTTTTGCCCGTAGTCAGCTGGGATAGGCTCCAGCTTGCCTGTGACCCTGTAGAACAGGGGTCTTCAATCCTATCCGCAAAGGGCTGGTGTAGCTGCAGGCTTTCATTACAGCCAAATTGGAGGCTCACTTGATTGTTGACTGGAGACGAGGGTGAAATGATTAAACAAGTGAAATCAGGTGTAGCTCCTGCTTGGTTGGAATGAAAGCCTGCAGCCACACTGGCCCTTTGTGGATAGGATTGAAGACCCCTGCTAGAAGGATAAAGCGGCTAGAGATAATGAGATGAGATGATATGATTCTGGTATCAGGTGGCACGGTGGTGTAGTGGTTAGTGCTGTCGCCTCGCAGGAAGAAAGTTCTGGGTTCGAGCCCAGTGGCCGACGGGAGCCTTTCTGTGCGGAGTTTGCATGTTCTCCCTGTGTCTGCATGGGTTTTCTCCGGGTGCTCCGGTTTCCCCCACAGTCCAAAGACATGCAGGTTAGGCTAATTGGTGGCTCTAAAGTGACTGTGAGTGTGACCGTGAGCATGAATGGTTGTTTGTCTCTACCGTATGTGTCAGCCCTGCGATGACCTGGTGACTTGTCCAGGGTGTACCCCGCCTCTCGCACGTAGTCAGCTGGGATAGGCTCCAGCTTGCCTGCGACCCTGCATAGGATAAATGGATGGATGGATGGGTGATTCTAGTATCACTTAGTTTTCAGTAATTTCAAGTAAACATTATTTATCTTCTATTCATATGATGAAACCAGTCAGGGTCATTTTGACGCCAGTATCAAATAATTGAAATAAATACACAATCATTCAAACTTCAACAGTTTTTAATTTCGTTTTGTCTTTCAGTACAAAAGCAACTCAGCCCACAGTCTTTCAAACTTCTCATCTCATTATCTCTAGCCGCTTTATCCTGTTCTACAGGGTCGCAGGCAAGCTGGAGCCTATCCCAGCTGACTACGGGCGAAAGGCGGGGTACACCCTGGACAAGTCGCCAGGTCATCACAGGGCTGACACATAGACACAGACAACCATTCACACTCACATTCACACCTACGGTCAATTTAGAGTCACCAGTTAACCTAACCTGCATGTCTTTGGACTGTGGGGGAAACCGGAGCACCCGGAGGAAACCCACTTGGAGAACATGCAAACTCCACACAGAAAGGCCCTCACTGGCTGCTGGGCTCGAACCCAGGACCTTCTTGTTGTGAGGCAACAGTACTGTAATTCAAACATACAATTTTAAATTTTATTATGCCTTATTTTGTCTTTCAATACAGGACCAGCTACACCTGAAGTCATTAAATCTTCAGCACTTTTTAAGTTTGTCTTTCAGTGCAAAAACAACTAAAACCAAACACGTGCTACATGCAGTTATAGCACAAAATTTGGCTCATGCTATGCTCAGGGCATGCTGGCACATGACAAGAGGAGCAAAAAGTCGATACCTTCCTGTCTGTGTTTCAGGAGCAAAGATAACACCTTTTTTGAGTAGATTTTCCAGCCGAACGTTGGACAGTCACGTTAGCAGGTGGAGTTTTCCTTACCCCCAGGAGGATCATTGCTGCTCGGATTGGGGCTTGCAATTTAGCAGTATCAACTCTCCTTTTCATGTGTGGCATGGCCAGAGCATGCTCCAGCTGTCTCAGGTAGATCTGGTGACGTCTACCACATTCTGATAACTTTCAGTCTGGGAATTTCCCCATCCAGATGATGACGGCAGCGATGGCCGCAACATCCACCATGTTGATAAACAGTGCAAATGGCCATCTTTCTTCTGGTTGTGAACATTTTGACGAGATGATCCAGATTATCCACACCACTTTTGATTGCATTATAGTGTAGGATTATCTCTGGTTTCTGCTTCTCACCTTCTATCTTGACATAAGGCTGCATGGACAACAGCACCAGTACCACTTTTCCTTTTGCCAGAACATGACACTATGGTCATCTGCCCACGAAAGCCAAAACTTGAACTGTTGAGCTCTCTGTCATTGTTAGCCTTCGTCTCCTCTGGGATATGTGGCTTGTTTGATTTGATTGATGCCAGTCACCCTCTGCACACCGTCATCAGCAACTAGAGGAGCCTGTTCAGTGACAGAATGCTCCTTCCCAAGTGCAGGACAAACAGACTTAAAAACTCCTTTGTCCCTCACGCCATCAGACTGTACAACTCCTCTCTGGGGGGGAGGAGGGGTAACAGGAGGACAGAGGACGGGAAGGAGCAGTAGCCTAGCCTGACAATAAGCAATACCGGATAACGTGCAATATAAAGTGCGATATCTCTCCTGCCGCCGCCTCCCCTTCTCCTCCCTCCTTCCCCCCTCTCTCCCCCCTTCCTCTCTTCCCCATATCTTATTCCTTTATATTTGTATATGTAAATACTTAATTTATTTTAATTTATTTAGAAGTTTTCCTCTATTTCTTTTCTCTGTTTATCTGTAACGATGCTGCTGGAATCTTAATTTCCCTGAGGGAACCCTCCCAAAGGGATCGATAAAGTTTTATCTAATCTAATCTAATCTAATCCAGGGCTTTGAACCAGAATTTTTTTCCTATTGGTTCGTTCCGAACAGAAACGGAATTTTAACGTTTCCGGTTTTGGGTTCCACCATTAAATAGACGTTCCCGAACCGGTTAGAACAAAAAAAATTTTGTTCCCGGAACGGTTAATTACGTTCCCTGTCAGCTGTTTAACAAATGGCTATAAAATTATGTCTCTGTCTCATCCAGCTTAAGCCAAATGTAGGCTAATTCTATTACAACCTTCATTAAAGAAGACAAGAAATAATTCAAAACAATTATTATTTCAAATGTTGGTGATTTGGATTCTCAGTATGTCTTCCCATCTACACAAACAGAAAAAGTGCCAAAAATGAAAGATAATTCGTTTACTGTGTTACCAAAGGCTAGTCAGGCCCTATGCATTGATAGGCTAACAGAGGTTAACGTCATTTAATGTTCGCGAGCCTCTCATTAACGTGGACAAATATATTGATATCGTGTTTGAAATTGACGTTTTTGAATAACGATAGACTGCAATATTTACCTCTTATTTAAGATGTGGAGACGTGATAGTAGTCCACCCTCCCGCTCTCTCCATTCAGTCAGCGAACGTCACACAGGAAGTGAACCCCAGCGGGTCATAGAAACTTGCGCAGGAGAAGAATGACTTTTTTATTTGTAGGCTACGGAAACTTTGAGGAACAAAATAAAAACCGGTATTAACCGGTTACCATTATTTTTAATAAGCGTTTCTGTTCCGGAACATAAAAAATAATAAAGTTTCTGGTTTCGTTTCTGTTCCATGTGAAATAGAAAAAGTTCCCGGTTTTCGTTTTCGTTCCTTGAACCGGTTCAAAGCCCTGATCTAATCTAATCTAATCTAATCTAATCTAATCTAATCTAATCTAATCTAATCTAATCTAATCTAATCTAATCTAATCTAATCTAATCTAATCTAGAAAGGCTTCAGCGAAGGGAACAGATGTGAAGAAATTGTCGGCTGTGACATTTCTGCCACAAGGCCCCACAAGCTCTATACACTATAACAGAACATAAACATTACATTTGATAGTTATATAACATTTCATTATGAAGTTATGCATTGTATTTCTGACTTTGAACATCATCATATCTAAGGAACAGCGGTATCTCAAGTTGTCGACAGAACACGTGGAAATCTGTGGCTGCTGCATCTGTGTCTGTCTTCTTCAAAATGACTGACAGTGTGCGCCTAACCCCCTTGACACTGTGTAATACTTTAAATTAGAACCCATGACAAGCGTTAACTGAATAAATAGTTCCGCTTATTAAAACTGCACAGGCGGAAATGGGTGGTTTTGACTGGGGTCCCTTGGGACCCCAAAACATTTGTATTTTTAAAAAAGCATGAATCAAAGCAGAAATAGAAAATGATGATGTGACATCATTAGAAACAAATTAATTGACCAAGTCATAAAAAATGGAATGATTAAAAAAAAAAGCACCTGTGAGATATGACAAAAAATATACCACAGACCCCAGTCGGTAGGATGAGGGTAAAACAACATACAAGATCAAAAATATTGAGTGTATATAACGTAATGAAGGCTACTGGGTTTTGGTGCAAAATGAAGACGCGAGTGTGACAGTCAAAGTGTCCAGAAGAACTGGGGCTGGTTCTGTATATATATTGACTTTGTTTCATTTATTACGGCTTACTGCTTACTGTTTATAGTATTTTTTTTAGCGTTGAAACATTTTATTTCATAATTTTAAAGCCAGGGCGGCACGGTGGTGTAGTGGTTAGCACTGTCGCCTCACAGCAAGAAGGTCTGGGTTCGAGCCCCGTGGCTGGCAAGGGCCTTTCTATGCGGAGTTTGCATGTTGTCCACGTGGATTTCCTCCAGGTGCTCTGGTTTCCCCCACAGTCCAAAGACATGCAGGTTAGGTTAACTGGTGACTCTAAATTGACCGTAGGTGTGAATGTGAGTGTGAATGGTTGTCTGTGTCTATGTGTCAGCCCTGTGATGACCTGGCGACTTGTCCAGGGTGTACCCCGCCTTTCGCCTGTAGTCAGCTGGGATAGGCTCCAGCTTGCCTGCGACCCTGTAGAACAGGATAAAGCGGCTACAGATAACGAGATGAGAATTTTAAAGCCATTTTTGGTCTACAGAATTTCTTTACACGTGTAAGACTTTTGGACAGGACTGTAATGTGTCCCTCATAAAGCTTTAATATTGTAACAAAAATCAGTAAATCACATCATTGATTTGATGTGACATTTAAAGAGTCACTTTGCTTTTTCAGTGAACTGCGCCGGTGATGTGGAGTATTAATAGGAAAAAAAAGTCTTAGACATTACCTACATCAGCTAAAAGGGCTTAAATTCAACCGGGGGTCTTTTTGTTTTTATTTAGAAATCTTTACCATTTTCACTTTTCAATTAACCCCCCCCCCCCCCCCCCCCACACACACACACACTGACATCTATTTCAATTCCACAGAAATGCATCTGCTTCATTTTCGCTTCGTCTAAGCATCATATAGCTGTGAAACTCAAGAACCCATCATCTTTGTCATTTGGTGAGCATGGTGCTTCCGCTCATGCTACAGATGCATGCTATTGAGCTGCCAAAAGAAGGGCTTGGAGTTGTACTTAAATAGTTCAGCAAGAGGGACACTTATCAGAGTCGGGCCTCGTGAATGGCATTAAAGATCTTTCAGTCTTCACTATATGATACAAATCTTGGCATATTTTATAACTCTTAAACTGTGTAATTATCTCTGTAGCGTGGGGAAAGTTTTGGTGAGAACATTCTGTTACTCATGTCCTTGAAGGTTGATGACTGACAGCGAATGGAAGAGGAGGAAAATGGAGCAGAAAATGAAATAAACTTTCACCGCGTGCATGCCTGCCCATCTAAATGAGTGAATGATTAATAATAAATTTTGATTTCCCAATGCTAGAGCTAATACCACTCACAATACCACTCAGCTCTGAGCTTTTTTCTGCCAATTATGATTCATCTTCGCATGAGCTTTGTATTTGCCATTGCTGGTGGATTATAAGGAGTGAGTTACAGGGTTAAACAGAGGATGGGTTTGATTTTATCAGTTTCATTTGAATACCATTTACAAATACAGGTGCATTTTTAGGACACAATATTTCTGAAGATTAAAATAATACAAATCTTATTGATATATGGGTCATTCTAGAATTTGGGGTACATTTCGCATCTCGGAGATAAACCTTTTGTTATTTTCCACAAAAGAAATCTTTATGGAATCAGTTTTGAACAATAACGCAAATTATGACAAACTTTCACCAACAGCAATGCTTGATGTACATTTTAGACGCAATTTATCCATAAAACATTAACCAAATTACTCCCACCCCTCCCCCTACATTATTGGCTGTGTTTGACTCCTGATTCATACATTCAACTCGAATAAACATGAAATGATTCAGCCTAACAATCAGTTTTTTGGGGCTTATTCTATTAACTGTTATCAAATCAATTGCATAGAAAGTCTATTTTCTGTATCAAGTGAAATTTCAGCCATTAAAAAATATATTTTTTATCCATCACAATGTTCCTGTTAACTCTGTTATTAACTCTGTTATAAAACTGCATAAAATCCACAAAGACTTTTAATAATAAGCATTCCTCGTAATTGGTTTACGGGAAGATTTTGTTTGGTTATCCTCGTAATTGGTTTATGGGAAGATATTGTTTGGTTATCCTCGTAATTGGTTTACGGGAAGATTTTTGTTTGGTTATCCTCGTAATTGGTTTACGGGAAGATATTGTTTGGTTATCCTCGTAATTGGTTTACGGGAAGATTTTTGTTTGGTTATCCTCGTAATTGGTTTATGGGAAGATTTTGTTTGGTTATCCTCGTAATTGGTTTATGGGAAGATTTTATTTGGTTATGCTCGTAATTGGTTTATGGGAAGATTTTGTTTGGTTATGCTCGTAATTGGTTTATGGGAAGATTTTTGTTTGGTTATGCTCGTAATTGGTTTACGGGAAGATTTTTGTTTAGTTATCCTCGTAATTGGTTTACGGGAAGATTTTTGTTTGGTTATCCTCATAATTGGTTTACAGGAAGATTTTTGTTTGGTTATCCTCGTAATTGGTTTACGGAAAGATTTTTGTTTGGTTATCCTCGTAATTGGTTTGCAGGAAGATTTTGTTTGGTTCATGGGACAATTTGGCCGAAGTTTCTCTAAGCTCCGGTGAGGTGGGATGAGGGCTGATAGGGCATGCCCGCCCTCTGAGCACCAATAGACGTCAAGAAGAGCAAAGATTAACTCAAACATACAGCTCTTAATATTGTTAATATTCTACTCCATTCTATTTTACTATTTCAGCGAGAAGGCTAGAATTCTTCTGTGACCTTGTGTCTCACTGTGTATTGTACTGTTATAATAACACATTGCTCGAGACATAATATTGATATCTTTTTGAACATTCTATCAGGACGTGACCTGCTCAAGGTCTGACTACAGGCTCAGTTTTGATTTATTCTCATGTAAGCATTTGCAACGATTAATATCCCTTGAGATCACACCTCAGCCCGGTAGATGGCGGGAATACACATCGATTGTTAACCACCAATAAATCGACAGAAGAATAAGAATAAGAAGAATAAGCATGACATCTGCACCGAGTGATGTCACTTCCTCTGGCGGGAAACTTCAGAAAGGCAGTGAAGTATGTTCTGTTTCTTCTCTCATTAATTTGAACAAAATGTTGAGCAGTAGATTAATGATTCGTTAACTCTGTTATTGTGATATTGGAGTGAATCTCTCACTCATTTAAAAAATAATAATAATAACATGATTAAAATCCATACAATTCTGTTTTTGTGCATGCCGTACGGGAGCTAGTTTGAGGTTAGCATGCGGAGTTAAAGCACAAAATGGTGGAAAAATGTCAACTCTTTTGTCGTCAATTCTGGTAATGAATTGCCCAGTTTAACGATAACAGAGTTGACGATGACTAACAGCGTTGACACTTGAAATGGACTTGCAATTATAGAATGGGCCACATACCTACATTATAATATATATAATCTGTATATATATCAATGCGAATTTGTCTCTTTAGACATTCATACATTTCATTGGTTATATAAAAATACAGAACTTCTCAGAGGAGACATTGTCTGCATAGTTTTCTTGCACTGACAAAATATTATGTGTGGTCTTTTTTTTGTCATCTAAATGTCACTGCAATCAATATACATCTCTTATGCAACTATAGCAGGGGTTATAATGGTTCCAGCATGATGCTGATGATTCATTTCAAAAGTTGGCTTCTTAGGGTGTTTACAATGTTGTTTACAGTGGTATGGCCACATCACAAGATCATCAGGGTTGGCAAAGACCTTCCACTGGAGCAAAGTGGAAGAAACAAGAAGAAGAAGCAGACAAAAGAAGAAATGGGTGGATAACATCAAAGAATGGACTGGGATCGATGTCACCTCAACACAAGTCCGAGTCCAGGCTAAGAACCATAAGAAATGAAGAGAGCTGTCCAGATGTGCAAGGGCACTTTCACACCAAAGGTTGCCTTTTTCAAGTTTAGCTTCTAGGGTCATAAAAGTAAACTAAATGTGACATAATGTATCACTTTTGTTCACTGTTTTTGTCTGAGGGTCGGAAAGAAGCTACACAGTCAGTGGTTCTTCCATCCTATCATTATTGTGGAAATATTAGCCATTTTTAACACGTTTTTGACAGAATCTGCAGTCCCAAATTAAATTTTAAAATATTGCATTGAGTATTAAATAATTTCTGTCCCATGCATGGCTGAGCATGCTGCTTCCTTATATAGGGGGTGAGTCAAGAAATGTCCATTCCAAATTTCATGAAAATCGGTAAATTCGTTTGGCCGCTATGGTGATTTAACTGAATCATGGCATTCCGTGTTAAAACATTTAGTGATTGTCCTTTCCTGAACAACATGAGTAACTGATAATGTGTTGTGCATTATCAGTCTAGAATAACATTTAAGAAATTGTTTTTCATCACTGTTTTCACCTCATTTTCAATTTGAACTGTTATTAAGCAGGTAGTGAGTTTTTCAGCTATTCGAAATCCTGATGTAGAATCTGCGTTAAAAATCTGTCCTCTCCAGAACTTAGGATAATCTGTAAAACTTACCTCAGTTTTATGGAGAAATATTCTTACTGGATTAATTAGGGCCCAACAATATAAAACCAATGAGAAACTATCGCATTCAAATGCATGGTTGAGATACATACATAAAAATGTTGTTAAAGGGGATGTCCTCTCCAGAACAGGATATTTAATATCATCTCATCTCATTATCTCTAGCCGCTTTATCCTTCTACAGGGTCGCAGGCAAGCTGGAGCCTATCCCAGCTGACTACAGGCGAAAGGCGGGGTACACCCTGGACAAGTCGCCAGGTCATCACAGGGCTGACACATAGACAACCATTCACACTCAAACCTACGGTCAGTTTAGAGTCACCAGTTAACCTAACCTGCATGTCTTTGGACTGTGGGGGAAACCGGAGCACCCGGAGGAAACCCACGCGGACACGGGGAGAACATGCAAACTCCACACAGAAAGGCCCTCGCCGGCCCCGGGGCTCAAACCCAGGACCTTCTTGCTGTGAGGCGACAGCGCTAACCACTACACCACCGTGCCGCCTTATTTAATATCATAATAGGCATATTTTGTACTGCGTTACACAATGCACTTCATGCACCAAACAACTCAGGCAGCAAACCTGGCCCTGCAAAAAAGTGCTTTATGGGTTCATTCTAAGGTCATTGGGTGCATTGGTACAGTTTAAGTGTAAACACTAAACAGGTAGAAGACCAAAATTGATACATTGTATCATTTTGTTGTTTTGAATGATTTGATTGGTTTAGAATTATAGAGAGAATGCCCAGTTCACATTTCCAGGTCTTTAGAGCTAGCCTGTCATTACCATAGGACAGGTGCAGCTGTCAAGGTTGTACACAGTCCACTATTCAGGAGAGGACATAATTTTTTAACGTGGTAAGTTAATGTGCATTTTTCACCATATTTGATGTCCTGTCCCATACTTAATTGTGCTCATGTTATACTTAAATGTCTATGGTCATGATGGTGTATTTTAGGTCTGTTTCTGTTTTCTATGTACTAGTATAACCTTCTTTGGGCGGGATGGGATGGGGGCAATGTTTTTCCGAAATAGACAGTATGATGTAGTTTATCTGAAATCTAGGGGCAAACCATACTTCATTGTGGATGAAAAGGACACAGATACAGTTGGCATAGAATGTATTGTAACCAAACTTGGACAGCCTTCAGTTAATAAGCGGGATCAATACTACTTCAAGTTACCAGAAAATGTCAACTTGGAATAGTTTTATCATGCATTTGTTTCCACATGCCTACTAGTACTACTAGTACATTCATGTGTAAATGATCTGTTTGAATGTAGTCATTGGTAGGACCAATGTATTGTTGTTGTTTCATAGTTTTACTGTTAGCATTTTGGTTCTTGTTTAGCCATGTTAAGTGAAAGTTGATGTTGATAATGTCGGTCCAATGCTAAAGAGGCATAGCGTGTATGAAATGAATAGATTTCGTAGACGACCAGGACTTTCAGATCAGACATTCTGTGTTCATGGGAATTTCATGTTCAATTATGGCCACTGGAAAATAAGTAGGCATAGTTTTGGTATTGTTGTGTTTCACTGTTATGTGTTGTTCATTGTTATTTGATAAAAAGTTAAGTTTTTGTAGCATTAGGCCTTCTTGACAGGTTTTTCTACTGATGTGTAAGAAAGCGAGAATAGACAGATGAGGAACTTCTGAGATTGAACTAGGTGGCAATTTGAGAAAGAACTTTCACCTCAAAGTTACCATCTGGGGACTAGTACTAGTACAAACAAAGACCTGTCGGTCAGACAAGTCAAATAATTTGGATGTAAATGTGCCCAGGTTTCAATATTGGTTAATTTTCTGAGAAAATTAAGCGTTAAAGAAAAATGTTTCTGTTTCTGTTTTCTATGTACTAGTATAACCTTCTTTGGGCGGGATGGGATGGGAGCAATGTTTTTCCTAAATAGACAGTATGATGTAGTTTATCTGAAATCTAGGGGCAAACCATACTTCATTGTGGATGAAAAGGACACAGATACAGTTGGCATAGAATGTATTGTAACCAAACTTGGACAGCCTTCAGTTAATAAGCGGGATCAATACTACTTCAAGTTACCAGAAAATGTCAACTTGGAATAGTTTTATCATGCATTTGTTTCCACATGCCTACTAGTACTACTAGTACATTCATGTGTAAATGAATGTCCTGAACAAATGCCCAAGACTCCCAACACTATTAATTCTCTCTCACTGACTAGATGTTAAATGTTTGCTCTCATCAAATGCATAGTTTAACATATGAAATTTGTGGCTCCAGGTGTTTTGGATGTAAATTGCTAACTTATATGTTAAGTACTTTTAGGATAATAAGGATAAATAAACCTTCATTATTGTAAAGGTCCAAGAAATAATATAATGGTCCAAGAAACTGTGCAAAAGGTTCTTTTTTCAATCAGAAAACATATTCAAAATTGTTGCCATAGTTTTCCTGAGTAATTTTTCATTTGAAAAGTGATGTTAAACATTCTGTCCTCTCCTGAACAGAAATATGGATTTTGTGACCTGATTTGATTTGCGCGGTGACCGGAAAGTGGATATTTTGGTGTCTCTTTGTTCCATTAACATCTCTAATTGGTGGATTGGGTCCCCTACATTCCACCTAATTATTGCAGAGATGTGCGGTGACCGGAAAGTAGATACAGTATGAAGTTGAAATTTTCTAGTCACCTACCAGATTGGTGTATCTTTCTAAAAAGGCATTTTAGCTGATTTCCTGGACCTATTTCTCATTTCTAGCTCTATTGATATGTGAAGTGACTCCTAAAATAGACTGAAAAAATTCACCAAAAACTAGATTTTCCAAAATATGTCCACCATTGATGGATATTTTGGTGTCTCTTTGTTCCATTAACATCTCTGCAATAATTAGGTGGAATGTAGGGGACCCAATCCACCAATTAGGCTTAAATCTGAATGATAATGTAAAAAAAATCCAAATTTGTGAATTTTACCTTCCTGCTATGTTAAAACTAATAAATTTTTGAATTTGAAATGACTTGTAGCCTTGATACTTGAGGTACATGTTACCCAATATGTATTCTATGGAATTCAGGATGGATTTTTGCATTACATTGAAGTTCATTTTCAACTGTTTTTGGGACTTTTAAGGCAACCTTTGGTGTGAAAGTGCCCGCAACTGCTGTGGTGCCCCGACAACCCAAAGGATTTGTAATCGTAATTGTCATCGTAAATGTAGGCTCTTAATGAGTTATTTGGCTTGTCTCTGTGTGATACGCTACAACAGAGCATTTTTAGAAGAATATGTTCATATTCATTCATGTTCATTTCATACATTATTCTCCAATAATCATCTGTTTATGGTCACACTGGCCTCTTCCTCCTCCAGAAATGAAGGATCCAGTGGAGAATTCTGTATGTAGGACTCTGTTGGAAGGGGAATGCAAAGGAATGACATTTCACTGGAATGGAAAGACAATAGGATCCCTCTCTTGTAAAACGGTCATGCATAATTTCCATCTTTATCCACCCAGACCAGGATCAAGTGGTTACTGTGAATGAAGGCATGAACTAGAACTGGTGCGGATTTTTTTTTTTTTTTGGGGGGGCACCCGGCGCACACATCCCCTTCAAAAAAAAAAGTTTTAGTATTGCAGATACTGAGATATGCCCGCTGTTTTTATTTCATTAATAAGGTTTTAAAAAATTAACAAAATAAATCATTTTGTGGGATTGAGCTGAAGAGTTTATGGTATAAATTTATATTTAATAGTAGGTCCTAGCTTAGGTTTTTTCGCTCGTGACACGAATGCAGTGAAAAACAAGCTGGGCGAGGCCTGTTGGATTTTAACAGGGCACCGGAACATCAGGCATTGACATAATAACATCCTGTATTCCTGGACTGCATGATAGACTACATGTAAAGGGTATGCGCCATCCTTTTATGCTTATGGTATTGTTAAAAAGCATGTTCACAAGCCGAAATGATAAAATGCTGCAGCAGGCTTACTGCATACACACACATATCGGCTGTTCGGCTACTGCTCGTATTCATTAATAGGGTATCCCTGTACTCACTATACCCTGTGTATGTACATGGTACACGTGCCGTTTTGGGGACAAGCCTCACTTTGATTTTTACAACAGAGGCTGGATAGATCTGTGAGAGAAGTTGATTTTTGCAACGGCTTTGAAGAAAATCTGCTTGAAATCCCCTGAGTCTTGGGAACTAAGACTTATTAGAGGACTTGTTCACATGCAACTCACACAATCATTGTATAGTTCTCTCAGTCTATTAGACCCAGGAGCTCAGATTGCAGTTACTGATTTTGCATTAGAGACACGCAACTCTTGCAGTCTTTGTTTATAGTTATCTCAGTATTAAGCTCTGTCTTATGTGGGCACTTACTTTTCCTCAGTTTACCTGGGTATATTCACTGTCTTATATGTATATTGACTGTCCTGAGCAGGAGCTCAGATTGCAATTGCTAAAATAGTAATTATTGATATAAGGTGTTTTGTGGTCAGTGTACTACACTGTACTGTGTCATGGGGTAAGGCATTATATGACAATGCAACTTTCATAAATATTACCATATATCAGTTGTAATTATGATGCAACTCTGACAATATCATTTTCAGTGACTAATACAATGGTGGGCGGCACGGTGGTATAGTGGTTAGCGCTGTCGCCTCACAGCAAGAAGGTCCGGGTTCATGGCCGGTGAGGGCCTTTCTGTGCGGAGTTTGCATGTTCTCCCTGTGTCTGCGTGGGTTTCCTCCGGGTGCTCCGGTTTCCCCCACAGCCCAAAGACATGCAGGTTAGGTTAACTGGTGACTCTAAATTGACCGTAGGTGTGAATGTGAGTGTGAATGGTTGTCTGTGTCTATGTGTCAGCCCTGTGATGACCTGGCGACTTGTCCAGGGTGTACCCCGCCTTTCGCCCATAGTCAGCTGGGATAGGCTCCAGCTTGCCTGCGACCCTGTAGAACAGGATAAAGCGGTTAGAGATAATGAGATGAGATGAGATAATGAGATGAGAATACAATGGTTTTGAAATTTCCTACTTTTAGAGCGTATTTTTGATATGGTAATTTTCTTTAAGAGATTTCATTTACAACATGTCTCTAACAGCTCAAAATGCATCTCCAGGCATTTAAAAACTGCAGAGTTTCTGGGGGCCTCTGATGGCCCCCGGACCCCCGAGTTTACTGGGTTGACGCCGCCCCCCCGCCCCCATTTTCTTGGATCAGTCCCTGTAAAAGGGCACTCGGTAGAGTGTATATTTCCACCAAGCTACATATTATCCAGATCAAAATCAAATCACTTGAATCTAGGATAATGTTAAAGCTGTCCACTGAATTTTATCCAAATCCGTTCACTACTTTTTGAGTTATGTTGGGAACAGACAAAAAAATCCTGGATCCACATACATATCTGGATCCTGGATCCACATACATATCCGGATTTGCATCGAAATCTAATCAGTTGTTTCTTGGCCCATGGCTCACCTTTCCTCCAAATTTCATCAAAATCTGTTCACTACTTTTTGATTTACATTGGGAACAGACAAACAAACAAATGAAAAGTCGTGCAGAGCACGATACTTGCAAAACTCACAAAGAAACGGAAGTTATGGCCGAGTAGGCGTTTTTACAAGATTTGGCCTTGGTGACCTTGACCCACTAAAAACTAATGATGTCTTTGTGTGACCTGAATGAGTTGTCCTGTGCATTTTGGTCAAGAAATGACAACGCTAGAGCACCAACAAACAAACAAACAAACAAACAAACGGACAAGTGGACAGATCAACATACTTGCGAAAATCTCCGATTTTCGCAAGTAACAAATGGAGGAGAAAAACATAACCTTCTCCAACATGGTTGGTGGAAGTAATGAATCCATCCATCCATCCATTATCTGTAGCCGCTTATCCTGTTCTACAGGATCGCAGGCAAGCTGGAGCGTATCCCAACTGACTACGGGCGAGAGGCGGGGTACACCCTGGACAAGTCGCCAGGCCATCACAGGGCTGACACATACAACCATTCACACTCACGGACAATTTAGCCCATGTTTACATTAGACCGTATCAGCGGATCATCAGATTAACGTTTTTAAAACGATTAGTGTGCACACAGCAACACCAATAGATGATTCGCGTGCACACAGCAACACCAATACATGGATACGCTCGGCTCCGCAGGCATCCTGCGCTCCAAATCACTCCGCCCTGAACAGCGAGTGCCCTCTGGAGGGTGCGCACTCCGGCCTTGCGCAGCTCACGGAGCACGCGAGTGAAGTGCACAAGCTGTGATTCGGGACTGAGCCGCTGTGTGTGTGATCCCAGCGCATATCACTTACTACTTGCAAGTGGAAGGATGGCAAGCCTAAAGACAATCATAACTACACAATGGGCAGTATTTGCATCAGTATTTGCAGTATTTTCATACTTTTATACTCTTTAATGAAAGGTGATACAAGGCGGAAGTCCGCGCCGTTTTTCAGCAGTCGCGTCACATGACCAACGCCAGCGAATCAGGAAGGTGGATGTCACAGTGACGTTGTCCAATGACGACGCCAGCTAGAGCTCAGCACAGCGTATCCGCGTAATCGCGTATTCTCAATGTTTACACAGCACCGGACCAGACATGATCTGGATTGAATACGTGGACGCTGGCGGATTCCCGTTTCCCGGCGTTTCCAGGCGGTTTAATGTAAACGGAAAGTGCATCCGCGAAGAAAATGAGACAGATACGGTCTAATGTAAACTTGGCCTTAGAGCCACCAATTAGCCTAACCTGCATGTCTTTGGACTGCGGGGGAAACCAGAGCACCCAGAGGAAACCCACGCGGACACATGCAACATGCAAATTCCACACAGAAAGGCCCTCATCGGCCATTGGGCTCGAACCCTGGACCTTCTTGCTGTGAGGCAATAGTGCTAACCACTACACCACTATGCTGCCCAAAGTAATGAATGATCAAAGAAAATATAGAAATTGATAACTGGCAAAATCTTTGCTTTGTTTAAAAACTATCCAACTAACTGCTCCATGTTTTTTTATTTTTATTTTGTGCAGCTAGATTGTTGCCACTCACCAAGGTAAAGCCTAAGATCTTTTCAACCTACCATCCATCCTTGAATTTGTTTATAGCTGAATAACTTGCTGTCTTCTCCAACATCACACGCCTCAAGTGAGCAGAAACGCAGTTCACTGAACAAAGAAGCTGCTTGTCCCAACTCTCTCTCTCTCTCTCTCTCTCTCTCGTTGTTCCTCTCTGTCCAAGTTTCACATTTCCTCCCCCACATTATCACCTTCACATGCAATTCTCTGGTACTAAGAGCCTATTTGTAATTGCATTTACCTCTTTGCATAACAAAATGACCAACGTGCAGGTTATTTTTGGAAAGTTGACATGCTCGGTAGCAATCAGTGGCAAAATGATTTCAGATTTATTTCATGTAACGTAATCAGAATCACATAAAATAACAAATCTCTGTGTGTGTGTGTCCAGCTTGTAATATCAACATTTAGTGATTTAGGCATTTAGTGTCCTGTATCGATCACCAGATCGTAAGACCACAAACCCCTGATGGTCTCTGAAACCCTGTGCTCTTACTAACATGAATTTGCAATCAGATCGCAGTTGAAGGTTGAGAAAGATGTAGATGGCGGCTTCAGATTCTGTATCAGGGTCAAAACTGAAAGAAAATAGCAGCATTGCAGTCATCCCTTAAAAAGAAATGAAGACACTAGTATGTGTCACTTTTATTTAGATTTTGCTACATATGAACTCCTACACACGTACAGAAATAGTCTGAAAGGCTCATACACAAACCAAGACATAAACATCCCTTTCAAGAGAAAGGATTCACCAGAGAGTGACTTACAATACAAGCATACAGATACGCAGTATAGTTCAAAAGAAAAATATATGAATAAATAAATACATTAAATGTGGTAAAAAAAAAATTACCTGAAAGATAAAAGGTAAAAAACACAACACAAAAGGGAATCGATCACATTTGAACAGATCTCAGGGATGAGTCACTTCAGGCCTGTCAGGATGCTCTGTACGGCAGTACACACAAAAAGAACAGGACCGTCACATATCAGCATTTCTTGAAAATGTTTTAAATAGTGCTGTCAAAAATGTCGCGTTATTAATGCGTTAACTTGACTCAATTTTAACGGCGATAATTTTTTTTATCGCGAGATTAACGCTCTGTGACATGATGTAGGTTTTTCATAAGCTTTTGAAACTGCCAGGAACTTGCAACAGAGACTTTGCTTAGAAAACCGATAGCAGCTAGACTGTAATGCCGCGCCCCGCACAGCCAGAGTCCTCTGCCCTCCTTCCCCCCCCCCCCCAAGAACCAGCGCGGGCAGGGCACACTAGTAGAGATGGGATTTATGGCTCTTTGATGGGATCCGCATCTTTGTGATCCGTTCTTTGAAAAGAGCCGTTCAAAAGACTGGCTCATTTGGCTCTTTTTAAATATTTATTCAGTTTTAAGAAGACAGCGTCTAAAGAAGCCAGATCCCTCTGAACTGTAAACTCAATGCTATCCCAGAAATCCTTCCTGTAATATGCAAATTTGGCCGCCTCTGATTGGACAGCACGACGCATCAACAGGCAGAAAGTGTAAAAGTACAAAATGTGTTAAGTGAGCTGAAACAGTAAAGATCAGATTCAATGCAATATTTATCAACAAACAACTTAAAGTTAATATAATAGTGTACTTTATATTATAATCAAGCATGTCAAGCCTACCGTCACTGTGTAACCTATCTCTCTGAGTTGTAGACTAACTCAAGCAGTAGATCACTTCACTCATGGTTCTTTTGCTAGCCCCGGTGTTCGGCTTAGGTTTCACTTTGCAGTGGCTGTGTCAAGACGTGTTATGCTTTGTAATACAAAGCAAGCCCATTCACGTTTTTATGCTGATAAGAGAATTACATGGTTTTTCATGTGACAAAAATGTGCGATTAAATTGCGATTAATCGCGAGTTAACTATGACAGTCGCGACATTAATCGCGATTAAATATTTTAATCGCTTGACAGCCCTAGTTTTAAATGATTTCTTATGCATTTAAAAAATAGTATTCTCAAAAGAACAACAAAATTAGGATTCAGTAAATGAGCACTAGGGTGCATCAGTTGCCCTCACTTTCATAAAATCTGATGCGTTTTTGTTTGGGTGTTCCTTTTCACCAATAAAGACATCCTGTAAAATTTTTTGACCATATTCAAGTGTCACCATGAGGTTCATTTTTTGCCAAAAAACGCTTATTTTATGTTTTCGCGTAAGGTTTGAATCACAATGTTGGACTCCATTTATTGATTTCTTGTGACCCAGAGATCATGTTAAGAACCTTTGCGAGGGATTGAGAAGCATTAATGTGATTCATAATACATTTGTATTGTTTAAAAGTAGTTGAACAGTGATTCAATGAACAGCTAAAACTCAAACTGTGCTTGATAATATATTTAGAATATGTACTAAAAATGTGTATCTAAGATATTTGGTATACTCTATAAAGTGCCATAATGTTTCATGAAAAGTGATCAAAATTTTGTCATAAAAGTCATAAAATAGCAGCTTTTCCCATAACTTTGAGCTCCTGGTTCCACCATTAAACTTTTGAATTTTGTCAAAATATTTCACCCGGTGCGTTTTCTTACCAAAAGGAACATAAAAACAAAAATGCTTCATGATCGGAGGAACTTTTCATTTTTAGGGGGCAACTGATGCACCCTAATGAGCACAATAAATAAATAAATAAATAAATACTTCATAGGCACCATGCACATGCGTTTCACTGCTCGTTTAAATATAGACACACCCACAATTAGCCATATATGGTATGTAGGCATCGCTTCAAAAAACAAAAAAACAAAACTGCAGACATTTTAATAGTGTCACTGAGCAACATGCAAACAACAGTGGACACAGGCTGCCTGAGGGGCAGGGGCAAAAAACTAAAAATAAAAACAACACCTTTTATATATAGTGTGGCCCTGAGACGGCACATTTCTCTGCATGTAGAAGGCACTTCATCTCGCTTATTTGCATGTAGGGAAACTTACAAGGTACTGCATCTCCTTTCTCTGATGGAATGGCATCTATTAAGGCATTTCATCATGTTTCCTTGCTTGTAAGGGAACCCTGTGGGCACTGCATCACATATTTTAATCTAAAAGGACACCCTAGAGGACACTTCATCGTGTTTTCTCCACTGTAAAAGCCTTACATTATCACTTGTTATCTGCTGTAGAGGCATCCTAGAGGGCACTTCATCACGTTTTCTTTGCTGCAAAAGCCCAACTTTATTACTTTTTATATACTGTAGAGGCACCCTAGAGGGCACTTCATCACATTTTCTCCACTGTAAAAACCCTACTTGATCACATTTTTGCTACTGTAGTGGCAGCCTGCAGGGCAATTCATCATGTTTTCACCACTGTAAAAACCCTATATTATCACTTTTTATCTTCTGTAGAGGCACCTTAGAGAGCACATCATTACATCTCCACTGTAAAAACCCAGCTTTATTACTTTTTATATACTGTAAAGACATCCTAGAGGGCACTTCATCATGTTTTCTCTTCTGTAAAAGACAGATTTTATTACTTTTTATTTTCTGTAGAGGCACCCTAGAGGGCATTTCATCATGTTTTCTCCACTGTAAAAACCCTAGATTATCACTTTTTATCTAATGTAGAAGCATCCTAGAGGGCACTTCATCATGTTTTCTCCATTGTAAAAGCACTACTTTATCAATTTTTATCATCTGTAGAGGCATCCTAAAGAGCACTTCATTCTGTTTTCTCCACTGTAAAATCCCTATCACTTTTTATCTCCAGTAAAGGCATCCTAGAGGGCACTTCATCACATTTTCTCCACAGTAAAAGCCCTACTTTATCACTTTTTATCTAATGTAGAGGCACCTTAGAGAGCACTTCATTATGTTTTCTCCACAGTAAAAGACCTACTTTATTACTTTTTATCTAATGTAGAGCACCCTAAAGGGCACTTCATCATGTTTTCTGCACTGTAAAAGTCATACTTTATCACTTTGTATCTACTGTAAAGGCATCCTAGAGGGCACTTTGTATTGTTTTTGCCACTGTAAAAGCCCCACTTTATCACTTTTTATGTCCTGTAAAGGCATCCTAGAGGGCACTTCATCACATTTTCTGCACTGTAAAAGCCATACTTTATCACTTTTTATCTTCTATAAAGGCACCCTGGATTGGCACTTCATTATGTTTTTCTCACAGTAAAAGCCCTACTTTATCACTTTTTATCTAATGTAGAGGCACCCTAGAGGGCACTTCATTACATCTTCTCCACTGTAAAAACCCTACTTTATCACTTTTTATCTACTGCAGAGCACTCTAAAGGGCACTTCATCATGTTTTCTCCACTGTAAAAGTCATACTTTGTCACTTTTGATCTACTGTAAAGGCACCCTAGAGGGCACTTTTGCTGCAGTTTTTCAACTATGGGGCACCAAGGGGAATTTTTTTTTTTTACTATCAAAATGACAATTGCATGAATTTGTATGTGATGGAAATAAATGAGTGGTTTAATCTTCAGATCATAAATCTGGATATAAAATCATTGTCTCTCATCGCCAATTAATGGAGTTTCACATGAGGGAATCTTCTTTTAATTCTTCACTTAATTCTTGAGACCTTGTAGTATTTTTTATTTTTTTGCCAAACTAATCGGATTTTCCTGAACACCACAATTCTTGTGTAAATTCTCCTGTGAATGATTTACAAACAAATTCATTAATTCCCAGCTTGATAAATAAAGTCTACTGTGTGTGCACCTTCTTCCTTGTTCTCTCTCTCTCTCTCTCTCCAGACCCCATTTAACTCTTTCCAGGTGCCTCACCCTAGTGGAATTGAGTGGAATTTGCTTTTAAAGTAAACAGCTCTGAGTGGATTCTATAGGACAGTGAACAAGCACAACAATCTCCACCAGCTCTTCAGCCAACTGCTATGAAATCACTGGTTGTTCCTGCAGCAAGCACTTCAAACCACTCCAAAACACAATTACATAAGCTCACTTCTACTGTGTTCATTACAACTCCTAATGAATATTACTTTCGGAGCCTGTTCATATAATACCCTATTTGTGTTTATGTATAATTCAAACTGATTTACATTCATAGTGATATTTAGTTGTTTACCAGACAGTCTTATTAAGAGTGATTTGCAATAAATAGAGAGGGAAAAGCCATTTGAAGGAGATCCTGCCAGAGCTCATGGCATTAATGATCAGAAATATGATGCATTCCATATTCACAGTGATGTTAGGCCTCATTTGTAATTCAAATCCCTCAGATCTGTCTTTTCCATTATTTAATAAAGAAATAGAAAAAAAAGTAAAAGTACAGATTTTCAAATGGATATTCTGATGATGGTGAACAAGTAGTGCAGCACAAATATGTCTTAAAAGTAGACTGCCTTTCAAATTTTTCAAATTTAGGTCACAGAAAGAATTTTCCCCGATACCCAGTTATTTTTGCTTAGTGGATCAAAAGCTACTGAATTTGAATCACAGTCTTCCAATTTTATTTTATTATTATTTTTTAATAGAACAATTAATGAATTTAGGGCCACATGAACCTAAATTCTCCGCTATTTTTTCCTGCTTCACCATGACCCAATTCAAGATACTACATCATGCACCACATGGTGGGCTTTCCCTGTTCACACAAGGCATTATGGGATACAAATTTAAACAGGAGAGAAAAATAGAGGACGTGAGTGTGCGAATGAAATGTGAAAGCAGTGGCGGTTCTAGACCAAAATTACTAGGGGGGCCGAGGTGGGGCCAGTGTTTTTTCACGGGGGCACATATGGACAAAACATGGCAATATTTAAGTGTTCAAAATGTTTTGTTTAGTTTATTTAAAACCAAAACAACATACATTGAGCATAAATACAATGAGATAAACATTCTGTCTCAATAGCCTAAACATAAAATAAATTGTGCTCAATAAATCTTAAAACCATGTTTCTCTTTTTTGTAAAATAAGATTTCTATTTTTGCATACAATGAACCTTTTCTTCAGATGTGGCTGCACTGGAGTGTCGTCCAAGCACTTGCTAATATCTGGAGAAAGATGAATACAGTAAATATGAGAGTGCGACTGAGAACAACATTTATTTATCATTATTCATTTATTTATCATTATTCATTTATTATTATATCTCATCTCATCTCATTATCTCTAGCCGCTTTATCCTTCTACAGGGTCGCAGGCAAGCTGGAGCCTATCCCAGCTGACTACGGGTGAAAGGCGGGGTACACCCTGGACAAGTCGCCAGGTCATCACAGGGCTGACACATAGACACAGACAACCATTCACACTCACATTCACACCTACGGTCAATTTAGAGTCACCAGTTAACCTAACCTGCATGTCTGTGGACTGTGGGGGAAACTGGAGCACCCGGAGGAAACCCACGCGGACACGGGGAGAACATGCAAACTCCGCACAGAAAGGCCCTCGCCGGGCACGGGGCTCGAACCCAGACCTTCTTGCTGTGAGGCGACAGCGCTAACCACTACACCACCGTGCCGCCCTATTATTATATCTATTATTTTTATGTTATATTTATTAATTATTATTCAGACTTCACACTTTCAGGGTAGGCTATATGAATTGTAGGCCGACACCGCTCACACACACACACACACATTTGTTCAACATCACAAACCTGATGGTGCTGTACTTGATATGCATGGTGAATCTGGTTGTCCCAGTGACTCGTTGGGTTGTCCCTCATTCTGTCCCTCAATCTGATCCTGAATGTCTTCATCCTCACTCTCAGATTGCCTTTCAAATGCCTCACTTTCCACCTCTCCAACCACCACCTCTGGCTCTCTCTCCTCTTTCATAATCTTCATCTTCCTTACTCTCTTTATGTTGCTTTTTGCCAACAGGGGCAAAAAAGGACATAATGTCCTTCTTGCTCCTTCTCATGATGATAGCCTACAGTAGGCCTATACTAAAAAGTAAACGGAGAGGAATGTAGCCTCTACATATCACAAGGCCATTCAAGTTTTACAAGAAGGTTAAACACTGTCGGTTATTTTACCCATTTCCCAAAAATATTAAGTTAGGCTACTTATTGCTTTGAAACGCACTTTTAAGAAAGCGCAATAAAACGGATTTATTATTGTAGTGAACAACAACAGTAAAACACGGATATGTGCAAACACTGACGTTACAAAATTGAATAATTTTCCTTACCTTCGCCTCTTTGCAGTAGCCTAGTTCTTGCAGGGCTGCAGCTATTATCTCTCACGTCCAAAGTTTACAATTCGTGCTGCTGCTGGTCTTTCTGCTGCAGGTAACAGTGTGCGTGTAGCGCTTTAAGGAGTCTGTGTAGAACACTCCGTCATGTCAGTTCTGATCTTTGAGCCAGCGCATGTCGAAATGAATAAAGCTTATTATTTGTTCAGCACAGGGGCCACAACAGGGGCCAGGAGCAATTATACAGGGGCACTGGCCCCCCCTGGCCCCCGTTTAAAACCGCTTATGTGTGAAAGACCGACTACAGTAGCGGAAAGTGAGAAGAAAAGATGCTATGTTATATATGAAGAAAAGGAAATGCAGGAAATGTCAAACTAATAAATATCGGCGGTCAGAGAGCACCTCGGTGTGATCAGCTGTTCGTTTAGCGACAGAATGATGTAACTGTTAGTGCACGGACTTCCTCTGTCTGCTTGACTGCGCAAAGCAAGCATTTTCATGCAGATTATTTGCTCGGGAATCTCCTCAAATTAAATAACTTCCCAGCCACAGAATGGTCTGATATTTTGTGAGATATTACAGAAATAAACATATATCACAATGACCACATTTTAGAGGGAACTATATTTCACAGATTTTATGAAATCGAAAGGCCGTCTAGCTTTAAGCTCTGAGAAAACTCTTTCTTACCATTACATGTCTATACAGTATATTAACTGTCCATAAATTGTCGCTTTGTCTTTTTCCAATCTTCAGCTCTCAAGTTTGGGTGAATCTGTGCCCACTGTAGACTCAGATTGCTGTTCTTGGCTGATTGGCCTGGAACCTGATCAGGGCTTCTTCATGGTTTGATGTGTTGTGCATTTTGAGATGCTTTTCTGCTCAACAGTTGTAAAGAATGGTTATTATGGCGCTTGAACTGCAAAGCACTACACTGTTATCTCTTCTGCTTCTTCTTCACCCAGGATCAATAACTCAAGTACTGTTTAATATAGAAAATTTGTTCAAAATTAGGTCTTGTGACTAGAACAATGGCTAGGACATTTTTTTTTAAATATTCAACCCCCATCTCTCTTTTTTATCACTCTATCCATCCTTTTCCCATAGACTTTGAATGGGAAATTTTTCAAACTGCTCCCAGATAATCCATTTTCAAAATAATACCTCCAAGCTTACTAGGCATGTTCTGGGCAATGCTACAAAGCATCCATCCATCCATCCATCCATCCATTATTTGTAGCCCCTTATCCTGTGCAGGGTAGCGGGCAAACTGGAGCCTATCCCAGCTGACTATGGGCGAGAGGCGGGGTACACCCTGGACAAGTCACCAGGTTATCGCAAGGCTGATACACAGAGACAAACAACCATTCACACTCACACTCACACCTACGGTCAATTTAGAGCCACCAATTAGCCTAACCTGCATGTCTTTGGACTGTGGGGGAAACCGGAGCACCCGGAGGAAACCCACACAGACACGGGGAGAACATGCAAACTCTGCACAGAAATGCCCCCGTCAGCCAATGGGGCTCAAACCCAGAACCTTCTTGGTGTGAGGTGACAGTGCTAACCACTACACCACCATGCCACCCTGACAATAAAAAAATTAACTTTGTATAACACAAGGAGACATGCATTGTTCCCAGTGGCGGCTGGTAGTCTTTCAAACAGGGGAGGCTGGTCAGTTACGATATTTCCAGATTTTAAAAGAAAAAACACATCAATTTTGCCCATACTCTTGCCTCTGATCTGGCTGATTGTTGGCAGGGTCACAAACTGTGAAATAACAGGTTCTTTTGCCCCATTAGCCTACTGTCCAATATACATGATGGTGGTGTTGGGGGGGTATCTATTTTAACATTTTATATTTAAAAATTGTGGCATGTTGTTTAAAAATTGATCATTATTGAAAGCAGCTCTTTGTCAGGAACCTCAGCAGTAACAGCAGAGTGTTCTGGAATAGGCACAAGCACTGACCTTGGGGAGCCAAACATAGAGCTGGGTGCCACACATTTCATTCAATGACACTTTCCCTATATTTTACTTATTTTGACTGAGAAATGTTTTATTGACAATTTTGATAACCCTTCACTTTTAATCCAGGTCTGTAGTGTGAAATGTTCTCGGCTGTGTTTTTGTTTAAAAATGTTTTCCAAATTGTAGCTGTGTTTAATTCATATCCAGAGAAATATATATTCCAATATAATATACTCAGCATAAACATTTTAAATAGATTCTATATTTTTGGTCCATCCATGACATATTACTAAAGTAGCCTATTTACTGTTGTTGATGTGGGTCACTTGCTGTTAGCCAATTCACTTTCTCGTACCAGGAGAGCTGAAAGGAACGAGTATTATTCCCTACCTTTTTTACCAAGTCAATTTGAGGCGTTGGTCTACCCTGCTCTTTAATTTTAATTTTTTCCTCGAAAGGAAGACTGGCAAATGGCTTCGCCAAAATTAAATCAGCAATGCTTGGCATCCGTGCGCAGCTTTCTTGCTAGCTGACTAGCCCCCTCAAGTTCAAGTTCAGTCACTCAAATAAATGAAATTTCTGGAACTAAGAGAGCAAACTTGACAACACTATATTTACACTTTATTTACAATGAAAATATATACAAACTAAAAAAGCTGGTAGAAACCGTATGTAATGAATGAAATCGAAATGTAAGCTGATCTCTTACAATACACCACAGCACTTGCGAATCCGCATGGGACTGAACTGAAATTCACCGCTGCCTGTCTATATTTGAAACGAGCTGTCAATCAAAGAAAATATCTGGCCGCTTTCACCAATCACCAGTCTCCTCGCGGAAACTGCCATGTCCCTCCCACTGTGAGGCTCGGAGTCCGTGGGCGGGCGTTTTCGCAGTATTTGTCCAATAACCGTCTTGCATTTTGAGATTGAAAAGTGCAGAGCTCCCAAATGCCATTGAAGTCCACTGAGGCTGGGAGTCCGTGAGATTCCGTGGGCGGGCGTTTTCGCAGTATTTGTCCAATAATCATCTTGCATTTTGAGATTGAAAAGCGCATAGCTCCCAAATGCCATTGAAGTGCACTGAGGCTGGGCTGCATCGTGCTGTCACGAGGGGGAAAAACTCACGCGCACATTAGGCGAACTGGGGAAAGTTATAACGGAATGATTTCGCACTGTAGTTGGGTTGAGCACATATATTTCTATGATTCTGGATCTGAAATAGTAATGTTATAACTTATAACATTGCTATTTCAGATCCAGAATTTTTAGAGGAGGCTGAGCCTCCCTCGTTGTCTTAGAGCAATCGTCCGTGATTGTTCCAGGTTTTAGCAAATATTGCTATTTTCCACCTGTAGTCCCTGAGCACATTGGTGAAACAATAAATTAATGACAGAATAAGATGTAAATAAAGTACAAAACACCAGGTCGATCACGCCTACTTTCTTTTTCCATCCCTCACTTTTCCTCCCATTGGCTTCAGTTCATTTTCCAAGGCCGGACTGCTCCTAGAGATTAGAAGCTAGGAGCACCAAAGTTGGTAAATGTCATCAGGTTGTCATACCTTACATAAATACGACATAACTTTTTCCTGGTTCCTCTTTCTTCCTCTTTTTCATCCCTCCATCCTCCCATTAGAACCCATTTAGTTTTTACTCCTACATGTTTTAAGTCATGAAAAGTCATCTTTGGAGTCATGAAACCTGGTATATGGATTCAACTGCAACAATACAGCACTTAATTGCTTTTCATACTGACAATTATCTATCTCACCCATCTATTCTTTCATTCATCCATCCATCCTTTCATAACAATCCACTGATTTTACTCCTTCTTCAACTTTTAAGGTAGAACTGCCAACTTTTTATGTAGATTCAACAGCTGAAACAAAGCACACACTTTCGTTATTTATTCACTCTTCCCTTCTTGGTTGTTTCCTTTCTCGTAAACTTTTCTGACTCTTTTACTTCATATTTATTTATTTATTTATTTATGCTCTGCAAGCAGTGTTCCCTACAGGAAAGGCAATTCTAGTTGGAGTTACTGTAGTCTTCCTGTCAGTTCAATCCAGTCAAGCATCACTGACACAGCATTTCTGGATTTGTTTTTTTTTACCACTTTTATTAAATATTTAGCAGACATTCTTATCCAGAGCAATGTACAACAAGACCATGATATACTCACAGAAGTGGTTCAAGGGCAGTTCAGCCATTCCTGCTGGTCCAGGGAATTGACCCAGCAATCTTTTGGCCCCAAGGTGCGTCTCAAACCTTTAGGCCATGGCTTCCCATTCTATTTAATTACAACCCCAGTTCCAGAAAAGTTGGGACACTGTGTAAAACATAAATAAAAAAAGAATGCGATGATTTGCAACTCATGGAAACCCTATATTTCATTGAAAATAGTATGAAGACAGGATGTCAAATGTTGAAACTGAGAAATGTTATTGTTTTACAAAAAATATATGCTCATTTTGAATTTGATGTCAGCAACACGTTTCAAAAAAGTTGGGACAGGGGCATGTTTACCACTGTGTTGCATCACCTCTACTTTTTTGTAAACGTTTGGGAACTGAGGAGACCAATTGCTGTAGTTTTGAAAGAGAAATGTCCCATTATTGCCTGATATACAATTTCAGTTGCTCAACAGTTCGGGGTCTCCTTTGTCATATTTTGTGCTTCATAATGCGATAAATGTTTTCAATAGCAGACAGGTCGGGACTGCAGGCAGGCCAGTTTAGCACCGAGACTCTTTTACTATGGAGCCATGCAATTTTAATATGTGCAGAAAGCAGTTTGGCGTTGTCTTGCTGAAAGAAGGAAGGCCTTCTCTGAAAAAGATTTAGTCTGCATGGCAGCATTATTGCTCTGAAACGTGTATATATCATTCAGCATTAATGATGCCTTCCCAGATGTACAAGCTACCCATGTCATGTGCACTAATGCCCCCTTATACCATCACAGATGCTGGCTTTTGAATTGTGCACTGATAACAAGCCGGATGGTCCCTCTCCTCTTTAGCCTGGAGGACGTGGTGTCCATGAGTTCTAAAAAGAATTTCTACTTTTGATTCGTCAGATCTTGTGACAATTTTTCACTTTGCCTCAGTCCATCATAAAAGAGCTCGGGCCCAGAGAAGGTGGTGGTGTTTCTGGATATTGTTTATATCTGGTTTTAACTTGCGTTTGTGGATGCAGTAATGAACTGTTTTCACAGACGATGGTTTTCTGAAGTGTTTCTGAGCTCATACAGTGATTTCCACTACAGACACGTGTCTGCTTTTAATGCAGTGCCACCTGAGGGCCTGAAGATCACAGGCATCCAATGTCAGTTTTCAGCCTTGTCTCTTGCATACAGAGATTTCTCCAGATTCTCTGAATCTTTTAATGATGTTATATACCGTACCATAGATGATGTGATCCCTAAATTCTTTGCAATTTTACATTGAGGAACGTTATTCTTAAATTGTTGCACTGTTTGCCCATGCAGTCTTTCACAGAGCAGTGAACCCCTCCCCATCTTTACTTCTGAGAGACTCAACCTCTTGGCAATGCTCTTTTTTTTTTAATCCAGTCAAGTTACTGACCTGTTGCCAATTAACCAAATATTTTTTTAGCATTACACAACTTTTTCAGTCTTTTGTTGCCCTGTCCCAACTTTTCTGAAACATGTTGCTGACATCAAATTCATACATGTCAACCTTTGGTCAATCAAACCTGTATAACCAACCTCCAAAATCCGTATTTCCCTTATAAAATCCTTATAAGATGCAAATTAAAATAATTTACCTAAAATTTGAATGATAATTAACAATGATATATTCAAGTTACTTTTTATTCAATATTAATAACAATAAACCTTCAGAATGAATACAAAGCTCCAATGTTTGACAAAAACACAAAGTGTCACTCTAATGTTCTGAATTGTACTCCATGACAGCTTTTTTAGCAGTCTGCACCAATACCTCACTAGGCTGCATGTCGCAGCAAGTGTCTGTGTTGATCTTGCTGGAGTGCCCATTCAGAATCTTTTCAGTTGCTAGTGAAAGTCGCTCAGGTGGAAATACGCGTTTCAAACAAAATGTTACTTCCCGGTTGGCGGGATTCTTGCAATGCAGTGTGCACATGATCAGAAGTGGAACGAAGTCTCGCTACCATAAGATAACGCGTGATTTCATAAGACTCTTTACTGGCTGTTTGTGCTTTGTGTGGTGTACAGTACGTTGGTAAATGTTATGCACTCTTTTATCATCGTGGGAATTGATTATAGCTCTAAATAAATATTGAAGTTTTTTTTAAAGAATCCGTATAACTTTATTTGTACGCCCGTATACTACATTTATTGAATCAAATCCGTATAAAATATGGACATTCCGTATAGGTTGACATGTATGCAAATTCAAAATGAGCATATATATTTTTTAAAAACAATAAAATTTCTCAGTTTCACCATTTGATATGTTGTCTTTGTACTATTTTCAATGAAATATAGGGTTTCCATGATTTGCAAATTATCACATTCTGTTTTTATTTACAGTTTACACAGTATCCCAACTTTTTTGGAATTGGGGTTGTAGATTATATTATAAGACTATTTAAGACTTCTTCTTCTTAAATATTGCCTTCCATAACCAATAATTATAGCCATAATTGTTAATTATAAACCAAGTATAATGCTTGCATTCTGGTTTACACTCAACACAAACTACAAATAGTAGCCTAGATCAAAATATTACACAACCTAAAAGTAAGAAAAGAAAATATAACAAAATTATCAAACTCATGATACTTTTATGCAGACATTTTTATATACGATATATAGATTAAGTAACCAACTGTCAGCAAAAACGCTATTTCCCTTTGTTTCCATATTTCTGAACTGCATTAAAAATATCTGCAATGTCTACAAAAATAATGTAAATTACCTAGAATTATTTAAAAATATAATAAATGATTCATAAAGATTCAGTATAGAATTTTAACATCAAATCTGCTGCTTCTTAACCTATCGATGGCGACACGAATCGACTTTAGCGTTGTTTTTTTGTAGAAAGTGCCGTCTTGCTGAGGTATGAAATAGCTTTAGACATTTATTTAATTCTTCCTTGGACATTTCAGTTCTGTAATTTTCAAACTTCTTTGAGCTTTTGAACCAGTCTAAAAAAATTCAACAAATTTTAGTACTTAAAGATGAAGAACGTAAACAAACTGGTGAAATGACAGAAGCAATTTGTGAAAAATGCTAATAATAATTCTCAAAAAATAAAAAATGATATGTTCTTACCAGGGTGGCACGGTGGTGTAGTGGTTAGCGCTGTCGCCTCACAGCAAGAAGGTCCTGGGTTCGAGCCCCGGGGCCGGCGAGGGCCTTTCTGTGCGGAGTTTGCATGTTGTCCGCGTGGGTTTCCTCCGGGTGCTCCGGTTTCCCCCACAGTCCAAAGACATGCAGGTTAGGTTAACTGGTGACTCTAAATTGACCGTGAGTGTGAATGGTTGTCTGTGTCTATGTGTCAGCCCTGTGATGACCTGGCGACTTGTCCAGGGTGTACCCCGCCTTTCACCCGTAGTCAGCTGGGATAGGCTCCAGCTTGCCTGCGACCCTGTAGAACAGGATAAAGCGGCTAGAGATAATGAGATGAGATGTTCTTACCATCTGATACTTTTATTCCATATTTTGTTGCTTTTTTGTATTTTTGTTTTCGAGTAGCGTTTTTATTTCATCCTTGGTTGGTTCAGCAACATGCGCCACCATTTTTTCTCTACTTACGGTATATGAGCTGATATCCTAGTAGTAGAGTAGCCAATCGGAGCACATGATTGCTCATATCGAGTGAATGTGAATATAATAATTCTAATCATGCCACCTGTTGTCACCCAGATGAAGATGGGTTCCCTTTTGAGTCTGGTTCCTCGCAGGGTTTCTTCCTCATGTCGTCTGCCACCATCACCTCAGGATAAATGTATTAGTTCATCCATCCATTATCTGTAGCTGCTTATCCTGTGCAGGGTCACGGGTAAACCTGAGCCTATCCCAGCTGACTACGGGCAAAAGGCGGGGTACACCCTGGACAAGTCGCCAGGTCATCACAGGGCTGACACATAGACACAGACAACCATTCACATTCACACCTACGGTCAATTTAGAGTCACCAGTTAACCTAACCTGCATGTCTTTGGACTGTGGGGGAAACCGGAGCACCCGGAGGAAACCCACGCGGACACGGGGAGAACATGCAAACTCCGCACAGAAAGGCCCTCGCCGGCCACGGGGCTCGAACCCAGAACCTTCTTGCTGTACAGCAACAGCGCTAACCACTACACCACCGTGCCACCTCTTTATAAGTTCATATATTTAAAATCTTTATTTTTCTGTAACGCTGCTTTGTGACAATGTCCATTTTTAAAAGCGCTCTACAAATCAACTGACTTAACTTGACTCATTTCCAAGTGAAAGTTACTCTCAACTGTACCATCCCAGTGACAGGAAAAAGTAGTTTGGTCCCTTTATGTCTGAGAGTGTATGTCAGAGGTGGACAGTAACGAAGTACATTTACTTGAGTACTGTACTTAAGTACACTTTTTGAGTATCTGTACTTTACTTGAGTATTATTTATTTTTTTAAACTTATGACTTTAACTTCACTACATTTGAAAGGCAAATATCGTTCTTTTCACTCCACTACATTTCTATCAAGGTCCTCGTTACTCGTTACTATGAAGCAGCTTTGAAAGTGGATGTTTTTTCGTTTCTTTTCTAAAATGTTCTTGTTTTTTTCGCAGGTGACACTGAGACAGCCTATCAGTAATCACTCAGGTCACGTCACGTCCATAGACTCTATAAAATCAAGTTCAATAATTTCTCAGTAGAATTATTTGAACTCGATCAGTTGATGGCAGAATGGAAGGAGGCGGTTCTTCTGGGGAACGCACGCACTCATGGCCCATGAACCCATGTTTCAATTTTCTGCAAGGAATAAAGATTCATTTCGTTTTAAATGTTTGCCGAAAACGAACCACATCCCAGCCTCTAAAAACTCGCCATCCAACCTGCGGAAGCATATTGAGGTATATAAACGTTTTATTCCAAGAGAAAGCTCGCAATGAAGTTGTCTGTGCTTTTAGAGCTAGCGATAATGTTACAAATGTAGCTATGCAGTCTGGTTAGTCAAATGACTTTCTATGGATTTGCCCGCCAAGTTGCCGTAGCCTTGTCCACGGCTAACGTTAACACATAGCTAGTTAACTTGGACACTGTTAGTTAGCATGTAAAAATGGAGTTACGCTAACATGAATAACGTTAACTTATCTGAAGTCCTTTCAGAAATGTTTTTCACATAATCCTGCTAAATAAACAAAATGTAGAAATCTTTCTTTTCTAGTAATGTTAGCTACCCAATATGATTTCGAGTTTGAAAAGAGTTTGCTAGCATGTCAGGTGGAGCTTCACTGACTAGCTAGCTTAACGTTAACCACTATGATGGCACAGCATGCGTTCATTTTGTGAATTCACATTTCTGTCTTTGGTAACGGCATTAGGTTTTGTAAGCGTTGTGGCAATAATACAACAATGCGTTGACAGAAAATGTACTTTTAATGCTTAAGTATTTTTAAAAGCAAGTACTTCAGTACTTTAACTTAAGTAAAAATTTGACTGGACAACTTTCACTTGTATCGGAGTAACATTTGACCAGTAGGATCTGTACTTTGAATTAAGTAATGAAGTTGGGTACTTTGTCCACGTCTGGTGTATGCCACATCACACACAGACTAAACCGAGCTGTTAGAGTGTTGAAATCATCTAATCCATCCATTATCTGTCGCCGCTTATCCTGTTCTACAGGGTCACAGGCAAGCTGAAAGGCGGGGTACACCCTGGACAAGTCGCCAGGTCATTGCAGGGCTGACACATAGACACAGACAACCATTCACACTCACGGTCAATTTAGAGTCACCAATTAGCCTAACCTGCATGTCTTTGGACTGTAGGGGAAACCGGAGCACCCAGAGGAAACCCACGAAGACACGGGGAGAACATGCAAACTCCACACAGAAAGGCCCTCGCCGGCTGCTGGGATCGAACCCAGGACCTTCTTGCTGTGAGGCAACAGCGCTAACCACTACACCACCGTGCCGCCCTCATCTAATAATAATAATAATAATAATAATAATGAAAAATAATCTGGATGATTGCAAACCTTCACAGACTTTTCAATGCTGCACTTTTCTGAAGCATCTCCTCAGATTATCCGTATTAGCTTTGCAATTGGCCCTGGATAAAGAGTTTGGGATGGAGTCTCTGTTTCTATAGGGACCTAATGGGGCTGTAATGAGAAGTGCCTCCAAGGTCGGAGTGATTTGAAAGGAGATGTTTCTGAAATGTCTTCGGAAACGTTTCATTAGGGAGAGCAGCACAAAGATGTATGGTATATGAGCACGTAATGGCATTTGGAGTGGAGAGGAATATGTGATTGCAAGATTTGCAACATTTCTTTACAAAAGGCGTTAAAAGAAGTGTGAAATCGAGTCCCGCACCATGTATCCGCCCATCCTCTCTCTCTCTCTCTCTCTCTCTGTGCACATTCAGACGTATAACCTGATGTGATATTCCAGCTCCAATAGTCCTACACTCGTTAAGCGAAACGCATAAGAGCAGAAAAGCATGCAGCTGCTGATCCCCCCCCCCCAAATGGTGCGTTAAGGGTTGGAAGGATGTCCAGGATTATTATTTGCACTCAGTTTTCCTGCAAACTGGTGGAGACGAGGCGCACCAGACAAACAATCCTGTCCTCCAAACTGTGGAACTAGTGGGAATAGAACCTCAGGGCGCGCTTGGCGCAGGTTCGGATGGAAGCGATGGGTGGTTTGGAGCGAACGCATGAAGAATGGATGTAGCGGATGTGGCGCTCAACTCCTCCGTGAACGGTACGAGCGCGCCCAGGCTTCCGCCGCACTCGCGCTGCGCGTCCGCCTTCATCATCCTCGTGGTCACCGTGATCATCCTGGTCACCATTGTCGGGAACGTGCTTGTGGTGGTGGCGGTGTTCACGAGCCGCGCTCTGCGCGCGCCTCAGAACCTCTTCCTGGTGTCACTGGCGTCGGCGGACATCCTGGTGGCCACACTGGTCATCCCGTTCTCGCTGGCCAACGAGGTCATGGGTTACTGGTACTTCGGCAGCACGTGGTGCGCGCTCTACCTGGCGCTCGACGTGCTCTTTTGCACATCATCCATCGTGCACCTGTGCGCAATCAGCCTTGACCGATACTGGTCGGTCACCAGCGCTGTCAGCTACAACCTGAAGCGCACGCCACGGCGCGTCAAGGCCATGATCGCGGCCGTGTGGCTCATCTCGGCCGTGATCTCATTCCCACCGCTTGTCATGACCAAGCATGATGAGCTCGAGTGCCTGCTCAACAATGACACATGGTACATCTTGGCATCATGCGCCGTGTCCTTTTTCGCACCGGGACTCATCATGGTGTCCGTCTACTGCAAGATCTACAGAGTGGCCAAACAAAGGGCTGCCACCGTGTTTGTTGCCAAAGCCAGCATGGCACGCCAGCCTTCACTCTCCGAGACGGGGTTCGTGCGCAAAGGAAGGTCCGAAGCGACAAGTCCGAGCGTGTACGGCTCGAAAGAGCAAAACCAAGACGAGCTGGACGCCATCGATCTGGAAGAGAGCTGCGTCTCCAGTGCGCGCTCGGCCAAGGGTGGCAAAATGGAACTGGCGTGTGTGTACGCACGTGCCAAGCTGGACGGTCGTGCGTCGGAAGTGTGTGATGACGAGCCGATGAATCGTATCCGACAGACCTCTTTGTCCAAAGCCAAACTGGCTCAGATGCGCGAGAAACGCTTTACTTTCGTCTTGGCTGTAGTGATGGGTGTCTTTGTGCTCTGCTGGTTCCCGTTTTTCTTCACCTACAGCCTTCATGCTGTGTGCAGAGAGAGCTGTACCATCCCTGACACTCTCTTTAACCTCTTTTTCTGGATCGGCTATTGCAACAGCTCAGTGAACCCCATCATTTACACCATTTTTAACCGAGACTTTCGGAGAGCCTTTAAAAAGATCATGTGCCATAATCCTGTAAGAGCCTCAATGTAGATCATCTGAGGGGTAATTAGTGCACAATTTTACCTGCTGGTGCCCCAACAGAGAGTGAATGAAGTGTGTGTGTGTGTGTGTGTGTGTGTACTTGTACTTGCTACACATTGAGGACCTCCCTGAGTATGGTTTTTACCAACAGAGTGAGGACATTTTGGCTGGTCCTCACTTCTTCAAAGGGCTGTTTGAAGGTTTTTTTTTTTTTTACAATCAGGGTACGCAAGCTAAAAATCATATTTAACACTTATTATCTTCAATATCAAAAGGCTTGACTAAATAAACTTGGTTATTTATTGTAGCCCTGTGATAGCTCTATTTACCATGCAAAAAAAAAAAAAAAAAATTGGTGATAACGTTATTTTTGGTGAATGTATGGCAATATATGTCATATTTATGGCACTTAAATCATTCTTTATACCATAAAACAAATATTTGGTTCCATATCATTGGAAACATAGTTAAGTTTTAATGTTGAATGCCAGTAAGTTTTTGATCAAATTAGTATGTAATTGTGTCAAAAAAAAATGTCCTCTCTGAGACAGCTAATTTTTCAATATAAAATAACATATCTAAAATGATTATTTTCATCCTAAAATACGGTCAAGATATTGGGACATAAATATTAGAGACAACTAACACAAAGCTTACAGCCTTATATTTAAAAGCACTATGGAAGTAGTGGATTCTGAATTGTCAAAAAAAAAAGTCCTCTCTGAGAATCACTTCATTTGTTTCTCCCATCTGATAGCAGATTACACAAAACTACCATACACATATGTCAAAAAATTACCTGAAATCTGTTCTTTAACTTGTCCTTCACTTAAAAAGTGGTACAAGAACCAGTTTGAATCAATTTGAATTTTGGACCCCTGTGACACAAACTTTGTACCCTGATTGTAAAAGACTTAGTTTAGTTCTAGGCTTGAGGTTAGAATGAGGTTTAGGTTAGGGTTAGGGTAAAGAATGGGCTTAGGCATTTAGTTGTGATGAAATAAGGGGCTAGGGAATGCATTATGTCAATGAGTGTCCTCATAACGATAGAAGAGTGTGTGTGTGTGTGTGTGTGTGTGTGTGTGTGTGTGTGTGTGTGTGTGTGTGTGTGTGTGTGTAAATATATACTCTAAGGAACTCTATTTGCTTGAACAGACTATTCTCTGTTTACATGTCTAGATAGGGATGCTGAGATTTCAGTACAATAAAATCCTGAATACTGAATAATGATGCACAGTAAAGTCTCCAGCGTTGGATTACAGGGTTTATGAAAGACGAGCTGTGAATTTTGCTGTGAATGCAGCCAGCTCTAGGAAGGATTGACAGTTCCATCCAGAAACATCCAGAAAGGATTATTCATGCACAGGAAATTTGCCTGAATAAAATTTACCCAATTTGAAGGAAATTTTAACCTACGCCAAATAACATTCAGTCCCTGTCTAAAAAAAAAAAGTAATAGTTGTTCTTTGTGGTCGGATTTGATTCTGTTCAGCGTGGCTTGAAATTAACCCTTGGACTATTTTACTCAGAGCCACAGCCAACGCTATTGAGAGAAACTGTACTACAGTGTCATTTTGCTCCCACGCCAACTCCAAATTTTACCCTTTAAACTCAGAACAGGGCAAAGTTAATTATTTTTGAGGAAAACACTTTTGGAAAAAAATTGCTCAGTCATTTTTTCCTGTGTGCTATCATTTTGAAATAAAATGATCAATGCTGTTTGTTTGAATGGATATCAGTCCAAACAAATCAACTTCAGATATATCATATCATATATCATATCATATCAGTTTTGTACGTCACTTCCTTTACAACACATAAAAAAAAAACATTATTATGGATATAATGAATGCAAATGAGTTGAATTGTTGGTGGATGGATGATGTGTTTTCATCTTATGTTATTTCCAGAGCTCGAAATGCAAACCCAGGAACTGTATAAGTGGCAATGATTTTACATGCTATTTACTGTTGGGCGCAAACATTACAGACTCTATACATACCGCCAGTATTTTTGCACCTAATAAGCTAGATTCAATTCAGTTCATAAAATATCTGTCTAAAATGTCATACAATTAGGTCCATATATATTTGGACACTGACACAAATTTTCTTTTTTTACCTGTTTACTGAAACATATTAAAGTTATAGTTATATAATGGACATGGACATAAAGTCCAGACTTTCAGCTTTCATTTGAGGGTATCCACATTAAAATTGGATGAAGGGTTTAGGAGTTTCAGCTCCTTAACATGTGCCACCCTGTTTTTAAAGGGGCCAAAAGTAATTGGACAATTGACTCAAAAGCTATTTCATGGGCAGGTGTGGGCAATTCCTTCGTTATGTCATTCTCAATTAAGCAGATAAAAGGCCTGGAGTTGATTTGAGGTGTGGTGCTTGCATTTGGAAGATTTTGCTGTGAAGAAAACATGCGGTCAAAGGAGCTCTCCATGCAGGTGAAACAAGCCATCCTTAAGCTGCGAAAACAGAAACAACCCACCCAATTGCTACAATATTAGGAGTGGCAAAATCTACAGTTTGGTACATCCTGAGAAAGAAAGAAAGCACTGGTGAACTCATCAATGCAAAAAGACCTGGATGCCCACAGAAGACAACAGTGGTGGATGATCACAGAATAATTTCCATGGTGAAGAGAAACCCCTTCACAACAGTCAACCAAGTGAACAACACTCTCCAGGAAGTAGGCGTATCAATATCCAAATCTACCATAAAGAGAAGACTGCATGAAAGTAAATACAGAGGGTTCACTGCACGGTGCAAGCCACTCATAAGCCTCAAGAATAAAAAGGCTAGATTAGACTTTGCTAAAAAAACATCTAAAAAAGCCAGCACAGTTCTGGAAGAACATTCTTTGGACAGATGAAACCAAGATCAACCTCTACCAGAATGATGGAAAGAAAAAAGTATGGCGAAGGCGTGGTACAGCTCATGATCCAAAGCATACCACATCATCTGTAAAACACGGCAGGGGCAGTGTGATGGCTTGGGCATGCATGGCTGCCAGTGGCACTGGGTCACTAGTGTTTATTGATGATGTGACACAGGACAGAAGCAGCCGGATGAATTCTGAGGTATTCAGAGACATACTGTGTGCTCAAATCCAGCCAAACTGATTGTTCGGCGTTTCATAATACAGATGGGCAGTGACCCAAAACATAAAGCCAAAGCAACCCAGGAGTTTATTAAAGTAAAGAAGTGGAATATTCTTGAATGGCCAAGTCAGTCACCTGATCTCAACCCAATTGAGCATGCATTTCACTTGTTAAAGACTAAACTTCAGACAGAAAGGCCCACAAACAGACAGCAACTGAAAACTGCTGCAGTAAAGGCCTGGCAGAGCATTAAAAAGGAGGAAACGCAGCGTCTGGTGATGTCCATGAGTTCAAGACTTCAGGCAGTCATTGCCAACAGAGGGTTTTCAACCAAGTATTAGAAATGAACATTTTATTTACAGTTATTTAATTTGTCCAATTACTTTTGAGCCCCTGAAATGAAGGGATTGTGTTTAAAAAATGCTTTAGTTCCTCACATTTTTATGCAATCATTTTGTTCAACCCACTGAATTAAAGCTGAAAGTCTGAGCTTCAACTGCATCTGAATTGTTTTGTTCAAAATTCATTGTGGTAACGTACAGAACCAGAATTAGAAAAACGTTGTCTCTGTCCAAATATTTATGGACCTAACTGTATTTTGGGTGAGTGGGTGTGGGATTAGTGGATGTATATGACTCTTGTATTATAATTTATGTCAATAAAATGGCTGGATACAAATCCTTCTTGTTTAATCGACACTGAAACTACAACCCGATTGAAGCCAAAAATGGAAAGAATTCCAGTGAAACAAAGTGGACAGAACTTCCACATCATTTCACTGAGCTGCTCATCTTAGCTAGTGCTCATTAAATGTTTCCACACTTTTTTCCTAATTTTTGTGGCTGCTGCCTCATAGAAGCGAAGCGAGGCAGTAGCCATGATGCCATCGCATTGTAAGAATGAGTGTAACAATAGCGCACTGCGCATACGCATGAGCATCGCAATCACCAGAACGACAAATCGTGATCTCGCGATACGAACAGTTGATCTCGCGTTATCAAAGGTACACAAGAACAAATGGCGAAGCCTCTATATCATCGTGATGTAAGAATGAGTGTAACAATAGCGAAACTTCGTAACCAATCAGCACTTATCCTGATCAAGTTCGATTACCCGTTCTACTTCTTGATAAACTTTGGAACTGATCAGAACCAGAAACGAAATATAAATATTATTGGAAGATAATCGGTAGATAAACAAAATTCACCTTGTGGTTCGCCAAGGCTACTGATTCGATATTGAGTAAGCGGTGTTTATTTTAAGAAAATTTACCTTTTCATTATCACAGCTTTTGTTTGGTCCTTTTGAAAGGTCAAATTAAAGGTTTTGTAAGGTTTTTTGAGCTTTTTGGCAGATATATTGAAAGGCCAGTATTAAACTTCTGCTATTCGCTTTCATTTTATTTTTTATTTTAGAGTTTTTACACTACACTCGTGAAACAAAAAGTGCTCATTAGTACTAAATAATGCTTCTCAGACAATTCATGAATGAGGGCTTTCTTAATTATTTTGAAAATAGATCTAGTTCACAGCACTGTATTTTGAGCAAAACACAGAAAACAAAACTGGTAACCGAAATACTCCAAGCCCTGATGCTGCTCACAGCTTGGTGATGCTTGCAAGAGATGAGGCGAGTATAATTGACAACATGTATATATATGCTATATTTACTGTATGGACATGGGATCAGAAAACTATTTATTTATAACCAGTAGTCACATGTACCCATAGGGTACCTATTTTTTTTGTGTGTGTCATGGAGAACTTTGGTTCCACAATAAAGAAATTGTTAAAAGCCACGGCTTATTTGTTAGAGAAGCAGCTTTGGGACCAAAAGGTGACTGGTTCAGTTCCCTGGACAAGCAGAAATGGCTAAAGTGCCCTTGAGCAATGTACCTAACCCCTAACTGCTCTCCAGGCTGCTCTGGGAATGTTGTACAGTATGTTGCTCTTGATAAGAGTGTCTGCTAAATGCCATTAAAGTAATGTATTGTTATAACAGCACAGGATGTTAAAAATAAAGAATCCTTTATTTCTAATATCCTTTCTGTGACAGCCACAACTTTAATTTAGCAGTAGTTTTACTGCTGCAAGTCCAGCTCAGTGGTTTCCTGACACAATGATCTGATGGAACACCATCCAGTGTGTTCAGCGTTCTTGGTCCTGAAATTAAAGTGACAGCTGTTTAGGGTTTTTACACAATTTGTGAAAAGAGTGTGACATTCAGGACGTTACATATCTGAAATATTTGATCATTGCTGCATTTTGTTCATCTGCCATCAAATTTGTGCTGTATCTTGACAGTTTTAATATGTGATATTTGTAAATACAGTGGTACTTGAAAGTTTGTGAACCCTTTAGAATTTTCTATAATTCTGCATAAATATGACCTAAAACATCATCAGATTTTCACACAAGTCTTAAAAGTAGATAAAGAGAACCCAGTTAAACAAATGAGACAAAAAATATTATACTTGGTCATTTATTTATTGAGGAAAATGATCCAATATGACATATCTTTGAGTGGCAAAAGTATGTGAACCTTTGCTTTCAGTATCTGGTGTGACCCCCTTGTGCAGCAATAACTGCAACTAAACATTTCCGGTAACTGTTGATCAGTCCTGCACACCGGCTTGGAGGAATTTTAGCCCATTCCTCTGTACAGAACAGCTTCAACTCTGGGATGTTGGTGGGTTTCCTCACATGAACTGCTCGCTTTCAGGTCCTTCCACAACATTTTGATTGGATTAAGGTCAGGACTTTGACTTGGCCATTCCAAAACATTAACTTTATTCTTCTTTAACCATTCTTTGGTAGAACGACTTGTGTGCTTAGGGTCATTGTCTTGCTGAATGACCCACCTTCTCTTGAGATTCAGTTCATGGACAGATGTCCTGACATTTTCCTTTAGAATTCGCTGGTATAATTCAGAATTCATTGTGCCATCAACGATGGCAAGCCGTCCTGGCCCAGATGCAGCAAAACAGGCCCAAACCATGATACTACCACCACCATGTTTCACAGATGGGATAAGGTTCTTATGCTGGAATGCAGTGTTTTCCTTTCTCCAAACATCTCATCTCATTATCTCTAGCCGCTTTATCCTTCTACAGGGTTGCAGGCAAGCTGGAGCCTATCCCAGCTGACTACGGGCGAAAGGCGGGGTACACCCTGGACAAGTCGCCAGGTCATCACAGGGCTGACACATAGACACAGACAACCATTCACACTCACATTCACACCTACGGTCAATTTAGAGTGACCAGTTAACCTAACCTGCATGTCTTTGGACTGTGGGGGAAACCGGAGCACCCGGAGGAAACCCACGCGGACACGGGGAGAACATGCAAACTCCACACAGAAAGGCCCTCGCCGGCCCCGGGGCTCGAACCCGGACCTTCTTGCTGTGAGGCGACAGTGCTAACCACTACACCACCGTGCCGCCCTTCTCCAAACATAACACTTTTAATAATAATAAATAATAATAAGTTAAATTTATATAGCGCCTTTCAAAAAACCCAAGGACGCTTTACAATTATAGACAAAAAAAAACTAAAATAAATAAAAAATAATAAATAAATAATAAAAAGTCCACCAAGTAGGGGTCAGGATGTAATTCCCGTGGTGTAGCAGCCACAGTCCCACCAAAAGGCGCAAGAAAACAAGTCCCACATCTCCAGCACCGCCGCCGTCAGCGACATCGCTTGAACACCACACCGTGGATCCGCACAGCGAGCAGAGAAGCTCCGCCACGCAGAGCGCTGGTGTGTCCCAAACCGCCTGCACAGCCGCTGCAACACCACCGAGCAACATCGCTCAGAACATCACGCCAAGCGTTAAAGTGCAGAGCGCTGGACAACCACGATGTAAAATGAGCAGCGAGCTCACTGCAGTCCACAGCTAGGAGCACAGGCATCGCCCACGGCGAAGCAAGGCCTGGAGGGAACCAACGCCCAGAACTAGGTCCAGAGCTACACCACAACCGGTGGACAAAACACTCAAACAAACAGCAAACTACACAAACACACACAAAAAAATAGAAAAAGAAATAAAATAAAACAAAATAAAAAAGCTCCGGTGAGAAGCGGCAGCCACAACACGCACGACGTACTCTCAACCGGAAACGGAAACCAAAAAGCTATATTTTGGTCTCATCCGTCCACAAAACATTTTTCCAATAGCCTTCTGGCTTATCCACGTGATGTTTTAGCAAACTGCAGACGAGCAACAATGTTCTTTTTGGAGAGCAGTGGCTTTCTCCTTGCAACCCTGCCATGCACACCGTTGTTGTTCAGTGTTCTCCTGATGGTGGACTCATGAACATTAACATTAGCCAATGTGAGAGAGGCCTTCAGTTGCTTCGAAGTTACCCTGGCGTCCTTTGTGGCCTCACCGACTATTACACGCCTTGCTCTTGGAGTGATCTTTGTTGGTCGACCACTCCTGGGGAGTGTAACAATGGTCTTAAATTTCCTCCATTTGTACACAATCTGTCTGACTGTGGATTGGTGGAGTCCAAACTCTTTAGAGATGGTTTTCTAATCTTTTCCAGCCTGATGAGCATCAACAATGCTTTTTCTGAGGTCCTCAGAAATCTCCTTTGTTCGTGCCATGATACACTTCCACAAACATGTGTTGTGAAGATCAGACTTTGATAGATCCCTGTTCTTTAAATAAAACAGGGTGCTCACTCACACCTGATTGTCATCCCATTGATTGAAAACACCTGACTAATTTCACCTTCAAATTAACTGCTCATCCGAGAGGTTCACATACTTTTGCCACTCACAGATATGTAATATTGGATCATTTTCCTCAATAAATAAATGACCAAGTATAATATTTTTGTCTCATTTGTTTAGCTGGGTTCTCTTTATCTACTTTTAGAACTTGTGTGAAAATCTGATGATGTTTTAGGTCATATTTATGTCGAAATATAGAAAATTCTAAAGGGTTCACAAACGTTCAAGCACCACTGTATCTGGTGTCATTACGCAATAATGTGGTATCGTCAGGGGATCGCAAGTCCAAATCCTGAAGATGCGACAGAAATCCACGAGCCAAGGGAGCAAAAAATTGGGTGGGAGAGATAGAGTACTCTCTCGGCTGTCAATCACAACAGCACTAGCCAATCATAAGCATGTTTGAGCTTATGTATTTGGAAGAGGGCAGAGAGCGCTTTCTTTCCTCTGAGTGTGTGATGCTGCCCTGTGAAGCAGCATGAGCAGCTGTTTGAAAACATGCAGTTGTCTGTCTAAAAGGAAGCACATGTTTGCCTTTATCCACCAGTTGGCAGTTGAGCTATGATAAGAAAACTGGAAGGAAAAAGCAAAAGCGTATATTAGGTTCATATGGACAGTATTAGGGATGGTATGATTCATTGATTTGCATCGATGCACTGATTTAAAAGTTCACAATGCGATTACACCTGATTAAAAAAAGTGTGCTCCAATCAGAATGCATTGTTTCTGGATGGGGGAGCCATGACTTAATGGTTATAGATGTAGCTTTGGGACCAAATGGTTGCTGGTTTGATTTCCTGGACTAGCAGGAATGGCTGAAATGCTCTTGAGCAAGGCATCTAACCCCCAACTACTCCCCAGGCTGCTCTGGGTATGTTGTACATCGCTCTGGATAAGAGCATCTGCTAAATGCCTGTTATGTAATGTTGCTAACATTTTGCATTGGTAAAATCAAATTTATTTATTGATATATAATGAGGGCGGCACAGTGGTGTAGTGGTTAGCGCTGTCACCTCACAGCAAGAAGGTCCTGGGTTCGAGCCCCGGGGCCGGCAAGGGCCTTTCTGTGTGGAGTTTGCATGTTCTCCCCGTGTCCGCGTGGGTTTCCTCCGGGTGCTCCGGTTTCCCCCACAGTCCAAAGACATGCAGGTTAGGTTAACTGGTGACTCTAAATTGACCGTAGGTGTGAATGTGAGTGTGAATGGTTGTCTGTGTCTATGTGTCAGCCCTGTGATGACCTGGCGACTTGTCCAGGGTGTACCCCGCCTTTCGCCCGTAGTCAGCTGGGATAGGCTCCAGCTTGCCTGCGACCCTGTAGAAGGATAAAGCGGCTAGAGATAATGAGATGAGATGAGAGATGAGATATATAATGAGGGCGGCACGGTGGTGCAGTGGTTAGCGCTGTCGCCTCACAGCAAGAAGGTCCGGGTTCGAGCACCGTGGCCAGCGAGGGCCTTTCTGTGCGGAGTTTGCATGTTCTCCCCGTGTCCGCGTGGGTTTCCTCCGGGTGCTCCGGTTTCCCCCACAGTCCAAAGACATGCAGGTTAGGTTAACTGGTGACTCTAAATTGACCGTAGGTGTGAATGTGAGTGTGAATGGTTGTCTGTGTCTGTGTGTCAGCCCTGTGATGACCTGGTGACTTGTCCAGGGTGTACCCCGCCTTTCGCCTGTAGTCAGCTGGGATAGGCTCCAGCTTGCCTGCGACCCTGTAGAACAGGATAAAGCGGCTAGAGATAATGAGATGAGATAAGATGAATTCCTTTTGCCAACTTTGTTTTTGCCTTCCTTTGTTTGTTTGTTTGTCTGTTCCTAATATAACTCAAAAAGTAGTAAACGGATTTTGATGAAATTTGGAGGAAAGGTGATCCATGGACCAAGAAACAATTGATTAGATTTTGATCAAATATGGATATGTATGCAGATCCAGGGTTTTTTTTTAATCTGTTCCCAATGTCGTAAAAAGTAGTGAACGGATTTGGATGAAATTTGGTGGACAACTTTAGTATTATCCTCCATTCAAATGTTTTGTTTTTGATGCTGATAAAATGTGGCTTGGCAGAGGTATGCCCTCGACCATGAACCCTTCGAGTTTTATATTTAGATTGATTCCTCCTGATCTCCACTCCTGTCAATGGCCAATTCGCATCGAGTCTCTAGGCTAAGTCTCGCACTAATCAGAGGTGTGTCCAGGAGAAGGAGTCACACAAGAGTATAAGATGTGAGAACAGTCATGGCCACACCCTCACTAAGGTTCCAATGGGATTTCCAAATAAAAGTCGTTTCTCATGCTGGACCCTCGTCGAGTCACATGGAGGAGGAAGAGTTATTGAATTGCACAGCATTATATTCTTTAGCATTGCATTGTATGGTGTTGAATCAAATCATGTCAGTTCGCTTTGCATCACAATAGATGTGAATCATATTGTGAATCATATCACATTAGTAGGTGCTTCAGATGTACGTATCTTTAATGTATCAGCTCCTTGGCAATGCATCGAGATGTGAACCACATCTGTCTCAGTGACACAGTGAAGGAGATGTATATTGTCAATGTATGATATGAATGTAATGTCGTATGTGACATGACAAATATGAATTTGACCTTGGCTCATAAAATAACATGGAAAGATGTATCACAAGGGCTGTCAAAAAAAAGCAGATAAATGGGTAAACACACACACACACACACAAATCTTTTGGTATAGGCAAAGAGATTAAGCCTATTTCATTTCTTCAGTCATTTTCTAAAGGGTAAATACATGAAATTTATTTATGGATCGCAAATGAAAGGAATCTGGTAACTCTCTGGTGGTTATTCCACTGGCATGGTTCGAGTCAACATATCCCCTTACATGGAAAGGTTGTTATGAACTATTCTGACTCTAATGAAACATTTCTATAACCCTGATGGTTGTGTTCTCTTCCAGAATGGCTCCACCCATCCACAGGGCACCAGCACACATCGAATATATGGATGAAGATGAAAAGTGATGATCATACGCTAAAATGATACTTGTGATTTGTTTGTGTTTCATTTCATGCTTGTAATTTTTTGAACTGTGGAATAAATTAATGTCTGTCTGAGCATTTAGTTTGTATTCAGTTAATGTTCATATGGTAAAAAAAATAAATTAATAATAATAATAATAATAATAATAATAATAATAATACCATGAAGAGAATACAGTAAATTAATATACTTATATCACCCTATACAGCTAGTACCTATTATTCTATCCACATTCACTGGATATGAGCAATCGTGTGCTCTGATTGGCTACTCTACTACCAGGATATCAGCTCATATACCGTGAGTCGAGAAAAACAAAATGGTGGAGTGTGTTGCTGAATCAACCGAGGATGAAATAAAAAGTCTATTCGAAAACAAAACCCCAAAATTTTTTCTCAAGTTTTTAAAAGAAACAGAAATAGCTAAAAAAATTGTTTTTTCCCCCAATAGCTCCTGTTGCACACTCCAGCCCAGTCGGTGGCAGTAATGCACCTTTAAGTTGTTTTGCCAACTGCCAAAAAAAACCCTAAAGAAGAAGAAGAAGACTCAAAAAATACAAAAAAGCAACAAAATATGGAATAAAAGTATTTGATGGTAAGAATGTATCTTTTTTATTTTTCAAGAATTATTATTATCACATTTTTCACAAATTGCTCCTGTCATTTCACCCGTTTGTTTACATTCTAAGCGGAAATGATTTTGTTGGACGTTTTTGTATACAGTTTTTATTTATCAAATTTGAAAAAAAAAAAATGCTCCGTTTCTCAAAATCCAGTGAATGTGGATAGAATAAAACAGTTATTCCACTCAATCTCATCATACACGGCTTATAGCCAACTCGGTGCTACATGACTCGTCGGCTATCAGCTCATGTACGCAGGGGCACCACCAGATATTTTGGGCCCCATGAAAGATTAGAATTTTGGGCCCCCCAACTTTGCCCACCCTTGTCACAATTGCACTGTTGTCATTATTTGACTTTTGATAGCCCATGGACCTTGAGTTTGTGACTTTGTTATTACATTTTATGTATTAACCTACCAGGGACTAGATGAAAACTGGTCAGTGACTAATTCTAAAACTTAAATCTAATTTAAAATTTAAAAACTTCAATCCTAAAGCATTATGGGTTGTATTGCTGCTTACCTCCTTCTCCAAAGGGGGGTTCAGTGGTTTGGTAGGGCGGAGGTCCCCCTGAGGCTGAATCTGTGTATATTTAGGGCACCCCATTAGTTATGAAACTGGTTATTAGCACTAGTTATTAGCACCAGCATAACGTAATATTTCATCTTGTTTATCACACAAGTCAGTTCAGTTATTAAAATGGAAAAAATGTCACCGTACAAACTGTAAAAGTGTTCTCTTGATAGGCTAATCCAACCACGTTCATACTGTTCATTTACCATTCGCTAATATTTTGAACACACATGTGAGCGATAGCTACCTTTCTTTGGGAAAAACTGAGTGACCAGTTGCCTGCCTCTCCGGTCCCTCTCAGCTTTCAGCTGCCTTTCTTTACAGCCACTCTTCATATTTAGCGATCATAGACTGTACGCACTCCACTGCTGGCTGGCTGGCTGCTGCACCGCAACACAGCAGCAAGTAGCGTTGCACTGATCAGCACACAGATTTAACGCATCGCGCTTCTACCAGAACTGGACCGTACGGTTTCGCAAAAGGGGGAGGGTTAAATGACAATATGTTGAAGAACTCAAGAAATAGACAACCTTGTTCAATTAGCTCATTTTACCAGATGGAATATTGCATTGTTGTTATTTCAAAAGTCTTATTAAAATCATTAAAAGCATATTATCAGCCCCTTAAAGGGCCCCATGGCAGTGCTGGGCCCCTAGAATTGTTCTAACCTTTCCCCCCCTGGCGGCACCCATGCACGTACGACTCGATTTCGTGGAATAACTCTTAAATATCAATGATGAGTTATTTGAAAGTTCTCTCACATGTTCCTTATTTATTTAAGGAACATTATAAAAGCAAATGCAACCACGCAATCAGCACTGGAAGCACGCGGAATCGGCTCAAATTGGTTCAGACGATCTTTAAAGGTACTAAAGGGATTTAGAAATAGAGTCTGGGAAAATGTCTCACTTTAAAGTAAATATGACCAAAAAAAAAGAAGCCAAAGAAGAACAACGATACAGAGCTATATTATGTTGAGTTTTTGATCCATGATTATTTCGTCTTTTTGTCTGAATGATAATTTTCCACAACAAAGATCCGTCCACACAATCAAATCTTATTCTTATTCTTTATTTGGATCCCCATTAGCTTCCACAAAGTGGTTGCTAGTCTTCTTGAGATACACAATCCATTACCAGAACTGACGATAACGGAGTTGACACTTCCCACCATTTTTGTGTCTTAACTCCACATGCTAACCTTAAACTAGCTACCACATGGCATGTATAAAAACAAAGTCGTCTGGATTTGAATCATTATTTGGATCCCCATTAGCTTCCACAAGGTGGTTGCTCGTCTTCTTGCGGTCCACAGTGAAAAAAATTACACTCAGATAAAAACAGATAATACAAAAATATTACATTAGGAGCAATAAACAAACACACAAAAAGAAAAAGGCAGTATGATGTACACAAAGAGAAAATAATAGAACAAAAGACCAAAAAGGAAATCTATCGATCGACAGGTTCTTTAGGAGACCAAAAATTGATTCTACTATGGCATCATCATTCTTTTAACAAGGCAAGGATATACTGCTGACACACGGCCCATCCTATAATTGCGGGTCCATTTCAAGTGTCGACTCTGATCGTCAACTCTATTATCACTGGCCAAACTGGGCAATCCATTACCAGAACTGACGATAACGGAGTTGACATTTCCCACCATTTTTGTGTCTTAACTCCACATGCTAACCTTAAACTAGCTACGACATGGCATGTATAAAAACAAAGTCGTCTGGATTTTAATCATATTATTGTTTTTTTTTTAAATGAATGAGAGAGTCACTCCAATATCACAATAACAGATTTGACGAATAATTAATCTACCATTGGGCGACACGGTGGTGTAGTGGTTAGCGCTGTCGCCTCACAGCAAGAAGGTCCAGGTTCGAGCCCCGTGGCCGGCGAGGGCCTTTCTGTGTGGAGTTTGCATGTTCTCCCCGTGTCGGCATGGGTTTCCTCCGGGTGCTCCGGTTTCCCCCACAGTCCAAAGACATGCAGGTTAGGTTAACTGGTGACTCTAAATTGACCATAGGTGTGAATGTGAGTGTGAATGGTTGTCTGTGTCTATGTGTCAGCCCTGTGATGACCTGGCGACTTGTCCAGGGTGTACCCCGCCTTTCGCCCGTAGTCAGCTGGGATAGGCTCCAGCTTGCCTGTGACCCTGTAGAAGGATAAAGCGGCTAGAGATAATGAGATGAGATGAGATGAGATGGGCGATACGGTGGTGTAGTGGTTAGCGCTGTCGCCTCACAGCAAGAAGGTCCGGGTTCGAGCCCCGTGGCCGGCGAGGGCCTTTCTGTGTGGAGTTTGCATGTTCTCCCCGTGTCCGCGTGGGTTTCCTCCGGGTGCTCCGGTTTCCCCCACAGTCCAAAGACATGCAGGTTAGGTTAACTGGTGACTCTAAATTGACCGTAGGTGTGAATGTGAGTGTGAATGGTTGTCTGTGTCTATGTGTCAGCCCTGTGATGACCTGGCGACTTGTCCAAGGTGTACCCCGCCTTTCGCCCGTAGTCAGCTGGGATAGGCTCCAGCTTGCCTGTGACCCTGTAGAACAGGATAAAGCGGCTAGAGATAATGGATGGATGGATGGATGGATGAACATTTTGTTCAAATTAATGAGAGAAGAAACATAACATACCTCACCACCTTTCTGAAGTTTCCTGCCAGAGGAAGTGGCATCACTTGGTGCAGGTGTCATGTGTGTTATTAAAAGTCTTTGTGGATTTTATAACAGAGTTAATAACAGAGTTGACAAGAACATTGGGACAGATAAAAAAATATATATTTATTTAATGACAATTTCACATAATACAGAAAATAGACTTTCTATGCAATTGATTTTGTAACAGTTAATAGAACAGGCCCCAAAAAACGGATTGTTAGACTGAATCGCTTCATGTTTATTCGAGTTGATTGGATGAATCAGGAGTCGAAGACAGCCAATAATGTGGGGGGAGGGGTGGGAGTCATTTAGTTGATGTTTTATGGATAAATTGCATCTAAAATGTACATCAAGCATTACTATTGGTGAAAGTGTGTCATATTGAAATATATATATATATATTGAAACTGTATTGAAATTATATATTTTTTTTCTTTAAAAAGGGTAGGCAAAATAAGCTTCGGCTTCAGCCTATGCCTTTTCGGTGCCTTTGTGATTTAGCTGCCCTGACTCTACGTGTATGTTTGTTCCTTGTGTAAATGGACCGAAATAAAACTATTACTACTAATAATATATATATATATATATATATATATATATATATATATATATATATATATATATATACAACCCCGATGCCAAAAAAGTTGGGACAAAGTACAAATTGTAAATAAAAACTGAATGCAATGATGTGGAAGTTTCAAAATTCCATATTTTATTCAGAATAGAACATAGATGACATATCAAATGTTTAAACTGAGAAAATGTATAATTTAAAGAGAAAAATTCGGTGATTTTAAATTTCATGACAACAACATGTCAAAAAAGTTGGGACAAGGCCATGTTTACCACTGTGAGACATCCCCTTTTCTCTTTACAACAGTCTGTAAACGTCTGGGGACTGAGGAGACAAGTTGCTCAAGTTTAGGGATAGGAATGTTAACCCATTCTTGTCTAATGTAGGATTCTAGTTGCTCAACTGTCTTAGGTCTTTTTTGTCGTATCTTCCGTTTTATGATGCGCCAAATGTTTTCTATGGGTGAAAGATCTGGACTGCAGGCTGGCCAGTTCAGTACCCGGACCCTTCTTCTACGCAGCCATGATGCTGTAATTGATGCAGTATGTGTTTTGGCATTGTCATGTTGGAAAATGCAAGGTCTTCCCTGAAAGAGACGTCGTCTGGATGGGAGCATATGTTGCTCTAGAACCTGGATATACCTTTCAGCATTGATGGTGTCTTTCCAGATGTGTAAGCTGCCCATGCCACACGCACTAATGCAACCCCATACCATCAGAGATGCAGGCTTCTGAACTGAGCGCTGATAACAACTTGGGTCGTCCTTCTCCTCTTTAGTCTGAATGACACGGCGTCCCTGATTTCCATAAAGAACTTCAAATTTTGATTCGTCTGACCACAGAACAGTTTTCTACTTTGCCACAGTTCATTTTAAATGAGCCTTGGCCCAGAGAAGACGTCTGCGCTTCTGGATCATGTTTAGATACGGCTTCTTCTTTGAACTATAGTTTTAGCTGGCAACGGCGGATGGCACAGTGAATTGTGTTCACAGATAATGTTCTCTGGAAATATTCCTGAGCCCATTTTGTGATTTCCAATACAGAAGCATGCCTGTATGTGATGCAGTGCCGTCTAAGGGCCCGAAGATCACGGGCACCCAGTATGGTTTTCTGGCCTTGACCCTTACGCACAGAGATTCTTCCAGATTCTCTGAATCTTTTGATGATATTATGCACTGTAGATGATGATATGTTCAAACTCTTTGCAATTTTACACTGTTGAACTCCTTTCTGATAATGCTCCACTATTTGTCGGCGCAGAAATGGGGGATTGGTGATCCTCTTCCCATCTTTACTTCTGAGAGCCGCTGCCACTCCAAGATGCTCTTTTTATACCCAGTCATGTTAACCCTTTGATGCAAAACATGGGTCAAAAGTGACCCGGCTGAGTTTTTATCTTCTATATCTTTTCAATAAATTAATTCCATCATTCAGTATTCAAGGTATTCCTCAATTAACTTGTTTTTGATCATCATACATCCTTATTTTATTTTTTCCTTTCTTACTTTTTGAATAAAACCCCTTTTTGTATCACTACCCTTCTAATGCACAACATGGGTCAGAAACGACCTGCATTCATTTTCCAGGTTATTTCATGTATGGCTGAGTGTTTCTATGATATACTTTTGAAATAAATTCATTTTGTCATTTACTTTTCCAAATATGCAGTAAATATCTTGTTTTTGTTTAGCACAAATCATCATTTTTATTTTTTTCCTTTCTTAAGTTATGAACAAGCACAGCTTTTGTAATTCTACATCAAGTTTACACACATGGGTCAGAAACGACCCGCATGCATTTACTCCAGCGTTTGGTGGGAACTGTGAATTGTGCTTGTGTCAGACATTTCACAGCTCAGCACAGCGCCCTTTGCCCATCTCATACATGGAAGTAATGTTTTTCAATTGTTCTAACATTACCTTAGAAAAAAATTGATTATGTTTAGGTTACCTTGAGAGTGAGTAGATTACTTGTCAGAAAGTTACAAGTAATTACTATTAGCTACCTACAGTGGTGCTTGAAAGTTTGTGAACCCTTTAGAATTTTCTATATTTCGGCATAAATATGACCTAAATCATCATCAGATTTTCACACAAGTCCTACAAGTAGATAAAGAGAACCCAGTTAAACAAATGAGACAAAAATATTATACTTGGTCATTTATTTATTGAGGAAACTGATCCAATATTACATATCTGTGAGTGGCAAAAGTATGTGAACCTCTAGGATTAGCAGTTAATTTGAAGGTGAAATTAGAGTCAGGTGTTTTCAATCAATGGGATGACAATCAGGTGTGAGTGGGCACCCTGTTTTATTTAAAGAACAGGGATCTATCAAAGTCTGATCTTCACAACACATGTTTGTGGAAGTGTATCATGGCACGAACAAAGGAGATTTCTGAGGACCTCAGAAAAAGCGTTGTTGATGCTCATCAGGCTGGAAAAGGTTACAAAACCATCTGTAAAGAGTTTGGACTCCACCAATCCACAGTCAGACAGATTGTGTACAAATGGACGAAATTCAAGACCATTGTTACCCTCCTCAGGACTGATTGACCAACAAAGATCACTCCAAGAGCAAGGTGTGTAATAGTCAGCGAGATCACAAAGGATGCCAGGGTAACTTCTAAGCAACCAAAAGCCTCTCTCACATTGGCTAATGTTAATGTTCATGAGGCCACCATCAGGAGAACACTGAACAACAAATGGTGTGCATGGCAGGGTTGCAAGGAGAAAGCCACTGCTCTCCAAAAAGAACATTGCTGCTCATCTGCAGTTTACTAAAGATCACATGGACAAGCCAGAAGGCTATTGGAGAAATGCTTTGTGGATGGATGAGACCAAAATAGAACTTTTTGGTTTCAATAAGAAGCATTATGTTTGGAGAAAGGAAAACACTGCATTCCAGCATAAGAACCTTATCCCATCTGTGAAACATGGTGGTGGTAGTATCGTGGTTTGGGCCTGTTTTGCTGCATCTGGGCCAGGACGGCTTGTCATCATTGATGGAACAATGAATTCTGAATTATACCAGTGAATTCTAAAAAGGAAAATGTCAGGACATCTGTCCATGAACTGAATCTCAAGAGAAGGTTGGTCATGCAGCAAGACAACGACCCTAAGCACACAAGTCGTTCTAGAAGAATAAAGTTAATGTTTTGGACTGGCCAAGTCAAAATCCTGACCTTAATCCAATCAAAATGTTGTGGAAGGACCTGAAGCGAGCAGTTCATGTGAGGAAACCCACCAACATCCCAGAGTTGAAGCTGTTCTGTACGGAGGAACGGGCTAAAATGCCTCCAAGCCAGTGTGCAGGACTGATCAACAGTTACCGGAAATGTTTAGTTGCAGTTATTGCTGCACAAGGGGGTCACACCAGATACTGAAAGCAAAAGTTCACATACTTTTGCCACTCACAGATATGTAATATTGGATCATTTTTTTCAATAAATAAATGACCAAGTTTCATATTTTTGTCTCATTTGTTTAACTGGGTTCTCTTTATCTACTTTTAGGACTTGTGTGAAAATCTGATGATGTTTTAGGTCATATTTATGCAGAAATATAGAAAATTCTAAAGGGTTCACAAACTTTCAAGCACCACTGTAGCTGTTGACATATTCTACTTTAGTTAGCTAATTTTATTGTAGTTGGCTTAGCTAACTACATAATAAATAACTGGCCCCATTCACTGCTAAAGTAATTACTTGAAACAAATTATTATTATAGTATTAAGACATTTAATTTTAAATCACACTTGGATGACCCATGTGTAGTAATATAAAAAGTATTTTTATTCATAAAGTAGGAAAGAAAAATTTAAATTAATGATTTGTGGTAATTAAAAACAAGATATTTAAAGAATACTTGGAATATTCAATCCTAAAATAAATTGATTTCAACAGATAGAGCAAAGAAAAACTCACTCAGCATGAAATAACCTGGAAAATGAATGCGGGTCATTTTTGACCCATGTTGTGCATCAGAAGGGGTGTGCATATGTTTTGCATCAAAGGGTTAATGACCTATTGCCAATTGACCTAATGAGTTGCAATTTGGTCCTCCAGCTGTTCCTTTTTTGTACCTTTAACTTTTCCAGCCTCTTATTGCCCCTGTCCCAACTTTTTTGAGATGTGTTGCTGTCATGAAATTTCAAATGAGCCAACATTTGGCATGAAATTTCAAAATGTCTCACTTTCGACATTTGATATGTTGTCTATGTTCTATTGTGAATACAATATCAGTTTTTGAGATTTGTAAATTATTGCATTCCGTTTTTATTTACAATTTGTACTTTGTCCCAACTTTTTTGGAATTGGGGTTGTATATATATATATATATATATATATATAAAATTTCAAAACTCATTCAGTAGAGATTTTTTGTGGAAAATAACAAAAGGTTTATCTCAGAGATGTGAAATGTTCTCCAAATTCAAGAATGACCCATCCGTAATCACACATCCTCTCCACAAAGGCAACAACATTGTACAAAATGAACTACTGAACTCTTACTAAAACATCAGGGTGGCATCGTCACCACCTGTTGTTCAAATCTACCCCCAAAATGAAGAGTTTCCTCTTTGAACGCCGCTCTCTATAGAGACCCTGATGAAGCAAAAGCTTAATAAATGCTTCAGTATGACTGCTTGTCTGCAGCCGTGAGCCTAAAAAAAGACACAAAGAATAAATTTAGAATCAGAAACAGTATGTGACAGAGAGAAGAGGCAGCTGGTTCACTGCAGAGAGCACGAGTAAAGTGCCGGGAAGGGAACAGGCAAAAAGTGTCACATGACAGCGTATATATGCCTCACTTTTTCAGAGAGAAACAGAACGAGGTCAGGCTGGGGAGGATGACCAGAGGATGTGCTACAGTAATCAGATGAGTAGCAGCGTTGTCTACTGGGACGGCCACCCAGAGAGAGGATACACCCCATCATGTCTTTATCATTCATCCAGAAATAAAACACTCCCTCACAGTGATCTTGTAGATCCTGGTCTGGGACAAATCAGCCAGCATTGAAATGTACGCTTTGATAATAGGATTAAAAATATATATATATATATATATATATATATATATATATATATATATATATATATATATATATATGATGGAAACAGTTTCTATAGCTGAGCTTTCTGATACTGAACTGCTGTGCATTGACTTTGATTTCTGCAAGTTATTGAGCCTTGGGAAATTACTGAGAGATGTCAATAAAGTCAGATATTTTCCTGGTATTAGAGAATAATCTATTCAGTGTGACTTTTTCCAGCAAATAAAATCTGCCTATTGATCGCACTGTTAGGTTCCTTCTTCCTTAAATTGTCTGACTTTTAGAAAAAAAAATCCATCAATTAGTCACTCAATCACAATCAACCACAAAGAGCTGAAATGCACTCCAAAAGATTTTCAAGGGATTTTTGGACAGATATTTAACAGTTATTCCACGAAATTGAGTCGTACATGAGCTGATAACTGATGAGGCGCGTAGCACCGAGTTGGCTATAATCCATGTACGACAAGATTGAGTGGAATAACTGTTTGATTCTATCTACATTCACTGGATTTTGAGAAACAGAGCATTTTTATTTTTTACATCTCATCTCATCTCTCATCTCATTATCTGTAGCCGCTTTATCCTGTTCTACAGGGTCGCAGGCAAGCTGGAGCCTATCCCAGCTGACTACGGGCGAAAGGCGGGGTACACCCTGGACAAGTCGCCAGGTCATCACAGGGCTGACACATAGACACAGACAACCATTCACACTCACATTCACACCTACGGTCAATTTAGAGTCACCAATTAACCTAACCTGCATGTCTTTGGACTGTGGGGGAAACCGGAGCACCCGGAGGAAACCCACGCGGACACGGGGAGAACATGCAAACTCCACACAGAAAGGCCCTCGCCGGACACAGGGCTCGAACCCGGACCTTCTTGCTGTGAGGTGACAGCACTAACCACTACACCACCGTGCCGCCCCAAGCTAAAGTCTTCCAACACAATTTTATATCTTTTAAATTAGAATGCTACACATAATAGGCTGATCCACTAACTCATCTCATTCTCATTCTCATTATCTCTAGCCGCTTTATCCTTCTACAGGGTCGCAGGCAAGCTGGAGCCTATCCCAGCTGACTACGGGCGAAAGGCGGGGTACACCCTGGACAAGTCGCCAGGTCATCACAGGGCTGACATATAGACACAGACAACCATTCACACTCGCATTCACACCTACGGTCAATTTTAGAGTCACCAATTAACCTAACCTGCATGTCTTTGGACTGTGGGGGAAACCGGAGCACCCGGAGGAAACCCACGCGGACACGGGGAGAACATGCAAACTCCGCACAGAAAGGCCCTCGCCGGACACAGGGCTCGAACCCGGACCTTCTTGCTGTGAGGTGACAGCACTAACCACTACACCACCGTGCCGCCCCAAGCTAAAGTCTTCCAACACAATTTTATATCTTTTAAATTAGAATGCTACACATAATAGGCTGATCCACTAACTATCGACGAATAATTCTTTTTTACAAATTCGACAAATTAAAACTTTATACAAAACGTCCGACAAAATAATTTCTGCTTCAAATGTAAACAAACTGGTGAAATGACAGGAGCAATTTGTGAAAAATGCTATCATAATAATTCTTAAAAACAGATATGTTCTTACCATCAAATACTTTTATTCCATATTTTGTTGCTTTTTTTGTAAGTTTTGGGGTTTTGTTTTCAAGTAGAGTTTTTATTTCATCCTCAGTTGGTTCAATAACACGTTCCGCCATTTTCTTTTTCTTCTTCTTTAGGGTTTTTTTGGTGGTTGGTAACCAACTTAAAGGTGCCTTACCGCCACTGACTGGGCTGGAGTGTGGAACAGGGGATATGGGGGAGTTACACGACAATATTATTTTAGCTATTATTTTAGCTACTTGATAAAGTGATATATCTGACTTGATGTGCTCCGCCATTTTTTCTCTACTCACGGTATATGAGTGGATATCCTAGTAGTAGAGTAGCCAATCAGAGCGTGCGATTGCTCATATCCAGTGAATGTGGATAGAATAATGTCTCTTATCTTCCTAAAGGGAAAGACTTCGTTGTTGGGTTTGACATGCAGTATATTGTCACTTCAATTCAGTTCAATATTATTTTATGTGTATAATTTTTTTAAATAATATACACTGCCCTAAAGCAGCTTTATAGAAATCCAGACACAGATTAAAATTTATTAAAAGGATAGTTTTAATTCTAAAATTGAAAAACTTTATATAACAGCATGACTTGGAAAGTAGCTTCAGCTGTAACATGAATGATCAGTTTACATTAATGTGCTCGTACATTATTACCTCGATATTACGGAGTCCATCAGGGGGCGAGGTATTGTTTTCGGTCGGGTTTCTGTGGTTTTTTTTTTGTTAACGATATGGGAAAACAGCTGGATCAGTCTTCATGAAACTTTCAGGATAGATGGGCATTGGTCTCAAATAGAACCTCCAACATTTGAGGGTCATCCGGTCAAGGTCAAGGTTTTTATGGCTACTGCCTCATATAGAGGCGCTAGCCACTATGTCGTCATGCTGTAATAATGTAAGAGTGTAACAATCGCATACTGCTCATGCACATACACGTGTTCCAATTAAAATGGCCGGTGAGTGTATACAATTCGGTTCACCATTCGAAATAAATGGACTCGACTAAAGAAATAGCTTTCAGACATGTTTATGCTTATTACAGAGGGAAAGTGTGTTCCACTGAGCTCTAGCGCCGGGCCATTTCCGTGAAATAAGAGTTTTGGTCATGGCGATGGTGTGTGTATGTCAGCCTCGGTTCAGAGGTTTCAGTTTCGAAAACAGTAAGAGGTAAGAGTAGAATAATATAAAGTACAGACACTTGGTATATTTTACTTCTGTGATTTTTAAATCTGTCATTTTTAAATCATTTTAAAGATGCATTTATTTGACATTTATGGAAGAAGTCTTGTGTGTCAGCACTTTGTAATAGTTACAGTGCTTTGTAAAGTTTCCGGAAAGTTCAGCAAGCTTCACGACCGGGTTTCTTGGTACAGTAAAATAACGAACTGTGTTTTTGACAGAGAGAAAGAGAGCTTGTGTCATGGATGTTCCACAACATCAAATCTACCTGCACATCATTAAAATGCTTGATACATTGCACATTAATAAACTAGACATTGTAATCATTTGGTAAATTGCTGCAGTACAAGCAAAATAACTCACTCCATACTGTGCTGTCATGCATAAATAATTCACTTTGGATGACTGCTGATTTGAGTTGGAGCATATCACACCACCCTGGGGTGGATTATTATCATATAATCGCATAGTCTGTTGTGTGTTATTCATTATTTAATGTGGCAGGTTTATCCTGCACCAATAAAACACCACTGTTCTGCCATGAAATGCCCTGATACAGTATTTGCCCAATATGTTGCTTTGCAACCAAAGCTTGCTTATGGACTACATTACATGGTGAAAGATTTTTTTTTCCAAATACTATTAATGCAAAAATAGAATTATGCTATGTTTTTGTCACTGTTTTCTGTTTTCTAAAAGCCATAAGCCACCAGATGGGTCGCGTGTTAAAGTGATTACATCATCAATCGTATCATCCATAATACAATTACTGTATGAAAATTAATTTGTGGCCTGTTGTTTTATTAGATCACTAATTAGCAAGGAATCATGAATGAAACCAAACTCCAAAGCAAACGTCTTTGTCCTCTTCTAGGACAGTGAGATCAGACATGAATATTTGTTTTTATTCTTTATTTAAAATGATCAGTTACAAAGTTAAAAAAGCAAGACAAATAAAAAATGAGCCATCAATAAATAAATCATACGATCCCACATAGACACACACACACACACACACACACACACATGAAATCCAGACACAGATAGCCAAACATACATACAGACAGACAAACAGACAGATGGACAGACAGACAGCTAAACATACGGACAGATAGACAGACAGACAGACAGACAGCCAAACATCCAAACAGACAGACAGCCAAACATTCAGACAGACAGACGGACAGCCAGCCAGCCAAACAGACAGACAGAAAGCCAAACATACAGACAGACAGACAGACAGACAGATGGACAGCCAGCCAAACAGACAGACAGACAGGCAGGCAGCAAAACAGACAGACAGACGGACAGCCAGCCAAACAGACAGACAGAAAGCCAAACAGACAGAAAGCCAAACAGACAGACAGACAGATGGACAGCCAGACAGATGGACAGCCAGTCAGACAGACAGACAGAAAACCAAACATACAGACAGAAAGACAGACAGACAGACGGACGGACAGACATCCAAACAGACAGACAGACAGACAGAAAGCCAAACATCCAGACAGGCAGACAGACAGACAGGCAGGCAGACAGACAGACAGAAAGCCAGACAGCAAAACAGACAGACAGACAGAAAGCCAAACAGACAGACAGACAGGCAGACAGACAAAGTAGACTCAAGTATTCAGTAACTGAATTAACTGGAGATTTTTGCCATTATGTGCACGATTACAGCCGTGGCAATAAAGAGGGTAACTAAAACTCTCCAACACATCTACACACATGCATAACTAGTATTCACCAAGATCAAACATCAACCATGACTCTTCCACAACTCTGCATAAGCATCACAGTCTTTATGATTAAAGATTAAAGGTACAAATGTACAGTATCCAGGTGAGATAATCCACTGAAACATGGGTCCAAAAGGATGTTTCTGGGAAAGAGCAGAGCTTTAGAGTTTCCATGTGGAATCATCTACAGCAGCAGAGAGGAGAGTGAGTCTCAAGTGCAGAAAGCAGATGTTGAGGACTCATGGATCAAGCTGGTTTGGAGGGCCGGAGGAGCCACAGGCATAGAAGTAGAATCATCAGTCCTACATCGAAAATAAGACAAGTGATAATTATTGCAATAGCCGAAAGCACACGATTGAGAAATTTGCAAAGAGGAAAAAAACAGTCAATCACTTCAAGTAGTTACAATAGAAATCATTCAAAGCCATCTTGACAGCTAAGAGAAAGAGAATTACAATAGCCCAGCTGGCTGCAAAATAAATCCACTCCATTACAAAACCCAAATTCGACTGTTTGGATTTTAAAATGAATCTTGCCAAATCCTCATTGGATTTAATCGATTCATTTCATAAGCCCCTCAGGTTGTTCATCCTGTTCGTGATCTCCTTTACTGAAATGATAACAAATGTAAGACAATGAGAAATGGTTCTAGCTAAAACTATATTAAAGTAAGGAATAGCTCAGCATGAAGGTAGATGGATTACTTTTTAATAACAACACCATCAGAAGTTTTTTCCTCTCATAGAATCTCACACTGATTTCCCAGTGATTAAAGGGAGTGATATATCATAACCACAAAATGCTAATTAAATCCTAAGAGCAAAATAAATCATTCTGTCCTCTGACGTGTTTGTGTTCTGGCACACCATCTGTAAGGAGCTGGAAATGATCGACGTTTCAAAAACTTTTGTAGCACTGATGGCATCAGGTTATCAACAGATCTCCAAGATGTAGCGTTGTGAGTGGAATGAAGTCTGGAGGGAATGGTTATGAATGGAAAAAACACTGCCTTTGTTTTCAGCCAAACACGTTACAGTGAAAATCACGTTCAAATAAAGCACTTGAGTTGAATCTGTATGATTTGTAACCATACAGGATTGGCCAATTGGATAAATGTACTTATTTTAGCCACATTCACTGGATATGAGCAATCACATGCTCTGATTGGCTACTCTACTACTAGGATATCAGCTCATATACCGTGAGTAGAGAAAAACAAAATGGTGGAGCATGTTGCTGAATCAGCCTAGGACGAAAATAAAAAAAACCTCTACTCGAAAACAAAACCCCAAAAATTCAAGAAGAAAACCAACAAAATATGGAATAAAAGTATTTGATGGTAAGGACACATCCATTTGTATTTTTCAAGAATTATTATTATTATTATTATTATTATTATTATTATTATCATCACATTTTTCACAAATTGTTCCTGTCATTTTGCCGGTCTGTTTACATTCTAAGAGGACATTATTTTGTCTGACATTTTGTATAAACTTTACAAATTTATCGAATTTGCAAAAAATAAAAATGCTCCGCTTCTCAAAATCAACTGAATGTGGATAGAATAAAACAGTTATTCCACTCAATCAGTACTACACGCCTATTCGGCTATCAACTCATGTATGACTCAATTTCGTGACTGTCAAGTATACACTACCGTTCAAAAGTTTGGGGTCACCCAGACAATTTTGTGTTTTCCATGAAAAAAGTCACACTTTTATTTACCACCATAAGTTGTAAAATGAATAGAAAATATAGTCGAGACATTTTTCTGGCCATTTTGAGCATTTAATCGACCCCACAAATGTGATGCTCCAGAAACTCAATCTGCTCAAAGGAAGGTCAGTTTTATAGCTTCTCTAAAGAGCTCAACTGTTTTCAGCTGTGCTAACATGATTGTACAAGGGTTTTCTAATCATCCATTAGCCTTCTGAGGCAATGAGCAAACACATTGTACCATTAGAACACTGGAGTGAGAGTTGCTGGAAATGGGCCTCTATACACCTATGGAGATATTGCACCAAAAACCAGACATTTGCAGCTAGAATAGTCATTTAGCACATTAGCAATGTATAGAGTGGATTTCTGATTAGTTTAAAGTGATCTTCATTGAAAAGAACAGTGCTTTTCTTTCAAAAATAAGGACATTTCAAAGTGACCCCAAACTTTTGAACGGTAGTGTATGATGACCATACATGCGTAGGTGTTCCTAATAAAATGGCAAGTAAATGCATCTGTCCTACACTGTACAATTCAAACCAGATGCTGAAGATGTTCTATTTAGTGACTTCAGAACATTCATATGTACTGCTTTATCTGTAAAACAGCACTCATTGGGTTGATTGTAGTCTTTTGAATGTCTACATTATTACTAATTTTGGTGCACTAATGATATCTGATATACAGTTCTGTGCAAAAGTCTTAGGCACATGTAAAGAAATGCTGTCGACAAAAAAAAATGGTTTAAAATCTCATCTCATTATCTCTAGCCGCTTTATCCTTCTACAGGGTCGCAGGCAAGCTGGAGCCTATCCCAGCTGACTACGGGCAAAAGGCGGGGTACACCCTGGACAAGTCACCAGGCCATCACAGGGCCGACACATAGACACAGGCAACCATTCACACTCACATTCACACCTACGGTCAATTTAGAGTCACCAGTTAACCTAACCTGCATGTCTTTGGACTGTGGGGGAAACCGGAGCACCCGGAGGAAACCCACGCGGACACGGGGAGAACATGCAAACTCCACACAGAAAGGCCCTCGCCGGACCCGGGGTTCGAACCCAGGACCTTCTTGCTGTGAGGCAACAGCGCTAACCACTACACCACCGTGCCGCCCTGGTTTAAAATCATGAAATGAAATGTTTCAACATTAAAAAATACTATAAACAGGAAGCAGTTAGCCATAATAAATGAAACAAAGTCAATATTTGGTGCGAGACAAAATTCCCTTTGCTTAAAAAAAAATGATGGTCTCAGGTACAATGAGTGCAGTTTGATAAGGAAATGAGCTGTAGGCTTTACTGAGCATCTTGCAGGACCAGCCACAGTTCTTCTGGACACTTTGTCACACTCGCTTCTTAATTTTGCCCCCAAACCCCGTAGCCTTCATTATGTTTTCTTTTTTTAATCTGAAAAGTGCTCTCTTATGGAATATGCTGCTCAGATACAAACATGTTTTTCCTGTAACATTTAATTTTGTGCTGAAAAAAAAAATGTTTGGAACTCTAAAATGTTTGACTTGATAATGTCGAAGTCATAAAATAGAAATCTATAACAAAATTTGTATGAAAAAAATAGGGTGCCTAAGGCTTTTGCACAGCACTGTAGGTCGCCTTGTTCTTAGCTGTTCAGTTAAAATGAGTTAAAAATCTGCAGCTATTAACTGTGAACAATAATTTGCCTTTGGTTTACGAATACATTACATTACGGGCATTTAGCAGATGCTCTTATCCAGAACGGCGTACAACATACCCAGAGCAGCCTGGGGAGCAGTTGGGGGTTAGTTGCCTTGCTCAAGGACACTTCAGCCATTCCTGCTGGTCCAGGGAATCAAACTGGCAACCTTTTGGTCCCAACGCTGCTTCTCTAACCTTCAGGCCATGGCTTACCCCAGTGAATATGTGCTTTGCTAAATGCTGCCCATGACATCTCTTCATGAATGTAGAGGTACATGTAGCGCTCTCTTCTAGTGTCTTTTTGTAGTTCAATGAAATAATAATAACCCAATACCAAAAGAATAATTAGGGGACATTAAAATACAAAATGTCTCTGTTCTACTTCTAGCTCTGGGCCTGGAGATGTCCAGACATGCTTTGTTGTGAAATTATTGGTTCCAGCAGCATCTTGGTGCTCTGTGCAATAATTAAGTAGAATGAATGATTCGATCCTATGAGTGAATCAGGTTGCAGAGATATAAAGTACTTTTATGATGTGTCTCTAACTACAACCCAAAATCGGGATTAGTATTCACCTGCAAGATGCCAAAAACAAGCTTATGCATAATCAACAAGGTTCATGTTTATGAAAAGGAAGCTGAAGGGTCTTTCAGTGGTAAGTAATCAAAACAAGTGAAAATCTCTTAGCTGGATCATAAAGGAGCGCTAATCAAGAGGCATGTCATATATTTACACATTGCTGATACTTTACTGATGCCTTCTTTTCTCCAGACCTGGGCTTCATTTATGTGCTGTCACTCAGATGTAACCAGGACACAAAGGACAGCAAGATATGTGGAACAAGAGAAAAAACGAAGGCAGGGTAGATGAAAGGACAAAATGGATCCCACATGACAAGTGTGGAGCTGGAAAAAAAAAGAGAAAGAGCTGGTATGAGGGAGAGACTCAAGAGATGTGGAATAGTGTGAGTGATCCATGACACTTTGAAATGAGCATCCGGGAACTTCTTTTTCTTGACTGAAGGATTTTAGATGACCTGAAAAAAAAAAAGATCCAGTGTGGGGTCTCCTTTATTGTATTTTTCATTCAATGGGAGACAGGTCTGGACTGCAAGCAGGCCAGTTTAGCACCCATACTCTTTTACTACAGAGCCATGCAGTTGTAATTTGTGCAGAAAAGCGGTTTGGCATTGTCTTGCTGAAATAAGCAAGGCTCTGCTTGAAAAAGAGATCGCCTGGATGGCAGCATGTTGCTCCAAAATGTGTATATATTATTCAGCATCAGTGATGCCTTCCCAGATGTACAAGCTATCCATGTCATGTGCGCTAATGCACCTTCATACCATTACAGATGCTGGCTTTTGAACTGTGCACTGATAACAAGCAGGATGGTCCCTCTCCTTTTTAGCCTGGAGGACGTGGTGTCCATGATTTCTAAAAAGAATTTCTACTTTTGATTCGTCAGATCTTGGGACAATTTTCCACTTCGCCTCAGTCCATCGTAAAAGAGCTCAGGCCCAGAGAAGGTGGCGGTGTTTCTGGATATTGTTTATATCTGGTTTTAACTTGCATTTGTGGATGCAGTAATGAACTATTTTCACAGACGATGGTTTTCTGAAGTGTTCCTGAGCCCATACAGTGATTTCCACTACAGACACGTGTCTGCTTTTAATGCAGTGTCTCCTGAGGGCCTGAAGATCACAGGCATCCAATGTCAGTTTTCAGCCTTGTCTCTTGCATACAGAGATTTCTCCAGATTCTCTGAATCTTTTAATGATATTATGTACCGTAGATGATGTGATCCCCAAATTCTTTGCAGTTTTACACTGAGAATGTTTCATTATTCTTAAATTGTTGCACTGTTTGCCCACACAGTCTTTCACAGAGCGGTGAACCCCTCCCCATCTTTACTTCTGAGAGACTCCGCCTCTCTGGGATGCTCTTTTTATACCTAATCGTCTTACTAACCTGTTGACAATTAACCAAATTTTTTTTTTTTTTTTTTACCATTACTCAACTTTTTCAGCCTTATGTTGCACCCGTCCCAACTTTTTTGCAATTGGGGTTGTAATTGTGAATAATATATTTCAGGATCTTGTACGCGTGGACCTTTGCTTCAGTGTCTGCTTTGTTTTGCAGTTATTGAAGTGTCTTTTTTCATTTAATATTGTGGAGAGATAGGACCATTCATCTCTGTTCATTAGAAGATATCTTGGCTGTGTACAAACCACAATTAGGCATGGAGGTGTTCATATGTAATGAAAAATGTAAGTTTAAAAAAATTGCATTCAAGTTTTTGACTGTTTGCTTCAAATGAATTCAGTAATTTTCCCTAGAATGCAGGTGGCAGATGTCTCAAAGAGTAACTGCTGATATTCAACGAGCCTTGATAAAGTAGGAATATGAATGACACCAAGGAATTGACCCTGACAAATCCAACCAATGACAAAAAAGAGAAAGAAAAGGATTAGAAGCCAGTGTTAACTTACAACCAAACACAATAGCCTCAAGGCTTGAAGAAAATTACAGATAGGGCGTGATCCAGAAAAATGCTTCCAATGGAAAAAATGAAAGATTTATCAGTTGTACTGTGTGTGTGTGTGTGTGTGTGTGGCATGCTGCCATTATTCATCAGGGTCCTTCGTGCTCAGATAAGCAGCAGCTCTCGTTTGAATTTAGCCTCTTATTCTGTCGGCCAACTCTGGTGTCAGATCATTTTCACAAGATCAAGGGCAGCCTATTATTTGAACAGCGCACACACACACACACACACACACAGGCACAGATTACATATATATATATATATATATATATATATATATATATATATATATACACGCATTGGTGAACAGACAGAGAGACAGACAGTCTTCCTTTAGTAGTAGGGCTGAACCAAAAGATAGGCATATCCAAAGTCTTACCAGGGAATATGTAGGCTACTGCAGACCAATTTTTATTTTATATTAGGACAAGCAATTGTTTATTTCGTACCAGTCAAATGTTTGTACACCTCTACTCTACTCTACTCTACTCTACTCTACTCATTCATAGGTTTTTCTGTATTGTGACTATTTTCTACATTGTACAACAAGACTGAAGACATCAAAACTATGAAATAACATCTGGAACATATCTGGAATTATGTGGTAAATACAACCCCAATTCGGGCGGCACGGTGGTGTAGTGGTTAGCACTGTTGCCTCACAGCAAGAAGGTCCAAGTTCAAGCACCGTGGCCAACGAGGGCCTTTCTGTGTGGAGTTTGCATGTTCTCCCCGTGTCCACGTGGGTTTCCTCTGGGTGCTCCGGTTTCCCCCACAGTCCAAAAACATGCAGGTTAGGTTAACTGGTGACTCTAAATTGACCGTAGGTGTGAATGTGAGTGTGAATGGTTGTCTGTGTCTATGTGTCAGCCCTGTGATGACCTGGCGACTTGTCCAGGGTGTACCCCGCCTTTTGCCCGTAGTCAGCTGGGATAGGCTCCAGCTTGCCTGCGACCCTGTAGAACAGGATAAAGCGGCGAGAGATAATGAGATGTGATAATACAACCCCAATTCCAAAAAATTTGGGACAATGTGTAAACTGGAAATAAAAACAGAATGTGATAATTTGCAAATCATGGAAACCCTATATTTCATTGAAAATAGTACAAAGACAACATATCAAATGTTGAAACTGAGAAATTTTATTGTTTTTTGAAAATTATATGCTCATTTTGAATTTGATGCCAGCAACACATTTCAAAAAATTTGGGACAGGGGCATGTTTACGACTGTGTTGCATCACCTCTTCTTTTAACAACACTCTGTAAATGTTTGGGAACTGAGGAGACCAATTGCTGTAGTTTTGAAAGAGAAATTGTCCCATTCTTGTCTGATATACAATTTCACTTGGGGTCTGCTTTGTCATATTTTACGCTTCATAATGTGCCAAATGTTTTAAATAGGAGACAGGTCTGGATTGCAGGCAGGCCAGTTTAGCACCTGGACTCTTACTACGGAACCATGCAGTTTTAATATGCGCAGAAAGCGGTTTGGCATTGTCTTGCTGAAAGAAGGAAGGCCTTCCCTGAAAAAGATTTGGTCTGGATGGCAGCATATTAGTGGACATGGTGTCCATGATTTCTAAATAGAATTTTATACCGAATCATATTACTGACCTGTTGCCAATTAATCAAATTAGCTTTTTTTTAGCATTACACAACTTTTTTAGTCTTGTGTTGCCCCTGTCCCAACTTTTCTGAAACGTGTTACTGACATCAAATTCAAAATGAGCATATATATTTAAAAAAACAACAACAATTTCTCAGTTTCAACATTTGATATGTTGTCTTTGTATGATTTTTTTTAATGAAATATAGGATTTCCATGATTTGCAAATCTTCACATTCTGTTTTTATTTATGTTTTACACAGTGTCCCAACTTTTTTGGAATTGGGGTTGCAAAAAAGTGTTAACAAACAAAGTGTTTGATATTTTAGATTCTTCATACCGGTAGTATCAGCATTTACCTTGATGACACTTTGTACACTATTGGCATTATCTTAACCAGCTTTATGAAGTAGTCACCTGGAATGCTTTTCAATTAACAACTGTGTCTCGTAAAAAGGTAATTAGTGGACGAGTCTCTTGCCTTCTTAATACGTTTGAGATTAAATAGTAACTAGTAAATAATAAAAATACAGTAAATAGTCCTATTCCACACCACAACTGTAGTAATCCATATTATGTCAAGAACCGCTGAAGTAGTTCTAAGCAAAGAGAAACGACATCCATCATTATTTTAAGACACGAAGTGTCTTTTAATTAAAATTTGAATTCAAAGGTGTGTTCAAACTTTT